>NC_134360.1:81560874-81886874 GCF_048569485.1 Anomaloglossus baeobatrachus
TAGGTAAAAATGCAAAGTGTGTTCCTAGCCTAACACTTTGGTCAGAGACCTTCACAGCCAGCGATGTCAACTGTCCAGAAACTATAGGACAGTCGATAAAAACGAGGCATGTTTTTGCCATTGGAGAGAAGGAAAAAAAATAATATATCTATCTATCTATCTATCTATATATAATTTTTTTTCCTTCTCTCCAATGGCAAAAACATTGCCATTGGAGAATGGAAAATTATATATATATATATATATATATATATATATATATATATATATATTATATATATATATATATTCACACACACACACACACACACACACACACATCTATATATCTATATAAATCTATATCCATACATACATGACTGATTTTTAAGCTGAAGAAACAGATTATTTTTACGTCATTGTACAATGAATGAATGCAGCCGATGTCTTATCAGAATTCTCAGTGCTACACGTCTACAGCACAGAAGTGATTTCTTATGGTTTTACAATGTGCCCGGAATAAATAGTCTGATTTTTTTGATAAACTGTCCAGTAGCAGGTACCATTAGTTGTAAAGTGTCCATGCATTATAATATAATAATGTAAATGGTTATTACCAGGTAAGAGAACCCCTTTTAAACTGGTTTCTGTGCACACACTGATGCACGTCTGCCTCATTTCCCAGCTTGTATACATTAGACTCGACGTAGCAGCCAGCCCGATGGTACATACCTGAAGCACAGCATATTAAGAGCACATTCACAATACCTGCCCGTCTTGACTTTATGGATCATGAAGGAATTCCTTCGGGTCTGGTATAAGAAGTAATTTCCTTTTATCATGGTGGATCCTATTGCATTCCTCCCAACATAAAGAAGGGTCAACGAAAAAAAAAAAAAAAGTGTCAGGTCCTATCCCCGACTATTGAGTGTTGTGTGCATGTGCACAGATGGTGAGCAGCATAGTACAGGACACAAGGGTGGAGGCTTTACTTAGTGCTGGTTTTATAGACACATGAGTTCAAAAGGCAATCAGATAGCTGTCAGTGTAAAGTCCCATCCGTCCTCTGCGTGGAACTCAAAATCAGTGTTAAGTAGGAGGCAAGTGCACGGCAGAAGTGCAGCGATGTGTTTGTTGTAGCCAGGTAACCCCTTGGCAGGTTGGTGATTTCTCAACACAGGTGAATAAGGCGGGCAGCCAGAAACTAAAACTTCCTTATTGCTTTAATTACACCTGCATTTTTTTTTTTTTTTTTAAAACCAAAAGCTGGTTCCCCGCACTTACTATAAATATAGGATGGGCGCGGATCAGGACCGGACACTGCTTCTGCTGCACACTGACCTTTCCTTAATTATGCGCACACTTATGAATGATGATTAAAAAAGGGAGGTTTTTGACCAATTCATTAAATTAGCATTTGTAGCTGTTGTAACATATTAACCCCTTTGTGACAACTACCTTTAGGCTAGGGCCACACATCACAACATCGGATGTAATAATTTCCTATAGTGTAACGGCGCAACTGAGTCACAAATGTCTCTAAGGCCTGCGACACACATCCGTGCCGCCGGCACGTGTTTGTCATTTTTTACACGTACCGGCGGCACGGAGACACGTTAAGCAATGCTACCCTATTGTAGCAGGCACACACACGTAAAATCATACGGAACGTGTGTCCGTGTGCGTTTGTATGTGTGTGCATTTTCTCCCGCAGCACAGGTGTCAGACGGCCCGCACCCGTACCACACGGGTGTAGTGTGGATGCGGTCCCGTGTGACACGCGCCGGAGAAAACACACGTGTCAGTGAAAAAAAAAACAACATTTACTCACCTTCTCCAGCCCTCCTGTCTCTGCCGATGCTGCCTCTTGCTGACGACTGCCGCTCATTATTCTCATAGAATATTCACTTCACTGCCTGGCAGCAGCAGCAGCGGGGAGACGGGAGGGCTGGAGACCGAGGATCAGCACCACGGACAGCAGCGCGGACATCAGGAAGGACCAGGTGAGTATGTAAATTACCGGTTCTATGTGTGCTATCGCGGATAGCACACGTAGAACACACGTGTCCCGCACGTACCAGAGACACGTACTTACCTGCACGCAACACGCAGGGGAAATACGTGTCTCTCGGCACGTGCGTGATTTTCACGTGAATGTGGCAGAGGCCTAAGGCAGCTTTCACACGTCCGTGAAAATCACGCACGTTTTTCATGGACGTGTCAAAGGTGCATATTGTCCTCCGTGTGCTGTTTTTATGGCACAACGTGTGTTCTCCGTGATAACACACGGACAACCGGAACTTTCTGGTCACCTGTCCCTGGCGTTGCTGTCCGTGGTGCTGATCTTCGGTCTCTGGTCCTGCCGACTCCCCGCTGCTGCTGCTTCCGGCCCGCAGTGAAGTGAATATGCGATGAGCATAATGAGCAGGGGTCGGAAGCAAGTGATAGCAGCGGCAGAGACAGCAGTGCTGGAGAAGGTGAGTATAGAAAATTTTTTCTTTCCACAAACACGTGTGTTTTCTCCAGTGAGTGTCACACGGATCACATCCATGCAGTCTGTGTGTGGGCCGTGTGACACCCGTGATGCCAAAGAAAAACGGACATGTCTACGTGTCGGGCACACGTATGCTCCACACATACACACGGTCCATAGTAAAACACGCACGTGTGCACAGACCCATTGATTTTAATAGGTCTACGTGTGCCCGTGTCTCCGGCACATGAGGAAACGGCCCAAACATGTACCGGAGACAAGGACGTGTGAAGGGGGCCTAAAAGAGTTAAATTCTCTGACGTCAGTCACAGGCGACATACTTGCCATAGATTTCAATGCACGTCACGTCACTTAAATCCAAAAGAACATAAATTCTCCAAAAATACACAGATTCCCCATTCATATTTATCTGGTAATATTACCAATGCACTGCAAGATGTAGCAGACCCATGATAAAAATGGAGACAGTGCAAATATTGATGACCCACCATCACACCAATCACCTATGAGGTGGGTGCTGCTTTCACACTGCATTCCTCTCCCCGTTCAGCCGTCCTGTTGGGGCTTCTGTCCGAACCTCCCCGCAAAACGGATTTCGGACATATGCGCCGACGGGGCCAGTGACAATGGTGCATATGTATTACCGTGTGCTCTGTCATGCACCACTTTCGGAAGTATAAGGCTATGTGCGCACTTTGCGTCGAGGTAGTTGCAGTTCAAAAAGCATCCTCTGGCAGAAAGGACAATGCTTTTGGCTTTAAAATGCATGTAAAACGCAAAGAAAGTAGCCTATGCGCACCTTGCGGTTTTCATGAGTTTTTAGTGCTTTTTCGGTGCTTTTAGAAAAGCTGCAGTTTTGTACCCCACATAGACATGCACACAAATTCCCCACACCAAGATGCCAGAGCCTGGCTACATTCTGCCAAAGATGAAAAAAATAGGTCTTAGTTGATATTTTGTCCAAAAAGAAAGAAATTTCAACCCACATCAAGGTTCCTCATTGTTTTTTCTTGTCACTACACTGAAATTTAAAGCAAATAACAGTAGTTATCGAGATCTGGGCAGCCCACCTGATCTATTCATATGGGTGTGACGAATAGACTGTAAGGCCATGTTCACACATTGAGTATTTGGCGAGTTTTTTACCTCAGTATTTGTAAGCTAGGAGTGCAACTATCAGAGAAACTATATAGAAACACGGACACCACTTCTGTATTTTTTACCCACTCCTGGTTTTGGTTTTCAAATACTGAGGTAAAAAACTTCCCAAATGCTCAACACGTGAACGAGGCCTAAGCCGACAGAGTGCACCACACCAAACAAGCCTTATTATCCCAGTGCATTTGTAATACTAAAGAACCCTTACCCCCATCATGAATAGTAGGTGTATGGCTGGAGTCACATTCGTGTGTGACATGAGATGCGAGAGCATTGGATGCAATATGCTAATGACACCCGGCTCCCGCTCTGCTGCGATTGGATCACAGCTGTGGCGGAGAAGAGGGTTAATCCCTCCCATCTCCTCCATTGTCAGCCTGTGCGTATATCGCACTGCACTTGAATGACATCCGAGTGCAGTCTGATGTTTCTCTCGCACCCATAGACTTGTATGGGTGTGAGTGATACGGCTCTCTCAGACAATCGCAGCATGCCGAGATTTTTTTCCTCAATCCGATTAGGGCTGAGGAAAAACTCACAGATATGAGCTGCAGCATTGTCTTACATGGGGCCGAGTGTAATGGAGATTTTCTCACTGCACTTATGCGAGTCATATGCAAGTGTGACTCTGCCCTATGAGTAAGGTTGTTCATCAGTATTTTTCACCTGTCTGCCTCCATCTTTATGATGGGAGCCAATTGCATCCTGCGGCGCATTAGTAATGCGCCTGGTCTTTGTAAATATGGCGTGATTTTCCACAGCAAAATCAGTGCTCTAAAATAGTCATATGACTCGTTGCCATGAAGGCCTAGAATTATCCAAAGGGAGAGGCTTCTGTGGACTTGAGGTGGTAACTACCATTAGGCCGGAGTCACACTTGTGAGTGACTCGTGCGAATCTCGCATCACATCACCTGGCACGGCCGCACACTCTCCGGACAGGAGTGGGTTGGCTGCATTTATTTCTATGCAGCTGCATGCTTGTGTCCGGAGAGTGTGCGGTCGTGGCACGTGACACACACACTCTGCTGGATACTCACCTGTCCCCAGCAGTGCTGTCACAGGCACTGAAGTCCCCAGCGCTGGTCCGGCTTCCAGCTCCTCAGTGCAGTGAATAATCAATGAATATAATAAGCGGGGGTCAGAAGCAGGAGACAGCAGAGCCGAAGGAAACAGCGCTGGATACAGGTGAATATAGATTTTTTTTATTTCAAAGACCCGTGTGTATTGGGTACCTGGCACACTGATGTCACATGGATCACATCAGTGTGCGATCCGTGTGACACCCGTGCTGCTGGAGAAAAAACAGACATGTCTCTGTGTGGGCGTGCAGGGCCATAAGGGGTCACACGGTCTGTGAGAAAACACGACTGTGTGAGTACAGCATAGAATAACATGGGTACATATGGTATCCGTGTTTAAAAATGGATGTCACATGTACCTGAAACACGGACGTCTGAAACCAGCCTAATAGGCCCAGTGCCCACACTGAGGATTTTGACGTGGATTTTGACGTAGATTTGCAGAAATCTGCAGCAAAATCTGCATGTCCATTGTGAAGCCAGCAAAGTCTATGAGAATTCAGAAGTGCTGTGCCCACGTTGAGTATTTTTCCCTTGCGTATTTGGTGCAGATTTCTTTTTTTTCTGCACCAAATCTACACCAAATATGCAAGGGAAAAATAAGCAGCGTGGGCACAGCACTTCTGAATTCTTATAGACTTTGCTGGCTTCACAATGGACATGCAGATTTTGCTGCAGATTTCTGAAAATATGTGTCAAAACTACAGAGCGTGGGCACTGGGCCATACTCTTTGACGTGGAGCTGCATTTACAGCCACAAAAAAAAAATAAAAAAAATAAATGCAGTGTGAATATTCTCTAAAGTCTCACTGTTCAAAGCAGCAACTGTACTGTCCCTGCATTTGCCTCTGACTTCATATGGAAATGTATAACCATGTACAAAATCAAGTGATACAAAAAAAGTATGCAAAGTTGCAACAGATGCTGCATTTGCAGGTGTTCTATAGCTATAAAGATTGCCTCTGCCGCAAAATCATATGTAGTCTAAATACCCTCTTTCCCCGAAAATAAGACCTAGCAGGATTTATTTTTGCCTTTTTGGAGTATGCTTATAATATAAGGGGATGATGTATTTCCAGGAATGACAATTTTAAAGAAATATAAATAGAGGTTTTTTTATATTTTATTGGATCTGTGCTGAGCCTAATCCTTTACTACTTTTTTCACTTATAATATAAGCCCTACTCCAAAAATAAGCCCTATTTGCGTACCATTTTATAATAGTATCCTGAAGTAGGGATTGGGCAATTTTTTTAGGATATGTAACTTTTTGGTTAAGTTGCCCCGTTGTGTTGTTGTAAGCCCCAGAAGGTAATAGTCAATAAAGTTAATAGAAAATGAATATTCACCCTTTCCCCCTGCCCACAGCTTTGCATCGGCATCAGTGATTGACACGTGTTAATGGAAAATGAATATTCACCTCCTTATCCTGCCCACCGCTTTGTGCCAGCATCAGTGATTGGAACCTGTTTTAATTGCAAATGAATATTCACCACCTCCGATAATCCCACCCACTCCTCTGTGTCGGCGTCAGTGAGTGCAACACGCTTCAATTGCAAATAAATAACCACCACTCTGTGCCTTTGTCAAACAGGGGTGGGAGGTATTATGGGCAGTAGAAGGGTGTGAATATTAATTTCCAATAAAACATGTTTCAATTACTGACGCTGACACAGAGGAGTGGGCGGGGGTAGGGAGTGAATATTCATTTTCCATTAACGGTTATACAACAAAAAATCTAAGACATCCCCTGAAAAGACCTAGAGCATCTTTTGGAGCCAAAAATAATATAAGACCCTGTCTTATTTTCGAAGAAACACAGTAGTAAATGGGGGAACCTGTTAGAATTTGCATTGGGGCTTCAGGTTACACCTTGGCTTGAAAGCAGACAATAGATGAGTACATGCTGCACCTGACCTGGTGTGCCAGTTTGCATGTTTGTTAAGTTTTTGCATGTAGATATTTGTAGTCAGACTGGCTCTACAAAGAAAATGTTTGGCAACACCTATTTTTTTATTTTAATTGGATGATAAAAAAATTGCACAGAAAACCCGCCATTAACTAATAGGGAAGTAGGAAAAGTAGGGCATTATTCATGTGACAATATTTAGTTGCATTTCCCTCACATTCTTTCACTGCTTTTTTTTCTATTGCCTTTTCTATAGAAAAGGAATGGCCAAACAACAACAAAAAAACAAGCAAAAAACCACAAAATTCATCTGTCACATGCTTAACTTGTATTACGCACACCAGTGTAAAAGCTGAGTTCACGCGTCCAGTAATCATCCATTAGCACGGATCCTGCAGAAATCCGTTAGGGAAAAAAGTTGAGCAAACACAACTTTTTTGTCTGTTGTTACCTAACCAATGTCTGCCGGATCTGTTTTTTTTAAACATTGGAGTCTATGGAGAACGGATCTCTTTAATGTATTGCTATGTAGCCATCTGATTTTCCTGCATTTGTAAGGGTATGTGCACAAAACGCATTTTTTGATGTTTTTTTAGTTTTGTTGGTTTTTTTTTTTTTTACATCTGCACCAAAATCTGCATATCTACCCTGACGCCAGCAAAGTCTGAGATTTATTTTTTTTTTCTTTTCTTTTCCTTGCAGATTTTGGTGTAGAAAAAAATCTGCAGCATGTCAATTGTTGGGGCATATTTTCCTGCATTCGTTAGCCCTTCCAGCCATTGACTTCATATAAAAGTACCAAAAAATGCATGCGTTTTTCTGCCAGAAGGTGCAGATTTCATGCAGAAAAGTTCTGCACCAAATCTGAAGTGGATCCGTTCTTTTATACAGGATCTGTTTCAAATGGAAGGAAAAAAGCACTCAGTTAACGGATCTGTTCTCCTTTGACTCCAATGTAAAAACAAAAATATGGATCCGGTGGAAATCATTTTGCCAATAGATCCCTGCAGGATCCATTCTAATGGATGATTATAGGGCATGTGAACTCAGCCTTAAAGGGGTTGTGCACTACTTTTTCATTGATGGCCTATCCTTAGGAAGGGTCGTCAATGTCTGATCAGCCGGGGTCCAACATCCGGCACCCCTGCCGATCAGCTGTTCTTGTTCCCGGCAGCAGGGATCCAGAGATGCTCTGTCTTCTGATAGCGGCCGGGTATTGCACATCCGCCTCCTATTGATTCGAATGGAAATCGGATGTGCAATACCCGGCCGCAGCAACTATCCAAAGAGAGAGCAGCTCCGGAACTGAGTCTTTCCGGCTGCTTGCTGCTGCTGCGGGGACCAAGAACAGCTGATGGGTGTGGGGTGTCAGACTTGGCTGATCAGACATTGATGACCTATCCTAAGGATAGGCCATAAATGTAAACATAGGGGATAACCTCTTTAATGAAAGCATCACTGGAATAAGATGCATCTAATTCTTTAGCCGTCACACACCACGTAATGAATTAGGTGCACCTTACAGCTGCCGTGAACTTCCGCTAGACTGGACTACATTTCAGGAGCCACTAATGTGGCACAAAACTTGATGACTTTTCAGGGTCTCTCCACTTTGACTTTTCAGGGTCTTTTCAGGGTCTCCTGCCCACTTTGGGAAAGTTTGCAACATTTAAAGGCAGTTTTACATCAGAAAATTGGTGAAAACGCCTTGATTAAAACCCAACAGCAGCTCTCGGACAAGTCCCACAATTATTTTAAAGCTCTGATTTTTCTATAAATAAAGCAGAAAAGTCATATATTGCTTGCGACCAGTAACAGAAAGCAAGGTCCATAAAGACACGGTTGGTGTGGAAGAACTTGACTGCCGGCACTTTGGTATGACCTAGAAAGGAGATTAGGAGCCGGACCATCTAAATTAGTTTCTGACCTAACAAAATACTAATTTTGATAATTGGGAACAAAAAAAAATAATATACAAAAAATCAATTAGACCCTCAAATTCAATGGATCTGGGATGTTCTAAAAGCTCCTGTAGGGTTCCTCATATTTTTGACCCCATAGTGAATAGTTATGGCGAGGCGATGGCTTGGGGAACACTGTGAGGGATACCATTGTTATATAGCTAAAGAGAAATGTTTTCAGACTGAACAGTACATGTGACTTATACTGACAATAGGGAAAAGTTGCCGTTTCCTGAATATTATGTTGTTTGTCAGAAGACCAATTTTTTTCAAAGACCCAAAGGATTTGTTTTCAGGTCGACAATTTGAAAATAACAAAGCTAAAATATAATTCACGTAGTGAGTCTGAAGAAGGTTAGGACCGCAATATTTGCTCCCTTTCCACTATGTGGCTTCACGTGCAGTGCTTTTATTGAGGGAGGGGGACTTGTCTTTTACTTTTTATATGAACACAATGAATCTATCACTTTTAACCCCTTGTGACGCAGCAAATTTCTATTTCTGCGTTTTCGTTTTTTCCTCTCCTTCTTCCAGAACCGTAACTTTTTTTTCTGTCTACAAACATATGAGGGCTTGTTTTTGTGGGACAAGATGTACTCTTGAGTGACACCATTAATTTTTTTTATTCCCCCCCCCCACCCTTTCTGCTGTCATAGGAACCTATGATCATGTGAGTGAAATACACTCCTTCTATACCTCTGGACCTCCAAATTCATAAGATTTGTTTAACAAGCGCTCGGGAACTCAATACAGCACACTCTTAGTATGGTGTACTCAAAGAAAACTTCTTTATTAGTACCTGTGACCAGGTTATATAAGGTCACAGGCAAAGGAAAAATTGGCTCCAACTTTTGAGCCAATAGGAACAAAAAGGTCGTGAACGGAAATGTGAAAATTTCCCGCCCATCAATGTTAGCTAAACCTTATGACATCATTCAGTTATAAGACAAGATGGTTTCTTTAAGAACAAAATGGAATCTATTCTCTCACAATCACATCACTGGCGCGTCCATGAGAGCTTAAAATGGCGTGCCCCTATGCTGACGCATGTTAAATGTCAAGATTTGACAGCGGGATTTAACAGGTTAACATCTGTGATTATTAGAGACAGGTCCTGGATGTAATACACAGCCATTACCTGACGAGTATGGGGCGAGGTCACCCCGTGAACGCAGTCCATGCACCTGCTTACATATACGGCAGATGTCGTGAAGGGGTTAAAGAGAACCTGTCATGTCCAAAAAACACTAACCTAACATGCTAATGGTGCCGACTAGCCAGGGGAACTAACGCCCAGGGGACTAGTCCCCGTGCTCATTAGCATGTCATACAGGATCTTTAGAAATACTTTTTCTAAAGATCTCTTTATCTGTGCTAGTGTATATGTCAGGACCGGGAGGACTGATGGGCCCAGGAGGTGGATCCACTGGACCGAGTATCCCACCGGGGGGCAGGGTACACGGCAGCCGGAGCACTGGCGTGGCCGGGACAGGTATAACCAGGTCAGCAGAGTCACAAAGTTCTTCAGGACGGTAAGGAAAACAGGCACAGGTACCAGGGAGCAAAGACAAGAAGTCTACAGGACACGGCACCAGGGGGCCTGAGCACCTAGCACAAAAGACAAAGCTTCTAGACACGTTGATCAGGCAACGCCCCTATGGGGAGGCCAGTCTTATATATCCAGCACAGCCGTATGTCACATCCTGCTTCAGGTGTGCTGGGTCCATAAAACCAGGAGAGTGGGCGCGGCCTGGTCCTATACAGAGGCATGAGGCTAATACTCAGAGTCAGACTCATGAGACCAGGAGCAGGACACAGGAGAGCACGAGCGGGAGCGGCGGCCATGACCGGTGGACACGTGGAGTGGATCAGTGGGTAAGGAGCAGTGCAATGACGGTGAGGCCGGATCAGTGGGTACGGAGCGGTGGTGCGATGCAGGTGCGACTGGATCAGTGGGTACAGAGCGGTGGTGCAATGCAGGTACGACTGGATCAGTGGGTATGGAGCGGTGGTGCGATGCAGGAACCGGCTCAGTGGGTAAGGAGGGCTGCTGGGACACCGGGAGCGTGACAGTACCCCCCCCTTGAAGCCCCCCTCCCCGCGGCCGGGACATGTAGGCGCGCCGAAGAGGGGCAGCAATGTACTTCCGGGACAACCAGGACCGAGCCTCGGGGCCGCAATCCACCCAATCGACCAGGAAGGACTGCCTACCCCGGACCGTTTTCATGGCCACTATGTCCCGTATCGGAGAACCCAAGTCAGCGGCAACGGAGGCAACGGATAAGGGAAGACAGTCAGAAGCAGGACTGGAGTCGTGGGCGACCAGTTCGGGCGTCTCGGACCGGGTACAGGAAAGTGTGTCATCCTCAGTAGCAGGGGGCATCAAAGTCTCAAGTGCCAGGGATGGTGGAACGACGCTGGACTGCGTCGACTCTGCTTCTGGGTCCGGTGGCACCACAGGCACAAGTGCCAGGAGCTGTGGTACACCGCTGGACTGAGTCGTCGCCTCTTCTTCTTCCTGCGGCATAGCAGGCTCGGGTGACAGGGGCCGAGGAACGGGCTGTAGGCAGTGGTCATGACACGAGGACCCCCAGCGGTTAATAGCGCCAGAGTGCCAACTAATGGCAGGGTCATGAAGTTGAAGCCAGGGCAGACCCAACAGGAGCTCAGGAGCCATCCTCGGGATCACAAAGAAGGTGATGGTCTCAGTATGCAAAGTGCCAACCTGGAGTCTTACTGGTTCAGTGGTATATCGGACAGGTTCGTATAGCAGTTTGCCATCCACGGAGGCGAACCAGAGGGGCTTGGCAAGCGGGATCACAGGTACTTGGTATCGATCCACTGCAGACTGGCGTATGAAATTACCCGCCGCCCCAGAATCGATGTGGGCCTCTGCTGTGAACCTGGTCTTCTTCGTCGTCACCTGGACAGTCTGTGTAAGTGGAACGGAGGGGATTCCGGTGCCAAGGGTAGCGGTTCCCACCATCCCTTGGGCCTGGGGTCTACCAGGTTTCTCAGGGCATGTCCGAAGCATGTGTGACCCGTCTCCACAATAGAAGCACAGGCCCAGGGCGAGCCGTTCTGCACGGCGTTGCTTGGCTTGGTTCAGTCGGTCAATTTGCATGGGTTCCGGAAACATGTCACAGGAAGGCAGGGGCAAAGGAGCGGTAGGCCTCTGCGGGGACAAGGCGTGACGGGGTGGTAGCTTCTCCCGGAATACCTCTTTGGTTCGCTCCTGGAAACGGAGGTCAATCCGGGTGGCTAAGGATATTAAAGCGTCCAAGGTGCGTGGAACGTCACGGCCAGCAAGCTCGTCTTTGACGCGGCCAGAGAGTCCTTCCCAAAAGGCCGCCGTCAAGGCCTCATTGTTCCAGCCCAGCTCAGAGGCGAGCGTGCGGAACTGGATGGCGTATTGGCCGACGGTCAGGGTCCCTTGGCGTAGCCGGAGGAGCGAAGAGGTCACTGTGGTGGTACGTCCGGGTTCATCGAATGTACTTCGGAAAGCGTGCAGGAATTCCCGGATGTTAGTGGTCATTGGATCCTCATTCTCCCACAGGGGGTTAATCCAGGCTAGAGCTTCGCCTTCCAAGTGCGACATCAGGAACGCCACTTTAGCCTGGTCTGAGACAAACAAATGAGGAAGCAACTTGAAATGCAGGGAGCACTGGTTCAAGAAGCCGCGGCAGGACTTGGGATCCCCTGCATAGCGAGGCGGAGCAGCGAGGCGAAGTTGCGAGGCCGTGGCGGAAACTGGTTCGGAGCCGGAGACTGGTTGCTGCGTGGACTCAGACGAGGCAGCGGTCTGCAGCGTATATAACCGGTGGTCCATGGACGCCAGGAATTTCAGCATCCGGTGTAAGGTGTCACGCTGTTGCACCAGTTCCTGGCGTAGTTCGGCCAGCTCAGATGTTTGTGCTCCAGCGGGATCCATGGCCTGATCAAACTGTCAGGACCGGGAGGACTGATGGGCCCAGGAGGTGGATCCACTGGACCGAGTATCCCACCGGGGGGCAGGGTACACGGCAGCCGGAGCACTGGCGTGGCCGGGACAGGTATAACCAGGTCAGCAGAGTCACAAAGTTCTTCAGGACGGTAAGGAAAACAGGCACAGGTACCAGGGAGCAAAGACAAGAAGTCTACAGGACACGGCACCAGGGGGCCTGAGCACCTAGCACAAAAGACAAAGCTTCTAGACACGTTGATCAGGCAACGCCCCTATGGGGAGGCCAGTCTTATATATCCAGCACAGCCGTATGTCACATCCTGCTTCAGGTGTGCTGGGTCCATAAAACCAGGAGAGTGGGCGCGGCCTGGTCCTATACAGAGGCATGAGGCTAATACTCAGAGTCAGACTCATGAGACCAGGAGCAGGACACAGGAGAGCACGAGCGGGAGCGGCGGCCATGACCGGTGGACACGTGGAGTGGATCAGTGGGTAAGGAGCAGTGCAATGACGGTGAGGCCGGATCAGTGGGTACGGAGCGGTGGTGCGATGCAGGTGCGACTGGATCAGTGGGTACAGAGCGGTGGTGCAATGCAGGTACGACTGGATCAGTGGGTATGGAGCGGTGGTGCGATGCAGGAACCGGCTCAGTGGGTAAGGAGGGCTGCTGGGACACCGGGAGCGTGACAGTATACAGGGACGGTAAGGCAGGGATTAGCAATATACACCCAGAACTGCTCGTGGTCCTGGGTGTATATTGGACCTGACATGTTCCCTGTAAAGGGTTATTCCCATCTCCAGGATTCTATCCCAATATGTAGTAGGAGTAATAATAATAATAATACCTCCAATTAGAAATGTAGTACAGTTCTCCTGATACAGCCATGTCTCTTACCTCATGTGCAGGGCATTGCAACTTAGGTATCCATGGTTATGACCATGTGCAACTAACTACCTGTCACTATATCAGTGGACTTAACCATGGATACCTAAGCTGCAATGCCCTGCACATGAGGTAAGAGATATGGCTATATTAGGAGAACTACACTACATTTCTAATTGGAGATATTTGCTAATATTATTATGCCTACGACATATTGGGATAGGATCTTGGAGATGGGAATACCCCTTTAAATTATATGGCGTGCTTATTAAAGGGAATCTATCATAACGATCAAACCATCCTTCCCCCAACCACACAAAACCGCTTATACCGACATGTATCTTGTTGAAAGCTAAGCCAATTTATACCTTTTATTTATAAAAATCCACTACTCCATAAAGGAAAAATCAATGGTGTAATACATATGCAAATGAAGCTGAAGTGCTCTGGGTGTGATCGGAGCACTTCTAGAACCTCCCTGGTGCCATTTCCTGCCCAGTGCCACCGCCTTCTGTATGACTGTCAGCTCTGTGGCTGTCTCAGTGAGCTGTCAATGACAGGGTGGGTCTAGTCCGGGAATAGACCCAGGGAGGTAGTGAATGGGGAAGAGCTTCCATCACGCCCAGGGCACATCAGACTACTTTGCATATGGGTTAAAACCACGGCGGGCTTTTTTTTTTTGTTTGTTTTCCTTCTCCTTCAGTTATGGGTAGGCAGATTTTTCTACATAAAGGTACAAATCTGCTTATCTTCACAAGACAGTGCTATGTAAAACAAATTGTGATATATCATCTTGTCTACTAGGGTAGAATATGGTCCTCCACGAGAAGATCATAAAGGAGAGAAAACCCTTCATAAGGAATTAGGTGAAGGTGATGTTTTGCCTCTCCTTAAGGCTAAGTTCACACTTCCGTTGTTTTGCATCAGTCACAATCCGTAGCCTTGAGGAATTACGGTATCCTGCAAAATATTTTGCAGAAATCCTGTTTTTCTCCATAGACTTCTATTAGTGACGGATTGCAACTGATGATGCTGCGTTGCATCCGCTGCATCGCGGTCAGTCGTTTTTTAAATGACCGCTGGGCGGGAGCAACGCAGCCTGTAACGTTTTTTGAGCAGCGCGATCCGTAGGATTTCTCTGTGCATGCTCTCTCTGGCTTCCTGCACCCGTAACCAAGATACACATCGGGTAACCAAGCAATGCGCTTTGGTTAGTTACTTGATATTTACACTGGTTACGGGTGCAGGGAGCCAGTGCTAAGCAGTGTACGCTGGTATCCAAGATAAATATCGAATAACCAAGCAAAAAGTTCTTTGCTTTTAGTTACCCGATATTTACCCTGGATACGTGTGCAAGGAGGCCGACACTTCCCCACTCGGCTCCGCCCCCTCCCGCACTCCGCATGTGTACACACTCACACACACACACACTGATACACACACTCACTTGTCCCCAGCCCTGCAGTCCCCGCGGCACTAACGTCCTCAGCGCCACGGGCCCGCTCGGCTCCGCCCCCTCACGCTCCTCCCCCTCACACAATGGAGTTCGACAATGATTTCTATTCTTTGTCATCCGTTGTACAACGCATCAGTCACATGCGTCAAGCAACGCATGTGACTGATGCAAAACAACGGAAATGACTGATCTCCCCTGATGTGCGAGAGAACAAACCTTCTATAGTTGACGTGCAAAGGATTTCTGTTCACGAAAATCTCCTCTTCTTATATATGGTAGTGTTCATATACATAGAACACCGATGCCTCTGACGGAGTGAGGGCTTCTTCATGTGGGAAGTCTGAATACATGAGGTGTGTAGGCCCAGCGTGCCTAGGATTAGATATTCATTGTCTGGATTTCTAAACTAAGAAGAGTCTTAAAAGGTTCTATAGAGGGGCATAAATCAGGGCACATTGCATTGTGCGGGAAATCTGCCAATGGTGTATAACCTAGGATGAGTGACACTAAGCTTATAAGTGTTCTGTTTATATCACATCACTATAAAATGCTTCTTTTCCTATTTTCTTCTACCCAATTCCATAGTCGTGTAAAAGATTAAGGACCAGATTCATTCTTGCAGTTTCTTTTTTTTTACATTCTTTCTGTTTGCACCAAATTCATCTTTCCATTTGCGTCTTTTTTTTAAGCCTATTTGTGTTTATTTTTTTATAATTATTGTGGAGGAGTTTAGGGTTTCCAGATGTTTTCGCCCCATTTCATCAGTTGCAACTTTTCAAAAAGTGGTAATTTGTTACAAATGTACTCCAGTCCTTCCCTGGAGAAACCTTTTGTAAGTCAGCAATTTTTCACCAAAATTGCTGTGTCATTTTTAAAAACAAAGACAAACATTTTTTTAATTTGTGCAAAATTCATGAATCATGTGCGTCATGTGAAGAGTTCGGCACATAGGAGTCAGCAGCTTAGACCGTAGGGAAAAAAAGGCAAATGATGAATTGGGCCCTAAGATTTAACGTCTTGAGGCAGCCAAATTAAAAGACAGTTCTGTAAATTTGGTGCAAATGACTCCATCCAAGAGATAAGTGAAAATTTATAGATCGGTGGAGGTCCGACTGCTGTGCCCTGTCCTCCATTTTAACGAGGATAAGTGTCCCGTTCTGAGCAGGTATCAATGGGCTGACACCCCCAAGATATATGTTATAACTAGTGATGAGCGGGCACTACCATGCTCAGGTGCGCGGTACTCGTAACCAGTGATAAGTGGGCACTACCATGCTTGGTACTCGTAACTAGTGATGAGCGAGCACTACCATGCTTGGTACTCGTAACTAGTGATGAGTGGACACTACCATGCTCGGTACTTGTAACTAGTGTTGAGTGAGCAATACCATACTCGGGTGTGCAGTACTTGTAACTAGTGATGAGTGGGCACTACCATGCTCGGGTGCTCAGTATTTGTAACTAGTGATGAGCGAGCACTACCATGCTCGGGTGCTCAGTACTCGTAACTAGTGATGAGCGGGCACTACCATGCTCGGGTGCTCAGTATTTGTAACTAGTGATGAGTGAGCACTACCATGCTCGGGTGTGCAGTACTCGTAACTAGTGATGAGCGAGCACTACCATGCTCGGGTGCTCAGTACTCGTAACTAGTGATGAGCGGGCACTACCATGCTCGGGTGCTCAGTATTTGTAACTAGTGATGAGCGAGCACTACCATGCTCGGGTGTGCAGTACTCGTAACTAGTGATGAGCGGGCACTACCATGCTTGGCTGCTCAGTACTCGTAACTAGTGATGAGCGAGCACTACCATGCTCGAGTGCTCAGTACTCGTAACTAGTGATGAGTGGACACTACCATGCTCGGTACTCGTAACTAGTGATGAGCGGGCACTACCATGCTCGGGTGCTCAGTATTTGTAACTAGTGATGAGCGAGCACTACCATGCTCGGGTGTGCAGTACTCGTAACTAGTGATGAGCAGGCACTACCATGCTTGGCTGCTCAGTACTCGTAACTAGTGATGAGTGGGCACTGCAATATTCAGGTGTGCAGTACTCATAACGAACAGTTGGACGCTCGGATGGGCTCGACCCATATACCGGGTATAATGGAAGTCAATGGGGAACTGAAGCATTTTCTGGAAGACAAACCCTTTTTAATGTGTGCCTATGGGAGGGAAAACGTTTGTAGTATTTCCGCAGCCTTAGGCTATGTGCCCACGCTGCGGATTTTGCGCGGATTTTGCGCGTATTTGCCGCGGATTTCCCGAAAATCTGCAGCAGCAGCACTTCCAAGCCATTTCAATGGCATTTTGGAAATGCTGTGCCCATGCTGCGGATTTTTCCGCTGCGGATTTGCCGCGGATTTTGATCCGGAAAAATCTGAAGCATGTCAATTGTTTGGTGCAGATTTGGTCCGGATTTTTGGTTTTGAATGGGGGAAAAAAAAAAAAATTAAATCCGCATCAAAGTCCGCGGCAAATCCGCGGTAAATTCGCGGCAAATCCGCGGGTGCGGATTTGCCGCGAAAGTCGCGGATTTTCAGGCAAAAAAATCCGCAGGGACATTCTAGCGTGGGCACATAGCCTAAGGGTCACTTCTATTCTGTACACTCCTGTTCACTATCTATACATGTAAAACATTAACTTTACGAGGCTTCAGAAAGCAGTTCATGGTTATAACTGAAAAGGCAGTAAAAAAACCCAGCATGTTATATAAGTGATGGTGCCCATCAAGCCTCTTTAATACCTTTCATTCTTCACACACAAGAATCCAGGCGGGCACACCTTGTCGTGGTGAAAAATGAGCAGGCAAATGAAATAGGATTTCTCAGAAATCAGCACTCACAGTTATTATTTTCTTATCTGTGGTTTATTTTAATTTTTCCAAAGTTTGCAAAATATGCAATGTGACGCGTTTCGGCTTGTGTCTCAAGCCTTTTTCATATGTAACTGCGTTTAAAAAAGGCTTCAGAGACTAAAGCCGAAACACGTCACATTGCATATTTTGCAAACCTTGGAAAAATTAAAATAAACCACAGATAAGAAAATAATAATTGTGAGTGCTGATTTCTGACAAATTCTCATACTTCTCATTATGATTAAGTAATTAATCCCCCACAGTCATCACACAATAGGGGTCTGTCAATGTAATACCTGTAAATCATCTGAACACCATTACGGTATTTCTTTGTAGTACCGTATATACTCGAGTATAAGCCGAGTTTTTCAGCCAATTTTTTTAAGCTGAAAATGCCCCCTCGGCTTATACTCGAGTCAGGGTCCTACAAAAAAAATTATTCTCATATTCTCACCTGTCCTCCGTTCCCGCAGTGACCTCAGCTGCTTCTTGTAGACCGCAAGGCACGTAGACCCCTCCGTGATAGCGTCTGTGGCACGGGGCTGCAGGATGCTGTCATGTTTTTACTGCAGTTGAATGCTTTACAGTGGCAGCGGTGCAGCAAAGCATTCAACTGCTGTAAAGCGCCGACAGCAGCGGTAGCCCCGTTCGCACTGCTGCTGCCATAAAGCATTCAACTGCTGTAAAGCCACGATGGCATCCTGCAGTGGCGGCTCCGTGCACGGGACATGATCATCAAGGGGTGCCTCTTGCAGACCGCAGGCACATAGACCCCTCCGTGATCGCGTCCTGTACACGGGGCCGCCGCCGCTGCCGTCATGTCTTTACTTCAGTTGAATGCTTTACTGCACCGCTGGCGACGTAAAGCATTCAACTGCAGTAAAGCCGCGATGGCAGCCTGCAGCGCCGTGCATTGGACGTGATCACGGAGGGGTCTAAAAGAAGCAGCTGAGGTCACCACGGGAATGGAGGACAAGTGAAAATAATTTTTATTTCATAATAGAGGACAAGAAGGGGACCAACAGGAGGACATTACTGTAGGGCACATTACTAGAGGGCCCAAGGAAGGGGCACAAGGATGGGCACATTACAATAAGGGGAGGGGGCAAAGGAACGGGGCACATTATACAAGGGGGGACAAGGATGGGCACATTACTACAAGGATGGGCACAGTACATTTTATTGGGATGTATTTTTATTTTTGAACCTTCCCAGTAGCTGCTGCATTTCCCACCCTAGGCTTATACTGGAGTCAATACAGTTACCAAGTTTTTTGTGGTAGAATTAGGGGCCTCGGCTTATACTCGAGTATGTACGGTAGTTTAATGTTTAGCGAACATCCTAGACCTGTATGATCGTGTCCTATATATGAAGCTATATATTTCTGTCCCCCGATGAGGCTGGCCCCATAATGTGTATGGGGGACTACTTGAAGGAGTGGGGGGCATCAGATCTCTTCTGTCCGCTCAGCTCATTCCCAGTACTCAAAGAGGTTTTCCGATCTCGGCCATTCTTGCGTGTTGGGAATGCCTGTCTACATGTGGCAGCCAGGATTATTAAAATAGCAGTGTGCTTTTTCTCTAACGATAACCCCTATTTAGTGATGAGTAAGCCCTACCGCGCTTACTCTTAACAAGTCGTTGGATGCTCATAAGGGTGTGACTGAGTATAATGGAAGTCAATGGGGACTCGAGCAACTCTCTGGGAACTCTTCTGGAAAAATGCCGAGTTCCCTACTGACTTCCATTATACTTGGGTACTCGAGTCACATCTATCCGTGCATTAACTGCTCATTACGAGCCCCAAGTATGGTAGAGCTCGTTCATCGTTACTCCTATTCACTTCTATGGAAGTGATCCTTTTAGGATGGGAGTAGCAGGTGGTATACAAAGCATGGCACTTAATCCAAAAATAAGGGGGGGAAGTTTCACCTTTAGTTTTTACTAGTCGTCATCATGGTCCAGTAAGTGACTGAGGCCCCCAAGATGCTTTCTGAAGATGTGAAGGCTACCATGGCTGACCGGATTGATCCGTTGCGAAAATCTCTTTTTACTCTATTTTTTTTCTGTGCTGCAGGGACATTTAGGAGAGCAAGAAACCTATTACTGTCCTCGCTGACCCTATGCTGGTAATTTACGGGCTATATGTATTCTATACTTCTGATGCCCTTGCGTACGCAGGGCTTTACTTAGCATCTTTTAATAGTCATCCATATAAAATATCCTACAGATCTTGACATCCAGGCTTTGTATGAAATGGTTTCTTCTTTTTTTGACCATGAACGGAGCGTTGCCGACTCCTAAGTGACACATAAAGGGCTTTATCTGGGCTCTGCCTTGTAAATGTCACAGAGAGAACCTTGTTTTGTAGACACAAGATTTGTAGAGGCAGCAATCACGCAGCCGGTGATTTTTTTTCTTGGTTTTCTTTACTCCAACGAGCAGATGTGTTTGCAACCACATCCCAGCCTGTCTGTAAATAAGTAGCCACGCGTTTATCAGCCTGTGGACCATTAGTGCACATTCCAGCCATGTCAGCTGATGCTGCCGGTATACATGGCATCGATTTATGCCTATGCTTCGCCCCTATATCACACATAACGCAGCTCACTGACTGACACACACTCAGCTCATTTGTGTTTTTTCGGGATATGATTAAAGTTACAGCCTTTTTTGATTTTGTCATAAATTAGCAATACTGGAGAACAAGCCTCCTCAGTGTGTGCGGATGGCAGGGCTGCGGAGCGGGCCCACTATTGTTAGCAGTCAACACAGATGGCATTTCAACCACAAAGGATGCCAGTCTAAGTGCAAGCGAACACAATGCCATCATTTACTACCAGTTGTTAACTTATACTCTCCGCTGTCAACTCATTTTATTTTTATATACCAAAATGAATGAATAAAACGGCTGTGAAATTAAAGGGAACCTGTCGGCAGATTTGCACGCAGAATGAAATGCCAACCAGCTCCCCAATACAATGAACGGCATGTCACTCGGAGTTGTTTTAGAGTATGCATAGTTTCTAAAATGGGCCAGGCGCAGGGAGAAACCTCCATTATATCCTCCCTGCAGCCGCTAACTACCAGTCATCGCGGCGGTGCAGGGAACGATTACCGTCACTGCTCACTATACTGTGAGCACAGTTATAATCACTCCGTCACTTTAACCGCTTGTGTGTGCATATGTGTGCCGCAGACTGTCAATAAAAGTGATGGGGAGTAATTTATATTTGCAGAGTATAGTGATCAGTGACGGTATCTGGTCCCTGTATCGCCCTGATGACTGGAAGCGAGCAGCTGCAGGGAGGATATAGCTTTATTTTCTCCCTATGGCTGCAGTCACAGTAAAGCAGATGGGCAGGATCCTTATGCTGTTTAACCCTAGAACGCGCAACCATAGAAATCATCCATAGAAAACAAGTAACCCAGCAGGCCTGCGAGGCCCCAGGTATTCGTTCTAGGGTTAACCATATACAAGTGCATCTCAATAAATAAGAAAATCATCAAACCGGTAAATTATTTCAGTAATTCAATACAAAAAAAGAGAAACGCATATATTATATAGAGTCATTAAATACAAAGTGATCTATTTCAAGTGTATATTTCTGTTAATGTTGATGATTATGGCTTACAGCCAATGAAAACCCAAAAGTCATTATCTCAGAAAATTAGAATACTTACCACAAAACACCTGCAAAGGCTTCCTAAGTATTTAAAATGGTCCCTTAGTCTGGTTCAGTAGCCTACACAATCATAGAGAAGATTGCTGAGCTCACAGGTGTCCAGAAGGCAGTCATTGACACACTCCATAAGGAGGGTAAGCCACAAAAGGTCATTGCTAAAGAAGCTGGCTGATCACAGAGTGCTGTATCCAAGCATATTAATGGAGTGTTAAGTGGAAAGAAAAAGTGTGTCAGGAAAAGGTGCACAAGCAACCGGGATAGCTGCAGCCTTGAGAGGATTGTTAAGAAAAGGCCGTTCAAAAATTTGGGGGAGATTCACAAAACGTGGACTTCTGCTGGAGTCACTGCTTCAAGAGCCATCACACACAAAAGGTTTCCTTTTAATTCTTTCTAATAAGGAAGTCTGTCCATATTTCATATTGCCTGTGATCAGGCCAGAATGAATTTGCTGCTTGGGCCAATATAAAATTACCATGAGACCTCGGTAATGGACTCTTAGGGGTACTTTGCATGTTGCGACATCGCTAGCATCGGCTAGCGATGCCGAGCGCGATAGCACCCGCCCCCATCGTACATGCGATATGTGGTGATTGCTGCCGTAGCGAACATTATCGCTACGGCAGATTCACATGCACATACCTGGTCGGCGACGTCGCTGTGACTGACAAACTATCCCTCCTTCAAGGGGGAGGTGCGTTCGGCGTCACCGCGACGTCACTAATCGGCCGGCTAATAGAAGCAGAGGGGCGGAGATGAGCAGGATGTAACATCCCGCCCTCCTTCTCCCTTCTGCATTGCCGCTGGGACGCAGGTAAGGAGATATTTGTCGCTCTTGCGGGTTTACACACAGCGATGTGTGCTGCCGCGGGAGCGACAATCAACATCGAACCTGCGGTCGACCCGACATTATGAAAATGACCGACGCTACACCACCGATATTCGACGCTTTTGCCGGATGTGCGTCACTAACGACATGACCCTGACGATATTTCGGAAGCGATGTCGCAACGTGTAAAGTCCCCCTTAGGCTATGTGCCCACGGGAGTTTGTACCTGTGGATATATCCGCAGGTTTCCCGCAGCTGCTCCCCGGAATCCGCAGCTATTTTTAGCTGCGGTAGTACAAAGAAATAGCTGCGGTAAACCTGCGGGCATTCGTGCGGCTTACCTGCGGAAGTCCCGGCCTCTATCTCCATAGTGGAGGGCCGGGATTTCCGCAAGTAATTCCGCAGAAATAATTGACATGCAGTTACGTGCGGCTGCGGGACATCCACAGCATGTTCCACAGCCGCACGTATCCGCAGCATGGACACAAACACTCCCCATGTCCCATAGGATAACATGGGGAGTGTCTGTACTTGCTGAAACCTGCGGATTTTTTCTGGAAAATTCAGAAAATCCGCGGATTTTCCGCAGATAAATCCGCAGGTTTAATTTCCCGTGGGCACATAGCCTTAGGCTGCAGAGAAGCAATGCAGAATGTATGGCCACTTTTATATGGCAGCATTTTTTGGGTCAATATTTTGCATCAGTATTTGTAAGCCAAAACTAGCATTGGCTCCAGAACATGGAGGAGGTCATGAACCTTTCCAGGATACTTCTTCTGTTTGTGTTTTACTCATGATTTTGGCTTTCAAATACTTATGCAAAATACAGACCAGAATACACAAGTATGAAAGCTGCCTTAGAATCACTTAGTCTGCTTCATACACCCTATTATTACAAAAAAAACCATAAAGAATATCCATATTATCATGTAAGTCTATAGAAGTGTTAACCCTGATAGTGCCGTGTTTCCCCGAAAATAAGACCGGGCCTTATATTATTTTTTGCTCCAAAAGATACTCTAGGGCTTATTTTCAGGGGATGTCTTATATTCTCTCATGAACAACAATCCACATTCTTGAACAAAAAAAAAATTCAACATTTGTGTATCTCTGTGTGAGAGCCCATCCACCATTGGCACTTGCCAACTGTAATTGTTTGAGGTCTGACGAGTGATTTTATTTTTTTTTGTGGGGAAAGAAGGGATGTCTTCTTTTTTTGATGAAGAGTCCTGCTGTATTCTTTAACTTTTCTGGCTGCTTGGACACTTCCTTATGGAACTGCAACTAGGGCTTATTTTTGGAGTAGGGCTTATATATTAAGCATACTCAAAAAAGACCCTACAATCCTACTATGGTTTATTGTTGGGGTAGGTCTTATCTTTGGGGAAACCGGGTACATTTATCATGCAAATGTACTAAATAAAACGCTTTGGGATAATCTATTGTACTGTATATTTCAGAGTTAAAGGGGTTGTCCAGTTTAAAAGGACAAGTTGTGTATGTTGACTTGTGAATCCTCACATCTAGCGCACTATATACAGCAAGGATTCTTGTCTTGGATTTTTGTCTTGTTTTGGTATGTCATGCTTTACATTCTCCCAGGTAGTTGGCTTTGACAAAACTTTGATATAGCCATTTGTGGATTACATGTGTTATTTTACCTGCCTGTTTTCAACATCTAATGCAATCCTATGGGAAAAAAACGCAAATGAAACTCTGCGTTCCTGCAAAAGAAACTGAGATGTTGTGGATATGAAACACGTACCGCAGGTCAGTTTCCGTGTGTGTGTGTACATGTGTGTATATATAGTATGTGTGAAACAAAACAAAATACAGTAGGTATGAAATGTCTATAAATCCCATCCATTTAAGGGGGCTTTACACGTTAGCGATATCGCTATCGTGCGTACCCACCCCCATCGTTTGGGCAACACGGGCAGTATATGAGCAGGATGGGGAGTATATGAGCAGGATGGGGAGTATATTAGCAGGATGGGGAGTATATGAGCAGGATGGGGAGTATGTGAGCAGGACATTACCCCCATAACAGTGTCAGCAGCAGATACTTGCCCCATAACAGTGTGTCATGACCACATTTTTTGCTTAAAATTTTATTTTCCTATTTTCCTCCTCTAAAACCAGGGTGCGTGTTATGGTCCGGTGCGTCTTAGTCCGAAAAATACGGTATATGGGATAGGCAATAACTACCCCATAGAGGTACGTAATTCAGTCCAGTTGATTGCAGTGCTCGGCTATCTACGACCGTCCCATAAAGGTCTCCATCACACGACCGTATAACTCAGACGAGTGCTTTATAATGTTTTATTGGATAGTGCTCGCTCCAATGTTATACTATGGGGTGGTGTCGACCAGCACTCTTTTTCTCTAAAAAAAATTACAGGACGCTGGGAGAGGCAGCGTACTTCCGACAGTGCGCACCAATTCAAGTCAATGGGTGCGTGTGAAATATCGGACTGCACTCGGATGTCATCTGAGTGCAATCTGATTTATGCTGAAACGGACAATAGAGAAATGAATCAATCCAATTTTTCCACCCGTGCTCCGATCCTTGTATGTGAGAGAATACGATCACAGTGAATGACGCTCGGTCACGCTCACAGCAGAGTTTAAGCCGAGTGTCATTAGCATGATAGTCCCGATTCCTTTCTTATGAGAGAACATACTCTCGTGTGTCCACGGCCTAAGAATCGATAAAGCGGCCGTGCCTTATTCACACAAGTTTTGTTATGACGGTCCCAGTTGTCAGACCCCTAGCGATCGGCAAATTATCACCTATCTCCTAAACTTGAAACAATTTTTTTTAGGCAAGCTAATGTCACAAATGACAGACAGTCATGTGCTTCCTGGCCATAGAAGTTCACAGCGTTTGGCTGTGCAGCATGCTCCCTGACTTTCCATTGTTCCTGCTGTCAGTATTCATTGGTATAGGTAGCTTTCCTGCTAGATTCATCTCTCTCTCTTTTGGACCCAGCAGGAGCTCGCCTTCCACCCAGCTGCTGATCATCGGGCATTATCTTGGTGCATAAATATCCCTTCCTTCCCTGGACTGGTGATATTTTTAATTCATTCAAGCTTTGATTGCAAGCAGGTGGCTTGTACTGCTGGTAGTATCGTTGCTGAAAACTTTGCTAAACTTCTACCTTTGTCATCTGTAGATAAGTAGTTCATGCATTTTCCCGTGTGACCTCCTTGTGTCGTCCATAGTGCTTAGTGGTGTTGATGAAGAACTCATCCCATCCATTCCCTAATTAGGGCTCAGCACTAGGGATACCTAGGGTCAGGTATCCAGCACGGCGCATAGGTGCGGGACCTATTTAGGGTGGTGAGGGACCAGCAGTAGGTTTGATCAGGGGTCATAATTTTCCCTTCCATTTTGCCGTTCGCTTGGTACTTCTCCGTACCTAGCAGGACAGCTAATGACACAAACCGTATTATTGTTAATTTCTTGAGTGTACAGAATATAATGTATTTAAATCTTGGTGTTCATGATTTCTCCAAGGAAACTCGTAATGGACATTTCAGTTGAGCAGATAAGACTGGAAGTGCGGGTTTCACAGGTGCTTTTCCCAATAAAGAAGGTACACAAAGCCTGTCACCAACAAACCTGTTATTCTGAAGAAAAATTGCTTCGTGTCAACTATACCTGGAGGCAAACAACCTTCATCAGCCCCAAGATGATATGTTCTAGAGATGCACATACCTGGGGGCACGTCATTGCACACTTAAGGTGGCTTTACATGCTATGAGATCGCTAAAGCGATCTCGTTGGGGTCACAGAATTTGTGACGCACATCCGGCCGCATTAACGATGTCGTTGCGTGTGACACCTATGAGCGATTTTGAATCGTTGCAAAAACGTTCAAAATCGCTAATCAGTGACATGCCCCCCTCTTCCCAATTATCGTTGCGGCAGCACACATCGCTATAAGTGATGCCGCAGGAACGAGAAACCTCACCTTACCTGCGTCCCGCCCGTAATGAGGAAGGAAGGAGGTGGGTGGGATGTTAGTCCCGCTCATCTCCGCCCCTCCGCTTCGATTGGGCGGCCGCTTAGTGACGTCGCTGTGACGCTAAACGAACCACCCCCTTAGAAAGGAGGCGGTTCGCCGGTCACAGCGACGTTGCAGAGCAGGTATGTGCGTGTGACGCTGCCGTAGCGATAATGTTCGCTACGGCAGCGATCACCACATATCGGCCGTACGATGGGGGCGGGTGCAATCCCGCTCGGCATCGCTAGCATCGGCTAGCGATGTTGCAGCGTGTAAAGCCCGCTTTAGACTATTTGAGTACAAATTGAGAAAGTTTCAGTGTTGCTCCTCCTGGTAAAATCACAACAGGTGATCTTGAAAATGGAGTGAAAAATTCCCCAAAACTAATAGTAAAACACCTACTGAAGCCTCTGAAAGCTGCAAAAACTTCTATTCAAGCATCGAAAAACCGTGAACAAGAACAGTGTTCATGGAAATACTACCTTGTAATCAATTAATTCATAGGGGCATCTAAACATTTCACAGGAGCTTGTAAGGGCAGCAGTCCATGGACTCAAGCTCAGAAGATGCAACAATAGCCCAAATCATGCAATTATGTCAACTAAAGAATGGAAGGAGATCTGTGTTTCGCATTGCCAAGTCAGCGTGTGTTCGCACTGAGTTTTGAGGGGTCAAAAAATCATGAGCTTTTCAAGCAGAAACCACTTCAAATACTTCTGAAAACAGGAAAAGGTTTCATGGAGGAGCTTTTAAAAGTTCTGGAAGTATTATTTTTCCGAAGTATTCTTTACAGTCTGGATAGTGCTCAGTTTTGGAGAGGTTTTCTTCAGGATCAGCTTCAAGGAAGTGACATGCACTTTATTTCCATCAGGTTTTGTTCAAAACCTCATCAAGAAAACCAAAGCTCAAAAAACTCTTCATATGAACAGAAAAATAGATTTCCATAGAAATTAATTGAAATAGTTTTTGAGGCGTTTTTTAAGGAGGATTTCGGTGAGGATTCACTCCTCCAAAAACCTTCTTCAAAGAAATTCATTGTCAATAAATATATGTTGACAATAAATTTCTTTAAAGAAGTTCATTTAGAGGGGTGAATACTCACCAAAACCCTCCTTTTAAAGATGTTTTTTGTTTTATTTATTGGTCTTTGTGTTTTTTGTGTTTCTTTGGGGTTTTTTTTGAGTAACAAATCAAGGCTATATACACATGGATCGAAGACTCTTCAAATCTTAAAGCTCCTTGAACATTGAGTTTCTGATGTCAAAAATTCAGCATAAAAACTGTGTGTACGTAGCCCAACTCTCCCAAAAAACTTGTGGTTTATGAACGCTTGGTTTTTGAAGGGTTTTTGTGTCAAAAAACGCCTAAAAAATCTTGGCGCATACCTTTAGACTCCTAATCTTTTAACTCTAAGGCTATGTGCACACGGTGCGTTTTTCGCGGCGTTTTTGCGCGTTTTTCGGGTGCGTTTTTGGCCTCAAAACTGCATGACTTTGCTTCCCCAGCAAAGTCTATGAGTTTTCATTTTTGCTGTCCCCACACAGCGTTTTTTTTCAGCTGCGTTTTTGTGGTGACCACAAAAACGCAGCATGTCAATTATTCCCGCGTTTTTCACTGCGCTTTTCATCCATTGAGTTCAATGGGATGTTGAAAGACGCAATGAGAAACGCAAATAGCTGCGTTTTGGTGCGTTTCTAAGACCAAAAACGCAGCTATAAACGCAGGAGGTGGGTAGTAAAGTGACGTGTACAGGAAGAGGATTCCTTCTGTCAGTATAGACAGAAGCATGAATCCTCCCGGTACCGTCACCGCCGCGTCCATCTCCCGTCCTGTGCATGTATGCTGCCGTGCGGCGCCATGTACAGGCGGGAGGTGGAAGCGGCTGCGAAAACAAAAGTTAACAGTAGAATAAAAAAAAAAAAAGTTATACTCACCTGTCTGCAGCCTCGCGGTGCCATGCCCGCTCCCAGCTCCTGTCACGGTATCGCCACCCCCGCTCCGGCTGTGTGCAGTCTCCCCGGGGCAGGACCTTGCTTGCAGGACCTGGCGATGGATCACCTGATGCAGTCACCTGACGCATCAGCTGATCGAGTCTCGGGCTGACGCGGGCGCCCGGCCGGTATCAGCGGATGCGTCAGGAGACTTCATCCCTGATTACCGGCAGCTGCTGCAGCGATCGGACAGGATCAGACTCCCGCCCCATCGCTCCGGGAGCTGCCGGTAATTCAGCACATAAGTGAGTATTATTTTTTTTTTTTTTCTACTGATGCATCTGCTGATTGTATAACCGGCTTTTATACAATCAGCTGATGTATGATGTGATTCACATCCTTTAACCTAACACATCATCTGATCGGTATGCCTTCCAGCAAACCGATCAGATGATATTGGATCCTGATTGGACGGCGCGGGACCCTAACCCAGGATTACTGCGGAGGGGGGTTTATTTCAATAAAGATGGAGTCACTAATTGTGTTGTGTTTTCTTTCTAATAAAAATATTTTTCTGTGTTGTGTTTTTTTTTTATCTTTACTAGAAATTCATGGTGGCCATGTCTAATATTGGCGTGACACCATGAATTTCGGGCTTAGGGCTAGCTGATAATATACAGCTAGCCCTAACTCCATTATTACCTGGCTAGCCACCCGTCACCAGGGCAGCCGGAAGAGTTGGATACAGCGCCAGAAGATGGCGCTTCTATGAAAGCGCCATTTTCTGGGGTGGCTGCGGGACTGCAATTCACAGCGGGGGTGCCCAGAAAGCATGGGCACCCTGCACTGTGGATTCCAATCCCCAGCTGCCTAGTTGTACCCGGCTGGACTCAAAAATGGGGCGAAGCCCACGTCATTTTTTTTTTAAAATTATTTCATGAAATTCATGAAATAATTTAAAAAAAAAGGGCTTCCCTATATTTTTGGTTCCCAGCCGGGTACAAATAGGCAGCTGGGGGTTGGGGGCAGCCCGTACCTGCCTGCTGTACCCGGCTAGCATACAAAAATATGGCGAAGCCCACGTCATTTTTTTTTTTGGGGGGGGCAAAGAAATCCTGCATACAGTCCTGGAAGGAGGATGCTGAGCCTTGTAGTTCAACAGCTGCTGTCTGCTCTCCTGCATACACTATTGGATGGAGGATGCTGAGCCTTGTAGTTCGACAGCTGCTGTCTGCTGTCCTGCATACACTATTGGATCGAGGATGCTGAGCCTTGTAGTTCTGCAGCTGTCTGCTCTTCTGCATACACTAGTGGAGAATGAAGAACACATTGAAGAAGGAAATGACATCAGACCTTTTTTTTTTTTGTTCACTGATAAAAAACGCATAAGGACGCAGTGAGCAAAAACGCAGCAAAACGCAGCAAAAAACGCACCAAATCGCGGCAAAACGCGTGCGTTTTTTGCCGCGTTTTTTCGACGCAGGTGCGTTTTTGTGCGTTTTTAGCGGCCAAAAACGCACAAAAACGCAGCGTCAAAAAAACGCAGCGTGTGCACATAGCCTTAGACAAGGTTTTTAGTAGGTGGACAAAAATCACGTTTTCACTGCTTCCGGAAAATACTCCTTCTTTGGGGAGTTTTAAGTTGACGGAAACTGCTGAAGAGTTTTTGAAACTTTTTGGATATAAACAGCAAAGTGATTTTACAATAAAAATGAATAGGGAGAGTCTATCAAGCATTCTTGAAGAGTATGTGTGGTGGAACTTTTTTTTCTTCCTAAAAAACCCTCTCTTTAAAGGGGTTGTCCACTACTTAGGCAACCCCTACTCATTCCCCTTGTTTTCCCCTGTAAAAACTAATAAGCCTATACTGCCCTCCGGCGCGGCCGTGGTGCCAGTGATGTCTGACGTCGCTATTCCAGGGGTCCATGTGACATTGTTATGACACATGAGCCCCGCGATCAATCAGTGCTGGCTTTCTCCTTCCCAACTATGGACATTTGAGCAGGAAGTTAGTGTAGCGCTCACATCCTGCTTAAATATATGAAGGCTGGGTAAAGGAAGCCGGCACTGATTGATCGCGAGGCTCGCGTGTCATAATAATGTCACGTGGGTGCTAGAAACACAACTTGACACATAGTTGAAACCGCAGCTGTAGCGGAGGGGAGTATAGGCTTATTTATTTTTATGGGGGCGAACAAGGCAAATGAGTAGGGATTGTCTAAGTAGTGGACATCCCTATTAGGCTAGAGTCACACTTGCGTGTGACTCGTGTGAGTATCGGATTGCACTGCCCGGACTGGTTGGCTTGTCTTCTGCCAGGTGCGGCTCCACTGTATGTATTTCTGCGATGCTGACCCGCTCCTGTCAGGAGAGCCGTGGCCGGTCCGGGCAATGCGATCCGATACTCGCACGAGTCACACGCAAGTGTGACTCCAGCCTTAAACTGTGTGCACATACCCTAACCTGAGGCAGTGACATAGCCTGAAAAGGTCTAGGCATGTAACGCATCCTAGAAATATTGATGAACTGAAACATTTTTGCATAATGAAAGGATCCCAAATTACTCCACGATGTTACAAATTTTTTATTTAGGGCTACAAGAAATGGCGGAGGTGATAGCTGCTCGAGAAGGAATCCATGGGTTATTTAAATTGTGTTAGTCTATAATTGGGTCTCGGATAGCAAGCAGACCACTAGCAATCAATGGAGAAATACAGCAAATACTATAACGGTTCTCTAACTTCTCCTTGCAACTCCAAGGCCACAATTGCACCCACGTAGGGCTCTAACATTGATGTCAACACATTTTCACACTTTTTTTTTCCCTCCAGCTAGTCTTTCCAATGACCTATTGGCCTAGACCACCCAAGGAGTCTTATAGGCATTAAGATTGGCTATTGCTAAGGGGGAAAAACTCCTTTGTACCCTTCTCATTGGTACAGTGGCTGACCTAAAGTGAACCTGACTAAATTAGGACAGTTTATGTCTCAGTTTATGCCTCTTGTATCCCAGAAGATGTCATATGATCATACATGCTAATGGGGATCGCATGACGAAAACCTGAAGTGTTAGTTAATGTATTATCATGTAAGGTGCTACCTTACCTTCCATCATAAGGGCTGCACTGTACAGGTATCTGTGAGAACAAGAGATCTGCCAGATTGGATCCAAGTGTATTCACAGAAAAGATAATGCTTTGCATTATTTAGTTTCTTCTGAATATTTAATACATTCACTACACACCTTTTTATGTGTGGTGTAATTTCCCAGTATCATTGTTTGAGAGGGCTACACCCTTTTCTTGCCCGGGGTTACATTACTACCGTAGGAACCACAAATATAGACAATACTAGGGGCGCAGTCACAAAGCTGTATAACTCAGACGGCGATTGCACCGCAATGCTCGGATCGGTCGGCGGCTCTCCCAGTGTCATCTCTCCGGGACTGGCATGTATCTTGAGATATCTTGAGGGCGAGGAGGGGCAATGGTCGCCTGCCTGGTTCCCTTTCCTACATCCGGGCTTCTATTAGGTTCCATGAAAATGATAGTGAAGTACTGATGTCGTGCCCGTCTTCTGGGGGTCACATGAGGCCTCTGTGGCCTTTCGCTTCCAAGCCTTTGTGAATTTGTGGAATTTGTTCCTGAAGAATAGATCTTTTCACGAGTCTCTGCAGAGTCTTGCCAGTGGAAGAGTTCGAGATCAGCTGAGATGTGGAGGTGGTCACAGGTTCATGCAGCGCCATTTCCTTAACTGGGCCGCACCTGCTTTCACAATTCTTGCAGCTAGGCCGCCAACACAATAAGCTATAGCTGGCCATGTGCCACGATGAATTCATTTATAATTTGTGCCTAAGGGTCGCAGCACATGAGTGTTTTCCACACTAACACTTTGTCAGCTCACCAGATCGCCAATGGCCATTTAGCAGCTATTGATTGCACAGAACATTCAGAGCAATCGTATTATTAGTGTGTCCTGCCTCATAATTACATTGTCCAACAGCGACCCTGCGGATTAGTGCTGTACAGAAGTGCAGATAAGATAACACTGCTCTCTGTGCCCAGGCTTCCACTCCCCAGATGCTGCAGGGACTTATATCAAAGCTGCTCTGGCACCGTCACCTTTGCCGCCCATGTTCCACAGTAGGTCATCATTGATTACTATGAACAGCTGCTGCTCGGATGATTTATGGAGTCGAAACCTCTGGTACAAAGTTCCTGCACACAAAATACCAATTTGCAATATCCAGTGAACTCTGTCTAGGTCCCATGTATATTTATAGATGTATGGATACTGGGAAATTTATTTAAAGGGCTTGTCCATCTGCTAAATAAATCCGGCTGCTTAAACGGGGTTGTCGGACTTACAAGGTCTATTTTTATTTATTTTTTTTAAAAGCCATGAATGTCATAAAATAATTTTAAAGAAATACTCATTGACTCTAACACCTGTTGGTAAGTGCAGGCCACTTTGGTGGCCTCCCCCAGGAGATGAAGCAGTAATGTCATTTTCTGTCTACCTGTAATTGGCTAGTGTTATCCAATGCACATCTGTACACGTTCTGTAGCGCCAGCGTCCTGATCCCTGCACTCTCCTGTCCCCCTATCCCAGACCCGGACACGGCCCTGGGAGTTGCACCTGGTATCTACCCGGTAGGTGCTTAGTCAAGCCCCTTCCACGTCAGGGTAAGGCTACTTTCACACATCAGTTTTCTGCATTCAGGCACAATCCTTTTTTTTCCTGATCCAAAGGATCCGGCAAAAAAATGTAAAACCGTATCCACCGTATCCGGTTTTTAACGGATCCGTTATGCCGGATGCGTTCAAAACCGGATCCGGTGGATACGGTTTGCATCCGTTTTTGCATCCGGTTTGTCCGTTTTTTTGAAGGATCAGCTTTTTTAATGAATTTGGTGCATGCGCAGTTTACAAAAACGGATCCGGTAGCCGCATCCATTTTTTACTGCATTGCGCCGGATCCGGCATCAATAGGCTTTCATTGTAAAACACGCCATATCGCGCCGGACAAAAAACGTTGCAAGACACGTTGCCTCCGGCCGCCGCTTTGATTAATTTTGCCGCATCCGGAAAAAAACGGATGCAACGCAAAGCCATCAGGTACAATCCGGTAACAATGCAAATCTATGGGGATAAAACGGATGCGGTACCGGATCCGTTTAACCCGTTTTTTTCCGGATTGTACCTGATGGAAAAAAACTGATCTGTGAAAGTAGCCTAAGCCCTGGTTCCCGGTCCCTGCATTCTCCTGTCCCCCTATCCCAGCAGGGTACAGATGCCGTTACCTACTCTATTGACTGCTTGATCACATGTCCATCCTCGTACTGCCTCGTTTTCTGCTCGGCCGCATGGCCACACATGTCGCTTGGTCCTCTGCTCTTCGTCATGGACATCCATGTGTGTATTAGTTTCTGTCCTCATGCACGGACATCCTAGTACTGTGTGGTCCCCTGCTCACTCGCATGGCCACCCACATGACACGTGGGCCTCTGCACCACTGTTTTGCAGCCCACGTTTAGTGCAGTTCCCGCCTCGAACTTGGTGTCCTGTGCCTGATGACCTGTGCTGGACGTTCTGTACCCGTGCTCCTGTTCCCATGCAGTCTGTGTTCCTGTTTCTTCCCTGTTAGTCCTCTAGTGCCCATTCTATCTGTAACTATACCCCTGTCCTGTGGTCACCCAGCTCTGCTCAGCTACCACAGACCCGGACACTGCCCTGGGAGTTGCACCTGGCGTCTACCCGGTAGGCACTTAGTCAAGCCCCTTCCACGTCAAGGTAAGCCCTGGTTCCACCTGTGGTCTAGTGGGTCCACTCCCATTCGCCACCTCCTCACCGGTGTGAGCAACATGTTCCTGATGACTGATTTGATAATTGTCAATCATTTGTAATTTTTTTTTTATATTTTATAGTTTAACAATCTCCTCTACATGCAGAATGTTGACTTCAGAGCTGTACTCCAGAGCTGGTACAGAGGCACAGAGCTTCTGCTGCTTCATACCAGCCGTAATCACTCTGCGTGCTCGCTAACCACAAATATTTTCCTATTTCTACATCTACCATTGTGTGTCCTTCCAGTAACCGAGCTTCTTCAGTTTTATCTTATTTATCTCCTTCTGAGTCATCCTTCCACAGAATGTGCAGAATTATGGGACTTTTCTGATGTACAAGGAATGAACTATGGGATATTATGCAACTCTTTATTGGTTTATTTTGGCTCTAGCCCCTCGCTGGATCTCCACTAAATAAACTAAGGTCAAAACTGTTAAATCCTCAGTAAAAACAACAACAAAAAAAAGACTTCCAGGGAAATGATTTCTACATAAGCCATGGTGTCGATCGCAGCACCCACCCCCCAACACAGAACCCCCATCTAGGCACTTGCTAACACTGGCACCGTACACACACGTATATTAGGCTACTTTCACACATCTGGTTTGAGCACTTCGGCTCAATCCGGCTGTGAAACCTATGCAACGGCTGTGGCGAAAACACCGCATCCTTTGCATAAGTGTTTACATGCGGCCCGTCCGTTTTTTTCCGGTTGCGGCACGCTACTGAGCATGTGCAGTGGAAGAAACCGCATGCGGCGGCCGGATGCGGTTTTTGTCGCATCCGGCGTCCATAGGCATGCATTGAAAAATGCGCCGCAGAGGCCGGATGCGGCGCGATGCGTTTTTTTTGCCAGAGCAAAAAACGTGCCAGGGAACGTTCCATCCAGCCGCCGCATCGGTTAAATCTGGCGCATGCGGCAAAAACCGGACGGAACGCAAGCCCATGCGGCACAATGCGGCGCCAATGCAAGTCAATGCTGGAAAAAACGAAACCGGCAGCAAAAAAAAAAACGGTTTCGTTTTTTCAGCAGAGCGCCGGATTGTGCCGCACTGCTACAGCCGGATGTGTGAAAATAGCCTTAGCACAACAGTACTTATCACAACATAGACGTACTGTGTACATGAGACTAGCTCTGCTTTAAAAATATTTAATACCATGATTTTATATATCGGGACAAGATAAAATTAAATTTTTAGAAGATCTTATTAGGCTAACATGGGATAAACACGGCCACATGACAAATTACACCGTGAAGCTAGTCCATAATGCGGAAGACAAGTGTGAAAAATGAAGCACAAGTATTAAGAGGTTAAGTATACTATATAAAATGAATATATAATAAAGTATTATATATTAATACAAAGTATTCTACAGTCAAATGTGAGGTCATCTATCCAAAAGCTAAAGCTTGGCCGAATCTGGGTCATGGATCGGGATAATGGTCCCAAACACACTGGCAAATCTAGATCAGGGTGGATGAAAGAGAAAAGAACCAAGAGGTTACATGGCTAGGTCACAGTTCAGACCTTAACCAATTAAAAAGTTGTGGCAAGGGCATAAAGTTGTGTTCTGGTTCGAAAACACTCAGGGTACTTGCGTCGCAATCCGCCGCTTTGGAAAACAGCGCAATCCGTTAACGGATGTGCGCTGTTTCCCATTGACTTGTATTGATGACGCATTGCGACGGATGGCCTTGCGTTGTATCCGCCGGCCGACGCTGCGCTGTATCCACCGGGCGGAAAGAACGCAGCATGTAGCGTTTTTCTGCGCTTCCCAGAGCGTCAAAAAAACGCAATGTTCAGGATTCCGTTGGTGTCCGTCATTTTTAGAATGGAAGCCTATGGTGGCGGAATCCGTCGGAATCTGTGATTTGACGAATTCCTATGACGGATCCGCATGCTCAGTTCAGTAAATTGCTGAAAAAAAAAGCCACAACGGATTCCGTCGTATTGCAGGATCCGTCGCATCAGTCGTGCCACTATATGCAACGCATCCGTTACATCTGTCACACAACGCAACGCAATGCGACGGATGCACAACGCAAGTGTGAAACTAGTCTTAATGTGACTGAAGATTGCTGAAGTGCGAGTGCGAGATAGAGAGTGTGCGGTGTGCTCAATGTCAAGATTTCACTAGATTTCCCTATGCGGGTGAGTGGTCACACCTTATTGTGAATGATTTTGCATAGTTGCGGTCTACTGAGAGAAGCCAGGTGAGTCTAGTCTGTACAAAACCACAAGTGTGCAAATCACATAAATGTAAGATGACCCACCAGTATGGAGAATACAGGGGAATCATGACAGTAAGGCGGGCTTTGCACGTTGCGACATTGCAAGCCGATGCTGCGATGTCGCACGCGATAGTCCCCGCTCCCGTCGCAGGTACAATTTCTTGTGAAAGCTGGCGTAGCGAAAACTATCGCTATGCCGGCTTCACATGCACTCACCTGCCCTGCGACCGTCGCTCTGGCCGGCGACCTGCCTCCTTATTAAGGGGGCGGGTCGTGCGGCGTCACTGTGACGTCACACGGCAGGCGGCCAATAGGAGCGGAGGGGCAGAGATGAGCAGGATGTAAACATCCCGCCCACCTCCTTCCCTCCGCATATCCTACGGAAGCCGCGGTGACGCCGGTAGGAGATGTTCCTCGCTCCTGCCGCAGGAGCGAGGAACAACATCGGACCGTCGCGTCAGCGTAATTATGGATTACGCCGACGCTGCACCGATGATACGATTACGACGCTTTTGCGCTCGTTAATCGTATCATCGAGCCTTTACACACTACGATGTCGCATGCGATGCCGGAAATGCGTAATTTTCAAATTTGACCCCACCGACATCGCACCTTCGATGTCGTAGTGTGCAAAGCCGCCCTTAGTGTATTGCGCACTGTCCATATTAGGCAGTCTACAATCACACTGAGTGTAGACGTTTCAGCTGTGACACCCCTTTTAATTAGGAATCTGTCAACACAGAATGACCATTCAAACCAACTAGAGGTGCTCAGTGCACCCTTCTCAATCATTCCCTTCTCAATCATTTAAGTGCATCTTCCGACCTGTGAAGCTAAATGGAAAACGAGCAGGTGGCGAGGTGCACTTAAAGGGAACCTGTCACTAGGTTTTACCGTATAAAGCCAGCCTGCATTCTCTGTAGTGCGCATGTGTGGGGAAAGGGCACTTGGCAGGGATGAGGGAGGTATACAGTGTGGATGATGTAGGCTGCATCATCATGTGAAGCAGGGCAGGAGGACGGCAATTGTAAGGAGAAAGGAGGCGCTGGACCAAGCTAAGTAACACCCATAGGACCGCTCCGCCCTGTAGGTGAGCATAATAAAAGGGTTTTGCTTATCTTTTGGGGTTTTTTTTGCTTTGCAGAGTGGATTGGGGACTTATATACAGCACTCTAGAATTCAGTATATATTCAGTTTGGGTTTTGTTATGCTCCGCTATATAAACTCATGGACTTTAAGAGGGTATACCTAGTTTTTCTCATGGCAGTCCATGCTACTTTGACAATGTATATGGAAAAGTTGATTGTCATTAATATACATAAGAAGCGAAAACAATGCTATGCAAGTTTCTACACAAGTCTTCTCTACAGAAAACGTCCAAAATACGTAAACCAAAAATGCATAATATTCGTAGCATGTTTTTACAAGAAACAACAAAAAAAGTGTCAGCATAGCCTTAGGAGCACTATTTTCCTGTAAAAATATTCCCACCCTACCATTCTCATCCATTATGGGCTGCAGAAAATACAGTGTATAAAAATGCGACCTGCTTATGGAAGCCTTCTTTTTCTATTTAACTGCTGGAGTGGTGCTTTTAATGTAAATCCCATGCCCCCTGCCTTATACTCACCTGCCGCCATCTTCATCTTTTTCCAGAATCGCACCGGTCGGTCTAAGGCGATTTGTGACCTGCTGGCTGCTCCAGTATTTCATGGAGTGCGCCAGAGGTCACAACTCAATACAAGTCTATGAGAGCCTCATTCCGGCTCTCATAGACTTGTATTGAGACGTAACTTCTGACTTCCACCTAGACAGAAGTTACGGGCACAAAATGCCCAGTGTTAAGGTGAGTATGACAGGGGCTTATATGCACTGAAAAAGCACCTCTCCAGAGGAGTGAGGGGTTGTTGTTTTTTTAAGAAACTCCATTTCATGCAGAACATGACTAGAGCACACATGTTACGGGCTTGTGGATACATTTCCCGATTCTTGAATAATAGTCTCCTTGTGTGTTTTCTAATTAATATGTGCCTTGGCAGCGTTATATACCACATCAAGATGAAAGGGCTATATACGGAGATCACCTCAGTGTCACAAGTGTGTTGCGCCCTGCTGTATCCTCTGGGATAATTGCTCGGTGAGTATCATGAGTGGATTGGAATGATTTCCTTTCTGTGCTGAAGGGGTTAAGGGTGCCTTTCCTGCTGAGAATCCTTGTAGTTAAATCTCCTGTGCTGCACTTTATGACCGCTCCCTTCCTCTATATAAACTCCCTCCTTCCTATGCCGGTTATAGATCTTCTATGCTGACCACTCTGGTGAAGTTGTTCCAGTTGAAGCTGTGGAGTTCTTTCTAGTCGAAGCTGTGAAATTCCTCCCTGGAGAAGCTGTGGAGTTCCTTTTTGTGTTTTGTCCCGCTTGTTTGCCTCTCTCCCTGTGTGTTCTTATTGATGGAGTAAGACTAGTGTCTTGCTGCCCTGCACACTAGCTAGGGCAAGTTCTGAATCAGCCAGGACCTAGGCATGTGCTCACACATGGAAAGGAACGACCTGTCTAGGGACGTTAGGCAGCACAGGGTTCACACTCAGGTGAGAGCTAAGGGGTGACCCTTCTTCCGCCTCCCTATTGCCAGGGTCTCCCTTTTACCTATTCCCTGATTTTCCCCTCCGGTTGCACAGCACGCCCACAGTTTTCCTCGTTACGGCTAGTAGCCATTGCTCGTAGCATGGCAGGCCTTCTGCTTATAGAGGTGGCCCACTCTTAAAGGGAATGTCAGTGGGATCAACCCTCCAAAGCCAACTATATGGGGCATGAAGATCATAGGAAGCTGAATACAATGCTTTGATATTTGTTATCTGATGTCTTATTCCACAATAATCCACATTTTTCTTTATATGTGAATGAGTTGTTAAGATCTATGGGCCGGACATAGATCTCCCGGAGAATCTTCCTCTGGAGGTCATTTTATCTGAAAGGGGGCATTACCAGTGTGAGACATGTAGATCATGAGAGCAGACTGTCAGTCATTACATGTCTCACACTGGTAATGCCCCCATTCATTTAAAATAATATCTAGAGGAACATTCTCAGGGAGATTTATGTCGGCCCACAGATCATATCAACTCATTGACGCATTAAAAAGAACGTGGATTTCACTGGAAACAAGATATCAGATTGCAGATATTCAACTTTCTATGACTTGCATATCCATGTAGATGTCGGGGGAGGGCTGGGCCTACTGACCGATTCACTTTAACATGCAAAATATTTGTAATGGGCTATGGACACCCCCTTTTGTGTCATCTTGGGGTTCTATTACCCACCAGTGACACAAATTCTGCGGGTCACTGTTCAGTTACATGAAATATTACCTGACTTCTATTCACAAATTTACCAATCCTTCTATATAATAATAAAGTGGGGAGTTTGTTAATGGGAATCTGTCAGTAGTTTTTTGCTATGCATTCTGAGAGCAGCTTAGTTGTCACTTATTATTGTCCCTTATTAAACTATGTGCTATTACTTCAATAAAGCCGAGTTTTATGAGCAGAATATTAATACAGGACCAGGTGTCTCGTGCCATGTAGTTCTCCTGCTTTGTATAACTCCATCCCATAACTAATTAGTAGCTTTCTGTCAATATACAGTGTACAAAAAAAGCTGCCAATCAGTGGTTTAGGCGGCCTAATACCCAGCTCAGCATTTTGAGCTCTGCTAGATCTACAGCAGTGAAAACAGTGTTTTTTTTTATCAAAATGACAGCAAGCAGCTCAGCAAGTGACACATCGCTGGAATCAGGGTCTCAGCCCCTACATGAAGCTGCTCTCAGATGAGGAAGCAAAAACCTGCTGACAGACTGCCTTTAAATGAATGATGGGATGCTTCCAGTGTGTGTACATGTTGCATTAATTGTACTGTGCCAAACAATGCTCATGTAGTGGTTGGGGGGTCTTGCTTAATCTTAGGCGGGCTTTGCACGTTGCGACATCGCAAGCCGATGCTGCGATGTCGCACGCGATAGTCCCCGCCCCCGTCGCAGGTACAATATCTTGTGAAAGCTGGCGTAGCGAAAATTATTGCTACGCCAGCTTCACATGCACTCACCTGCCCTGCGACTGTCGCTCTGGCCGGCGACCCGCTCCTTATTAAGGGGGCGGGTCGTGCGGCGTCACTGCGACATCACACGGCAGGCGGCCAATAGGAGCGGAGGGGCGGAGATGAGCGGGATGTAAACATCCCGCCCACCTCCTTCCTTCCGCATATCCTACGGAAGCCGCAGTGACGCCGGTAGGAGATGTTCCTTGCTCCTGCGGCTTCACACACAGCGATGTGTGCTGCCGCAGGAGCGAGGAACAACATCGGACCGTCGCGTCAGCGTAATTATGGATTACGCCGACGCTGCACCGATGATACGATTACAACGCTTTTGCGCTCGTTAATTGTATCATCGAGCCTTTACACACTACGATGTCGCATGCGATGCCGGAAGTGCGTCCTTTTCAATTTGACCCCACCGACATCGCACCTGCGATGTCGTAGTGTGCAAAGCCCGCCTTACTCTTCCTGCAGACACTGCGAGTCCCATCTTCTAAGTTCAACCAAAGAATACAACTTTCTTGCCTTCTTTAAGATCCATACTTTTTTTTGGTAACCTACTGGACGGTGGTTAGGAAAAAGTTGGTATCAGATGGAAGAAAACAAAAGATTATAGCAGTTTGTTGCGTACTATAGAGATGCATAGAGCTGCAAACCTAGGGAGTCTGTGAGCAAAAAATGACTTTTCAAACCAAGCACAAGAGTTGGGAGGACCCAAGGCGCGACCCAACAGTTCACTACACCTTCCCACCTACTTATTTTCCTTTTCTAGCTCTTGTAAAACCACAGCTGTCAATCGAAGTATGGAAGAGCTTTGTAGGATGCACACGTAAGTGGAAATGAGCACTTAAAGGGAATCTGTCAGCAGGTTTTTGCTACCTCATCTGAGAGCAGCATAATGAAGGCAATGAGACTCTGAATCCAATGATGTATCACTTGGATTACTGGATGCCGCTGTTGTAACACAATCAGAATTTTTAGATTTAGCAATGCAGCAGAGCTGAGGAAGTTGTCCCCACCCACAACAGGCTATATATATATATATATATATATATATATATATATATATATATATATATATATATATACATTGAGCATTGAAAGATTGAAAGTGAGGTGTCAATCACTGGAGGGGGCGTACGGTAATGCCGTGTGTGACTTTGTAGTCAGAGCAATAAGTCCTGCACATATGAAACATAGCAAATAAATAACAGATAGGACCTTGACAAGACAGGCATCCCTGAATTCTATGCTTTAACCCTTGCAGCATGCTGTTATGAGATTACATAGCAAAAACCTGTTGCCAGATTCATTTTAACTATGTGGCCATGCCAAGGGTTCACCTGAGGTCTGTGCTTGGTTTGAACAGTCATTTTGTGCTGATAGCCACAAGAAGGTTTTAATTAAGGCCTTTTCAAAAGTCTGTTTAAGCTTACATCTTTTCCGGAGAGTCCGTTGGGAGCCTCCAACCCTATATGATTGAGCAGGTGTAAATGTAACAGAAAAAACTCCTGCGCCAAAAAATGATCAGTGCCGCTCGCTGGGTGTGTGCAGTGAGGCCCTTTATTAGCAGTGTGTGGCCACATAGTAATTGTGTACTGTGCAGTGACTTACTCCATGAGGAGATGCATATAAACTCCACCACAATCTGCATTGTACACACACTTGTTATTACCGTGTGTTTTGTCTCTCTAATGACGGTGTATAGTCAATGAACGGCATGAATGGTATAAGTAGATGGCAATTGCAAACAGAGCTAAACAGAGATCTCTGGTCAGGAACCTCATTTATTAAGGGCACCAATTAACAGGACAAATAAAACTAAACAAAGAGCCAGTAAATAGAACTGACTTAAAATTGAGGATGCTGTGCATTGTAAGAAATAACCACGACTGCTCATTACCTCCTGAAATCAAACATTACTGCCAAGGTAGAAAACGTACCAGGAGAATGACCCGTAATATTCCCCGCACCCCTGCATGGTGTCTATGTGACTTCCCATCTCGCACCCCCTGAATGGTGTCTGTAACTTCCCATCTCGCGCTCCCTGCATGGTGTCTGTGACTTCCCATCTCGCACCCCCTGCATGGTGTCTATGTGACTTCCCATCTCGCACCCCCTGCATGGTGTCTATGTGACTTCCCATCTCGCACCCCCTGCATGGTGTCTATATGACTTCCCATCTCGCACCCCCTGCATGGTGTCTATATGACTTCCCATCTCGCGCTCCCTGCATGGTGTCTATATGACTTCCCATCTCGCGCTCCCTGCATGGTGTCTATGTGACTTCCCATCTCGCACCCCCTGCATGGTGTCTATGTGACTTCCCATCTCGCACCCCCTGCATGGTGTCTATGTGACTTCCCATCTCGCACCCCCTGCATGGTGTCTATGTGACTTCCCATCACTCCCTCCCTGCATGGTGTCTATGTGACTTCCCATCTCGCACCCCCTGCATGGTGTCTATGTGACTTCCCATCTCGCGCTCCCTGCATGGTGTCTGTGACTTCCCATCTCACGCTCCCTGCATGGTGTCTGTGACTTCCCATCTCGCGCTCCCTGGATGGTGTCTATGTGACTTCCCATCTCGCGCTCCCTGCATGGTGTCTATGTGACTTCCCATCTCGCGCTCCCTGCATGGTGTCTATGTGACTTCCCATCTCGCGCTCCCTGCATGGTGTCTATGTGACTTCCCTTCTCGCGCTCCCTGCATGGTGTCTATGTGACTTCCCATCTCGCCCTCCCTGCATGGTGTCTATGTGACTTCCCATCTCGCACCCCCTGCATGGTGTCTGTGACTTCCTATCTCACGCTCCCTGCATGGTGTCTATGTGACTTCCCATCTCGCACCCCCTGCATGGTGTCTATGTGACTTCCCATCTCGCACCCCCTGCATGGTGTCTATGTGACTTCCCATCTCGCGATCCCTGCATGGTGTCTGTGACTTCCCATCTCGCGCTCCCTGCATGGTGTCTGTGACTTCCCATCTCGCGCTCCCTGCATGGTGTCTGTGACTTCCCATCTCGCGCTCCCTGCATGGTGTCTGTGACTTCCCATCTCGCGCTCCCTGCATGGTGTCTATGTGACTTCCCATCTCGCGCTCCCTGCATGGTGTCTGTAACTTCCCATCTCGCGCTCCCTGCATGGTGTCTGTGACATCCCATCTCACGCTCCCTGTATGGTGTCTGTGTGACTTCCCATCTCGCGCTCCCTGGATGGTGTCTGTGACTTCCCATCTCGCTTTCCCTGCATGGTGTCTGTGACATCCCATCTCACGCTCCCTGTATGGTGTCTGTGTGACTTCCCATCTCGCGCTCCCTGGATGGTGTCTGTGACTTCCCATCTCGCTTTCCCTGCATGGTGTCTATGTGACTTCCCATCTCGCGCTCCCTGCATGGTGTCTGTGACTTCCGATCTCGCACTCCCTGCATGGTGTCTGTGACTTCCCATCTTGCGCTCCCTGCATGGTGTCTATGTGACTTCCCATCTCGCGCTCCCTGCATGGTGTCTATGTGACTTCCCATCTGCGCTCCCTGCATAGTGTCTATGTGACTTCCCATCACTCCCTCCCTGCATGGTGTCTGTGACTTCCCATCACACACTCCTTGCATGGTGTCTGTGACTTCCCATCTCGCGCTCCCTGCATGGTTTCTGTGACTTCCCATCTCGCGCTCCCTGCATGGTGTCTATGTGACTTCCCATCTCGCGCTCCCTGCATGGTGTCTATGTGACTTCTCATCTATCCCTCCCTGCATGGTGTCTGTGACTTCCCATCTCGCACCCCCTGCATGGTGTCTATGTGACGTCCCATCTCACACTCCCTGCATGGTGTCTATGTAACTTCCCATCTCGCACCCCCTGCATAGTGTCTATGTGACTTCCCATCTCGCGCTCCCTGCATGGTGTCTATGTGACTTCCCCTCCGCGCTCCCTGCATGGTGTCTATGTGACTTTCCATCTCACGCTCCCTGCATGGTGTCTATGTGACTTCCCATCTCGCGCTCCCTGCATGGTGTCTATGTGACTTCCCATCTCGCGCTCCCTACATAGTGTCTATGTGACTTCCCATCTCGCGCTCCCTGCCTAGTGTCTATGTGACTTCCCATCTCGCGCTCCCTGCATGGTGTATATGTGACTTCCCATCACTCCCTCCCTGCATGGTGTCTGTGACTTCCCATCACACACTCCTTGCATGGTGTCTGTGACTTCCCATCTCGCGCTCCCTGCATGGTTTCTGTGACTTTCCATCTCGCGCTCCCTGCATAGTGTCTATGTGACTTCTCATCTATCCCTCCCTGCATGGTGTCTGTGACTTCCCATCTCGCACCCCCTGCATGGTGTCTACGTGACGTCCCATCTCACACTCCCTGCATGGTGTCTGTGACTTCCCATCTCACGCTCCCTGTATGGTGTCTATGTGACTTACCATCTCGCGCTCCCTGCATGGTGTCTGTGACTTCCCATCTCGCTCTCCCTGCATGGTGTCTATGTGACTTTCCATCTCGCGCTCCCTGCATGGTGTCTGTGACTTCCCATCTCGCACTCCCTGCATGGTGTCTGTGACTTCCCATCTCGCACTCCCTGCATGGTGTCTGTGACTTCCCATCTCGCACTCCCTGCATGGTGTCTGTGACTTCCGATCTTGCACTCCCTGCATAGTGTCTATGTGACTTCTCATCTATCCCTCCCTGCATGGTGTCTGTGACTTCCCATCTCGCACCCCCTGCATGGTGTCTATGTGACGTCCCATCTCACACTCCCTGCATGGTGTCTATGTGACTTCCCATCTCGCACCCCCTGCATGGTGTCTATGTGACTTCCCATCTCGCGCTCCCTGCATGGTATCTATGTGACTTCCCATCTCGCGCTCCCTGCATGGTGTCTATGTGACTTCCCATCTCGCACCCCCTGCATGGTGTCTATGTGACTTCCCATCTCGCGCTCCCTGCATGGTGTCTATGTGACTTCCCATCTCGCGCTCCCTGCATTGTGTCTATGTGACTTCCCATCTCGCGCTCCCTGCATGGTGTCTGTGACTTCCCATCTCGCGCTCCCTGCATGGTGTCTGTGACTTACCATCTCGCGCTCCCTGCATGGTGTCTATGTGACTTCCCATCTCGCGCTCCCTGCATGGTGTCTATGTGACTTCCCATCTCGCGCTCCCTGCATGGTGTCTATGTGACTTCCCATCTCGCCCTCCTTGGCCAAAATGTGGAGGAATAAATAATATTCTTTGCAAGATAAATGAATGAATTTTGGGCTAAAATTGCCTTGCAACCATTTGGGGAATTCTGCTGCCTCTATGTATCCTAATGAGTTCAAAGAATTGTCCAGGGGTGTTTGGCAGGGGTGGTATACCGATAAGCCCCACTAGAAGTAGAGCAAGATTCCGAAACCTTAAAGTTTCGACTCCTTTTCATTGGTGTCCCTTTTTTATTTTTTTTTGTAGGCTGCAAAAGTGTTTTCGGTACTTTGCTAGTGTGACTGTTGTATAAGTCAGATGTATTATTACAGCACATTCACTACAATGGAGACACTGCCAGTGATCCGGTGCGGGTGCTGATCTGAAAGCCATTTTCTTTTCTTTTAAATCCTGAAAGAATAAACATCCTGATTAGGCCCCATTCACACATCAGTTGGTTTTTTTTTGCCCTTAGTCATAATACGTCGAATTTTGAAAAAACAAATATAGCGACTGATGCCACTGGATTTGTTTTTTTCTCATCGACTTGTATTAGTGACGGATTGTGACGGATGGCCTCACGTTTCATCCGTCGTACGACGGATCCGTCGAAAATTGCTTGTCAGTCGGACTGAGACGACGTCCACAGTAACATTTTTTGTGTATGTCGAAAAAACCAACAGTGACGGATCCGTCGCCATCCATCGTTTTGTAGAATGGAAGCCTATGGGCGCAGAATCCGTCATCATTCGTCAAATGACAGATTCTGGTTTTTTTTAACCGAGCATGCTCAGCTGGGGTGTGAACACAGTTTGGTTTAAAAAATATCTCTCTCTCTTTCTTTCACTCTGTCTTTCTCTCTCAATTTTGCTCTCTCTTGCTCTTTTGTTCTCTCTCACTCTTTTGTTCTCTCTCGCTCTTTTGCTCTCTCACTCTTTTGTTCTCTCTCACTCTTTCGTTCTGTCTCTCTCTTTCACTCTCTCTTTCGATCTCTCTCTTTCGCTCTCTTTTGCTCTCTCTCACCCTTTTGCTCTCTCTTTCACTCTCTCTGTCTTTCTCTCTCTTTCTCTCTCGCTCTGTCTCTCTTTCGCTCGCTCTTTTGCTGTCTCGCTCTCTCTCGCTCTCTCTCGCTCTTTTGCTCTCTCGCTCTTTTGCTCTCTCTCGCTCTTTTGCTCTCTCTCGCTCTTTTGCTCTCTCTCGCTCTTTTGCTCTCTCTCGCTCTTTTGCTCTCTCTCGCTCTTTTGCTCTCTCTCGCTCTTTCGCTCTGTCTCTCTCTCGCTCTCTCTTTCACTCTCGCTCTCTTTCGCTCTCTCTCTCTTTCTCTCTCTCGCTCTCTTTTGCTCTCTCTCTCTTTCTTTCTCTCACTTTTGCTCTCTCTCGCTCTCTCTTTCGCGCTCTCTCATCGGTTTTGCCACAATCTGCAACAAAAAACTGATGTGTGAAAGGGGCCTAACTGGTTGCTATTGTAGGAACCAAATTACACTTTTGGTCACCTTTGTAAGCTGTGATCTTCCAATGGTAGTTCTGGTAGATTTGATAAAAAGTATAGTGTTAAGTCCGCACAATCCTTCCTATCCAAATGACAGAACCCTACAGACCCCATTCTGAGCCGATCAGGACACCAGCAGTATCCACTGCACGGCACGTCTTGCAGATCCCTTAGAAGCAAAAGCCACAAATCAAGTGTGAACTGTTATTTGCCATCTGGAGCCCTGTAAAGTGAATAAAATGGTTTTAAGACTTTACAGAGCATAAATTACGGTACTTTTGTAGAGGAACAGTTCATTGGAAGGAAGAAGGAAGGAGATGACAGAAAACCAGAAGTAATAACTATAAGTAGAACATGGTGCATGGTGTCTATGTGACTTCCCATCTCGCACCCCCTGAATGGTGTCTGTAACTTCCCATCTCGCGCTCCCTGCATGGTGTCTGTGACTTCCCATCTCGCACCCCCTGCATGGTGTCTATGTGACTTCCCATCTCGCACCCCCTGCATGGTGTCTATGTGACTTCCCATCTCGCACCCCCTGCATGGTGTCTATATGACTTCCCATCTCGCACCCCCTGCATGGTGTCTATATGACTTCCCATCTCGCGCTCCCTGCATGGTGTCTATATGACTTCCCATCTCGCGCTCCCTGCATGGTGTCTATGTGACTTCCCATCTCGCACCCCCTGCATGGTGTCTATGTGACTTCCCATCTCGCACCCCCTGCATGGTGTCTATGTGACTTCCCATCTCGCACCCCCTGCATGGTGTCTATGTGACTTCCCATCACTCCCTCCCTGCATGGTGTCTATGTGACTTCCCATCTCGCACCCCCTGCATGGTGTCTATGTGACTTCCCATCTCGCGCTCCCTGCATGGTGTCTGTGACTTCCCATCTCACGCTCCCTGCATGGTGTCTGTGACTTCCCATCTCGCGCTCCCTGGATGGTGTCTATGTGACTTCCCATCTCGCGCTCCCTGCATGGTGTCTATGTGACTTCCCATCTCGCGCTCCCTGCATGGTGTCTATGTGACTTCCCATCTCGCGCTCCCTGCATGGTGTCTATGTGACTTCCCTTCTCGCGCTCCCTGCATGGTGTCTATGTGACTTCCCATCTCGCCCTCCCTGCATGGTGTCTATGTGACTTCCCATCTCGCACCCCCTGCATGGTGTCTGTGACTTCCTATCTCACGCTCCCTGCATGGTGTCTATGTGACTTCCCATCTCGCACCCCCTGCATGGTGTCTATGTGACTTCCCATCTCGCACCCCCTGCATGGTGTCTATGTGACTTCCCATCTCGCGATCCCTGCATGGTGTCTGTGACTTCCCATCTCGCGCTCCCTGCATGGTGTCTGTGACTTCCCATCTCGCGCTCCCTGCATGGTGTCTGTGACTTCCCATCTCGCGCTCCCTGCATGGTGTCTGTGACTTCCCATCTCGCGCTCCCTGCATGGTGTCTATGTGACTTCCCATCTCGCGCTCCCTGCATGGTGTCTGTAACTTCCCATCTCGCGCTCCCTGCATGGTGTCTGTGACATCCCATCTCACGCTCCCTGTATGGTGTCTGTGTGACTTCCCATCTCGCGCTCCCTGGATGGTGTCTGTGACTTCCCATCTCGCTTTCCCTGCATGGTGTCTGTGACATCCCATCTCACGCTCCCTGTATGGTGTCTGTGTGACTTCCCATCTCACGCTCCCTGTATGGTGTCTGTGTGACTTCCCATCTCGCGCTCCCTGGATGGTGTCTGTGACTTCCCATCTCGCTTTCCCTGCATGGTGTCTATGTGACTTCCCATCTCGCGCTCCCTGCATGGTGTCTGTGACTTCCGATCTCGCACTCCCTGCATGGTGTCTGTGACTTCCCATCTTGCGCTCCCTGCATGGTGTCTATGTGACTTCCCATCTCGCGCTCCCTGCATGGTGTCTATGTGACTTCCCATCTGCGCTCCCTGCATAGTGTCTATGTGACTTCCCATCACTCCCTCCCTGCATGGTGTCTGTGACTTCCCATCACACACTCCTTGCATGGTGTCTGTGACTTCCCATCTCGCGCTCCCTGCATGGTTTCTGTGACTTCCCATCTCGCGCTCCCTGCATGGTGTCTATGTGACTTCCCATCTCGCGCTCCCTGCATGGTGTCTATGTGACTTCTCATCTATCCCTCCCTGCATGGTGTCTGTGACTTCCCATCTCGCACCCCCTGCATGGTGTCTATGTGACGTCCCATCTCACACTCCCTGCATGGTGTCTATGTAACTTCCCATCTCGCACCCCCTGCATAGTGTCTATGTGACTTCCCATCTCGCGCTCCCTGCATGGTGTCTATGTGACTTCCCCTCCGCGCTCCCTGCATGGTGTCTATGTGACTTCCCATCTCGCGCTCCCTGCATGGTGTCTATGTGACTTCCCATCTCGCGCTCCCTACATAGTGTCTATGTGACTTCCCATCTCGCGCTCCCTGCCTAGTGTCTATGTGACTTCCCATCTCGCGCTCCCTGCATGGTGTATATGTGACTTCCCATCACTCCCTCCCTGCATGGTGTCTGTGACTTCCCATCACACACTCCTTGCATGGTGTCTGTGACTTCCCATCTCGCGCTCCCTGCATGGTTTCTGTGACTTTCCATCTCGCGCTCCCTGCATAGTGTCTATGTGACTTCTCATCTATCCCTCCCTGCATGGTGTCTGTGACTTCCCATCTCGCACCCCCTGCATGGTGTCTACGTGACGTCCCATCTCACACTCCCTGCATGGTGTCTGTGACTTCCCATCTCACGCTCCCTGTATGGTGTCTATGTGACTTACCATCTCGCGCTCCCTGCATGGTGTCTGTGACTTCCCATCTCGCTCTCCCTGCATGGTGTCTATGTGACTTTCCATCTCGCGCTCCCTGCATGGTGTCTGTGACTTCCCATCTCGCACTCCCTGCATGGTGTCTGTGACTTCCCATCTCGCACTCCCTGCATGGTGTCTGTGACTTCCCATCTCGCACTCCCTGCATGGTGTCTGTGACTTCCGATCTTGCACTCCCTGCATAGTGTCTATGTGACTTCTCATCTATCCCTCCCTGCATGGTGTCTGTGACTTCCCATCTCGCACCCCCTGCATGGTGTCTATGTGACGTCCCATCTCACACTCCCTGCATGGTGTCTATGTGACTTCCCATCTCGCACCCCCTGCATGGTGTCTATGTGACTTCCCATCTCGCGCTCCCTGCATGGTATCTATGTGACTTCCCATCTCGCGCTCCCTGCATGGTGTCTATGTGACTTCCCATCTCGCACCCCCTGCATGGTGTCTATGTGACTTCCCATCTCGCGCTCCCTGCATGGTGTCTATGTGACTTCCCATCTCGCGCTCCCTGCATTGTGTCTATGTGACTTCCCATCTCGCGCTCCCTGCATGGTGTCTGTGACTTCCCATCTCGCGCTCCCTGCATGGTGTCTGTGACTTACCATCTCGCGCTCCCTGCATGGTGTCTATGTGACTTCCCATCTCGCGCTCCCTGCATGGTGTCTATGTGACTTCCCATCTCGCGCTCCCTGCATGGTGTCTATGTGACTTCCCATCTCGCCCTCCTTGGCCAAAATGTGGAGGAATAAATAATATTCTTTGCAAGATAAATGAATGAATTTTGGGCTAAAATTGCCTTGCAACCATTTGGGGAATTCTGCTGCCTCTATGTATCCTAATGAGTTCAAAGAATTGTCCAGGGGTGTTTGGCAGGGGTGGTATACCGATAAGCCCCACTAGAAGTAGAGCAAGATTCCGAAACCTTAAAGTTTCGACTCCTTTTCATTGGTGTCCCTTTTTTATTTTTTTTTGTAGGCTGCAAAAGTGTTTTCGGTACTTTGCTAGTGTGACTGTTGTATAAGTCAGATGTATTATTACAGCACATTCACTACAATGGAGACACTGCCAGTGATCCGGTGCGGGTGCTGATCTGAAAGCCATTTTCTTTTCTTTTAAATCCTGAAAGAATAAACATCCTGATTAGGCCCCATTCACACATCAGTTGGTTTTTTTTTGCCCTTAGTCATAATACGTCGAATTTTGAAAAAACAAATATAGCGACTGATGCCACTGGATTTGTTTTTTTCTCATCGACTTGTATTAGTGACGGATTGTGACGGATGGCCTCACGTTTCATCCGTCGTACGACGGATCCGTCGAAAATTGCTTGTCAGTCGGACTGAGACGACGTCCACAGTAACATTTTTTGTGTATGTCGAAAAAACCAACAGTGACGGATCCGTCGCCATCCATCGTTTTGTAGAATGGAAGCCTATGGGCGCAGAATCCGTCATCATTCGTCAAATGACAGATTCTGGTTTTTTTTAACCGAGCATGCTCAGCTGGGGTGTGAACACAGTTTGGTTTAAAAAATATCTCTCTCTCTTTCTTTCACTCTGTCTTTCTCTCTCAATTTTGCTCTCTCTTGCTCTTTTGTTCTCTCTCACTCTTTTGTTCTCTCTCGCTCTTTTGCTCTCTCACTCTTTTGTTCTCTCTCACTCTTTCGTTCTGTCTCTCTCTTTCACTCTCTCTTTCGATCTCTCTCTTTCGCTCTCTTTTGCTCTCTCTCACCCTTTTGCTCTCTCTTTCACTCTCTCTGTCTTTCTCTCTCTTTCTCTCTCGCTCTGTCTCTCTTTCGCTCGCTCTTTTGCTGTCTCGCTCTCTCTCGCTCTCTCTCGCTCTTTTGCTCTCTCGCTCTTTTGCTCTCTCTCGCTCTTTTGCTCTCTCTCGCTCTTTTGCTCTCTCTCGCTCTTTTGCTCTCTCTCGCTCTTTTGCTCTCTCTCGCTCTTTTGCTCTCTCTCGCTCTTTCGCTCTGTCTCTCTCTCGCTCTCTCTTTCACTCTCGCTCTCTTTCGCTCTCTCTCTCTTTCTCTCTCTCGCTCTCTTTTGCTCTCTCTCTCTTTCTTTCTCTCACTTTTGCTCTCTCTCGCTCTCTCTTTCGCGCTCTCTCATCGGTTTTGCCACAATCTGCAACAAAAAACTGATGTGTGAAAGGGGCCTAACTGGTTGCTATTGTAGGAACCAAATTACACTTTTGGTCACCTTTGTAAGCTGTGATCTTCCAATGGTAGTTCTGGTAGATTTGATAAAAAGTATAGTGTTAAGTCCGCACAATCCTTCCTATCCAAATGACAGAACCCTACAGACCCCATTCTGAGCCGATCAGGACACCAGCAGTATCCACTGCACGGCACGTCTTGCAGATCCCTTAGAAGCAAAAGCCACAAATCAAGTGTGAACTGTTATTTGCCATCTGGAGCCCTGTAAAGTGAATAAAATGGTTTTAAGACTTTACAGAGCATAAATTACGGTACTTTTGTAGAGGAACAGTTCATTGGAAGGAAGAAGGAAGGAGATGACAGAAAACCAGAAGTAATAACTATAAGTAGAACATTGTGCACAGAATATACACTATAAAGGCATTTTGGACAAGACAGGAGGAAGTCAAGAACACGCATAGAAGAACTGCCAATATAAATAAGTCCATTAAAATAAAATAAGTAACCTCAAGTGTCGGCAAACAACGTCTTCAATGTAATTTGTTTTAATGCAGGATGTGCACACAGTCAACACACGCTCTAGGGTGAGATAGATTGCTTAATCCATCCTACGTCTCTTTACTCCTTGAAATGTTTGAGTTTCTTGTAAAATATGTCATTAGCATCAGCTCCGCACCAACCTAGACCCTTTAATTGTTACTACTCCCTACACCAGCCAAAAGGTCTCCATACGGATTAGATTCATGTTGGCCAAATCTTCAAGGTTTAATGGGACTGTTTATTAAGTATACAGTGCCTTGCAAAAGTGTTCACCCCTTGGCTTTTTATCTATTTTGTTACATTACAACCTATGTTTTAAATATTTTTGTAATCCAATTTGAGTGATGCACCGGCACTAAATAGCCCTGTGTTGGGGAAGTGAAGTGAGAAAAATCAAAAATAAAATTTATGGGATAAAATAAACAAATTGCCATGTGTGTATGTATGCACCCCTCTTACTATGAAGCCCCTATACATTTCTATACCTTCATAAGTCACATGCTTAGTGAAAAGAAGTCCAATTGTGTGCAATTTAAGTGTCACATGGTCTGTAAGTATATACACACCTCTCCTGAAGCACCACTAACCAAACAACACCATGAAGACCAAGGAGATCTCCATCAACACCATGAAGACCAAGGAGATCTCCATCAACACCATGAAGACCAAGGAGATCTCCATCAACACCATGAAGACCAAGGAGATCTCCATCAACACCATGAAGACCAAGGAGATCTCCATCAACATCATGAAGACCAAGGAGATCTCCATCAACACCATGAAGACCAAGGAGATCTCCATCAACACCATGAAGACCAAGGAGATCTCCATCAACACCATGAAGACCAAGGAGATCTCCATCAACACCATGAAGACCAAGGAGATCTCCATCAACACCATGAAGACCAAGGAGATCTCCATCAACACCAAGAAGACCAAAGAGATCTCCAAACAACACCAAGAAGACCAAAGAGATCTCCAAACAACACCAAGAAGACCAATGATATCTCCAAACAAGTCAGATACAAAATTGTTGAGAAGTACAAGTCAGGGTTGGGTTCTAAAAAAATACTCTGATGATCCCCTGGAGCACCATCAAATCCATTATCATCAAATGGAAAAAATATGGTACCACAACAAACCTGCCAAGAGAGGGCCGCCTACCAAAACCCTTAGCCCTGGAAATAAAGTGCATTAATCAGACGCAGCACAGAGACCAAAGGTGACCCTGAAGGAGCTGAAGAGTACCCAAGCAGAGACTGGAGTATCTGTCCATACGACCACAATAAGCTGTATACTGCAGAGCTGTCCTTTGGAAAAGTGGCCAGAAAAAGCCTTTACTTACAGCCAAATATTGGAAGTCTTGTTTTAAGTTTGAAAAAAAGACATGAGGGAGACTCCCCAAATGTATGGAGGAAGGTGCTGTAGTCAGATGAAACCAAAATTTAAACTTTTTGTCCACCAAAGTAAACGCTATGACTGGCGCAAAACAACACAGCTCATCACCCCAAGAACACCATCCCCACAGTGATGCTTTGTGGTGACAGCATCATAATGTGTAGATGTTTTTCAGCAGCAGGTACAAGGAAAATAGTCTGAATCAAGGGAAAATGGGTGGTGCAAAATGCAGGGATATTCTTGAGCAAACCTGTTTCAGTCAGTCAGTGATTTGATACTGGGATGGAGATTCACCTTCCAAGAAGACAATGACCCAAAGCATGCCGCTAAAGCAACATTCGGACACGTGTAAATGTATTGGCGTCGCCTAGTCACAGCCCAGACCTTAATCCAATAGAGAATCTGTGGTCAGACTTGAAGTTTGCTGTTCACCAGAGGAAACCATCTAAGTTGAAGGAGCTAGAGCAGTTTTGCCTTGAGAATTAGGCAAAAATCCCAGTGGCAAAATGTGGAAAGCTCATAGAGACTTATCCAAAGCGAGTTACAACTGTAATTGCCACAAAACAAGGCTCTGCAAAGTACTGACTTACGGGGTTGAATAGAATTGAATACACACTGATGTTTTTACTTATTTTATACTATTTGTTGTTTGCTTCGACATAAAATGAAAACAAAATGTTCACAGTTGTAGGCACTTTCTTACATGAACTCATGCAAACCCTCAAAAAAAAAAAACACACAACAACCTGTGAAATTCCAAGTTGAGGTAGCAAAACACGAAACATGCCAAGGGGGGTGAATACTTTTGCAAAGCACTGTAGTGGAATCCTGGCACCTGATGACACTGTTGTATTTCAACCACAGATCCCTTTCTTCCCAGGCAAGATAAAGAAATGTCGGACCCATGCCCAACGGAGAGTGTATGGTGGTGGTGGGTTGAGATATATCGATATCTAAACACGCAAGATGTATTCTTCTTTCTATTCTACGTGGTATCCCTAGATATAATTTAGGGTATCTGGCTGGGGAAGAGTACATTTGGATAATTAACACTAGAACTACTGAGGTAGTCATTTTGACTACTTTGCACTATGTATTTCTATATAGGTGTCACAAGTCCAGTAGTTCTAGTGTTAAAAATTCCATTATGGTGTTTTAAAGGGGATTTCAAGGAATAGAAAAAAATAACTGAAAGGAAATGTCATTATAAATAAGTTCCTAAATAAGTTTCGTTAGAAAATCGCCCTTTTTTTAGCTAGGGAGGTAATCATTACAGAAAGAAATCTTGTTATACTAACAGAATCCAGATCCAAAATGGTAATAAGACAGTCTGTGAGCATGCCCCCCACCTTCATGTGTAGGAAAATGTGCTGCTAATATTGGATATCTCAGGAATACTGAGGTAAGAAGAAGCTGCTCACACTGCTGCCCACTCTGTCTATCTGATCTAATACTGCAGATACCAGGGGCGCTGAGGTAAGAGGCTGGTCACACTGCCATCCACCCTGTCTATTTGATCTAATACTGGAAATAATAGGAATGCTGAGGTAAGAAGAGGCTGCTCACATTACTGTCCACCCTGCCTATCTGATCTAACACTGCAGATACCAGGGGCGGTGAGGTAAGGAGAGGCTGCTCACACTGCTGTCTACCCTGTCTATCTGATCTAATACTGGAAATAAAAGGGATGCTGAGATAAGAGCACACTGCTGTCCACCCTGCCTATCTGATCTTATACTGGAAATAACTGGGATGCTGACGTAAGAAGAGCCTGCTCACACTACTGTCCACCTGGTTTAACTGATCTAATACTGCAAATACCAGAGGCAGTGAGGTAAGACGAGGCTGCTCACACTGCTGTCCACTCTATCTGATCTAACATTGCAAATACCAAGGGCGGTGAGGTAAGAAGACGATGCTCACACTGCTGTCCATCTGATCTAATACTGCAGACAGCAAGGGCGGTGAGGTGAGAAGAGGATGCTCACACTGCTGTTCATCCTGTCTATCTTATCTAATACTGCAAATACCAGGGGCAGTGAGGTAAGAAGAGGCGCATACTCACACTGCTGTCCATCTGAATTAATACTGCAGATACCAGGGGCAGTGAGGTAAGGAGAGGCTGCTCACACTGCTGTCTACCCTGTCTATCTGATCTAATACTGGAAATAACAGGGATGCTGAGGTAAGAAGAGGCTGCACACATTGCTGTCAATCCTGCCTATCTGATCTAATACTGGAAATAACTGGGATGCTGAGGTAAGAAGAGCCTGCTCACACTACTGTCCACCTGGTCTATCTGATCTAATACTGCAAATACCTGAGGCAGTGAGGTAAGACGACGCTGCTCACACTGCTGTCCACTCTATCTATCTGATCTAATACTGCAAATACCACGGGCGGTGAGGTAAGAAGATGATGCTCACACTGCTGTCCACCCTGTCTATCTCATCTAATACTGCAAATACCAGGGGCGGTGAGATAAGAAGAGAAGCATACTCACACTCTTGTCCATCTGATCTAATACTGCAAATACCTGAGGCAGTGAGGTAAGACGACGCTGCTCACACTGCTGTCCACTCTATCTATCTGATCTAATACTGCAAATACCACGGGTGGTGAGGTAAGAAGATGATGCTCACACTGCTGTCCACCCTGTCTATCTCGTCTAATACTGCAAATACCAGGGGCGGTGAGGTAAGAAGAGAAGCATACTCACACTCTTGTCCATCTGATCTAATACTGCAGATACCAGGGGTGGTGAGGTAAGAAGAGGATGCTCACACTGCTGTCCACCATGACTTTCTGAATGCTGACTGTATACTGTGACCTTGAGACAGTATGACAGAACATGTTATAGGTTCTCTAGTCTGCAGCAGCAGAGCTTCCTACTGCACATGCTCATGGGCTCCTGCTCTATTAACATTCTAGGACAGGTTCCTGTTGATGTAACAATGTAAGACGGTGGCCATTTTAATTCTATAGTGATTACAGTCCTAGACGAATGTAATTTGCTAATTAAAGGCATTTATGAATTTAGATGTTATTACATTTCCTCTAGTTATTTTTTCCATTCCTTGTAAACTCCTTTAAATTCCCCCTTCTTAACCCTTGACTGGTACCATCAAAATCAATAGTTCTACCAATGGGTCACGTTGACCCCATAGTACCAGACAAGGATTAAAAATAAGCATCAAGATAGACTCGTTATGAAAATGCTCCTTAAAATGCTGTTATGAAAATGCTCCTTAAAAAACACATGGTTCTGCATGTTGATGCGATGCTGAATGTGTGTGTGTGTATGTATGTATGTGTGTATATATATAGATAATAAATGTGTGGGTGTTTGATAATGTAAACAGGCCAGATTTACAGACCAGGTCAACAAAGGATATATAAGACCCCGGACAGAACACATCCTGGTACTGTAGCTTTTTTTTACATAAGACTTGTTGGATTTATTAAATCTATGTGGAAATGTCCAAGATTGGGCCATTAAAGGGAACCAATCACCAGGATTTTCCTATATAAACTAAAGCCAGTGTTATACTGACGCTATCATGCTGATTCTATACATACCTTTAGTTGTGAGATCGGATATATAGTTTCTAACATACAGGCAAGTAAAGTTTGTGAGATTCACTGCTACTTGATTGATAGGTGCTGCAGAAAACCTAATAGGTGGGTCGGGTTTTTCTAGTTATTCCCGCCCCTGTCTGTCTTCCTCGCCTTCCTCCCTGTCTCTGTTATTACAGGGGGAGGAAGGAGGAAGGAAGGACAAGCAGCAGACAGGGGCGGGAATAACTACTAACCCACCTATTAGATTTTCTGCAGCACCTATCAATCAAGTAACTGAATCTCACAAACTTTACTTGCCTGTATTTCAGAAAGTATACATCTGATCTCACAACTACAGGTATGTATAGAATCAGCATGATAGCGCCAGTATAGCACTGGCTTTAGTTTATATGGGAAAATCCTGGTGGTTGGTCCTCTTTAATAGTGGAGGGACGAGAGGCTACAAAAAGGCTTTCTCTCTGCAGGGCCTAGCATTTCAGCAGGTGCCCATGTAGCACTTTATACTTCCTGGGGTGGGGTGGCATGGGAGCTGCACTGCATATGGCAGCTGATGGCTTAGGTCCTAAAATTGTGATAACCTGTTTTGTTTTTTTTTGTTTGGGGGGATGATCTTTCAAACAAAGTGTTGAAAGAAGGGGATAAGATGCAGATAAAACTCCACATTGTTATTCAATTGTTCCTTATTGATTTTGCAAGTTAATATGGGGAGGTCTGAGTTGAGATCGCACAGGGTAAAAGTAGGGGAAAAAATGGTCATGGTTATATAGGGTTAACTAGGGGGTGGTAACAAAGCAATTTACATACAGAGATCACATTGTGGGGGAAGAAGTCTGACAAATGCAACACAACTGGAGATGAAATCATAACAGAAGAGGAATAACAAAAGAAAACTAGGACAAGACAACAGGAAGTCGATGATGGAAGGAGAGGAGATCTTCCAAGGAAAACAGGGAGGCAACAAATACAACTAGAAGCCCATAACATTGCACATCATTACCATTAAGAGTCGGCAAACAGCTCCTGATGGATCTTTATTACTGTGGTTCTATCTGAAGCCCCCATACACATTACAGTTTATCCAATGTGTATAGGTGCCGTTAGGTTAAAGGGAACCTGTCAGGTGCAATATGCACCCAGTACCACGAGCAGTTCTGGCTGGATATTGCTAATCCCTGCCTAACTATCCCTGTATCTAGTAGCATAGATAAAGAGATCTTTAGAAGAAGATTCTTAAAGATCCTTTATGATATGCTAATGAGGCCAGTGACTAGTCGCAAGGGCGTGATTTCCTCTGGCTAGTCGGCCCCCTTAGCATGTAAGGACGCCCCTGTGCTTGTGCTAACATGCTAATGAATTTGCAGCGTCAGAGGACGGTCGCACTCACCTCTCCGCTGCCATTGCACCTGATCAGTGCGCAAGATCTCGGACTTTCAGTCATGCACACTATGAAGCTGGGTGTATGCATCCTGGCTTCAAACTCCTGTAGTGTGCATGACTGAAAGTCTGTGATCATGTGCACGAAGCCAAAGTCCAGCGTCGGGCGCGATGGCAGCAGAGAGTTGAGCGCGACCATCTCTGACGCTACGCATTCATTAGCATGTTAGTATGCTCACAGGTGCATGCTTAAATGCTAAGGGAGCCAACTAGCCAAGGGAAGTAACACCCTTGCAACTAGTCCCCTCGTTCATTAGCATATCATAAAGGATCTTTAGAAATACTTTTTCTATAGATCTCTTTATCTATGCTAGTGTATACAGGGACGGTTAGACAGGGATTAGCAATATGCACCCACAACTGCTCGTGGTCCTGGGTGCATATGGCACTTGACAGTTTCCCTTTAATGTCAAAAAATGGTCACAACTCTTATGACTGACATTCATAATGTCTATGGATAATGTCTATGGTTCCAAAATGATCGGTTTCAATTTGGCTTTGTTAGTGGAAATGTTTATTGGATAAACTTCAGTGTAATTTTTTTTGTTTTTGCTTTTTTTATTCTCCAGAATTTAAAGGGGTTGTCCACTACTCGGACAACTTTTTCCTCAATCACGGTTTCCCCCAGCTAAAATAGTAACCGCTATAATCACCTCCGATGCCTGAGCTATTCCAGTGGTGTCAGCACTGGCGCTTCTGGCGGTCACAAGATCCATGCTGCCAATCAGGGGCTGCTTCACTCTCCCTTCTTCAGACATCAGACAAAGAAGTGAGAGAGCAGCCGCAGCTACGTCTGAAGGACGGGACGGTCAATAGATTGGCTGTAGGGCTAGCGTGATAGCTTGGAGATACAGTAGTGACACCACTGGAACGGTGGCCGCACTAGAGGTGAGTATAGCGGTTATTATTTTTGGGGATGGAGAAGGGGTTGTCTGAGTAAGGGATAGCCGCTTTAAAAATAAATAAAAACTGATATAAAATTAAGTGGTATAAAATAAATAATGCCCACGTAGCAGCTGAGGTCAATGAATGGCTGCGGCAGCCATTAACACATGACCGTCTCATCATCAACATTACGGGAAGTAATAGACTATGAGGGGCCATGCTGGGTGAGGATATGGAGAAAGGGGGCATAGCAAATCTCGTAGTGGTTGTTGATTCTGTAAAACACTGTTTCTTTTCCATTAAAAATTGCTGAAAAAAAACGTATATAAACCTAGCCTTACTGCTCAAAAAAGTCTGCAGTATGTGAGGTGGTTGACCCTCACCATGTGTGTGTTTTAGCTCGAAAGATCAGACCCCCCCACCCCCCACTAATCAAACTCTGAGTGTCTTTACTATGAATGGCCTCACAATGTTTATATAGAATCTGTCACAAGAGTTCAACATACCAGCTGTATGACACAAGATGTCTTAGACCTGATGAGGTTGGTGTGTTTACCTGAAACGGTTCAAAAGAAATCTGGAGAAAACCTTTTCAATGAAGGATTCTACAACCTTCTGAGATTTTTTTGCAAGTAAGTCCACCAGCCTCATTAGGACTAAAAGTTTGCATTATTATGAATAGTAGTGACATATTAGCTTTGTCCGTGTCCCAGGTTGTTATACACTCTTTACCACCTGTTAACACTAGAACTACTGGACTCGTGACACCTATATAGAAATACATGGTGCAAAGTAGTTAAAATGACTACCTCAGTAGTTCTAGTGTTAAAGGGGTTGTCTCATGTGGACAACTCGGTCTAAATATGCACTTCGGACCCCTCAATGAACCATGACATGGATCTGCCCCGGCTCTGACCGTCGTATAACATTATAATGGGTAACAGCTGATCGCTGCGGGTTAAAGAAGAAGCTGTATGGCTCGACGGCCCAAATGTGATCCTCTATAGAAGGCTACTTGCAGATCTGTGCCCAGCAGGATGATGTCTGCAGTGTGCCAGCTGATGCACCACTCTTGGGGGCACAATTCAGCAGATCAGCAAATGCTGGGGCACAGTCTTGAAGCTGTGGGATCAGCATCTGGGTCATCTTTCATGCACACATCACAACACTGAAGGACAAAGTCTGAAAAGCTGTAAATGCAACTCAGCTGACTGTGGTAGCCAAGAATCGTCTCAATACTATAGGATGGAATAAGCAATATGGTGCAAACCCTGAATTAATAAGATAAAAACCTTGAAATTCACAACCAGGTCCACACAAGATACTGCACAACATTAAAAGAACCTAAGAACAAGGCAGCTCACAGTGTAGAGCTATCGAAGATTTACGTAGAGGTAATATGGATACTGTTCAGAGAAGTCCTACTACCAGGCAGAGAAATATGGACATCATTCAGAGGAGTCCTACTAACAGGAAGAGAAATATGGACATCATTCAGAGAAGTCCTACTACCAGGCAGAGAAAAATGGACATCATTCAGAGGAGTCCTACTACCAGGCAGAGAAATATGGACATCATTCAGAGGAGTCCTACTAACAGGAAGAGAAATATGGACATCATTCAGAGAAGTCCTACTACCAGGCAGAGAAATATGGACACTGTTCAGAGAAGTCCTACTACCAGGCAGAGAAATATGGACACTGTTCAGAGAAGTCCTACTAACAGGAAGAGAAATATGGACACTGTTCAGAGAAGTCCTACTACCAGGCAGAGAAATATGGACACCGTTCAGAGAAGTCCTACTAACAGGAAGAGAAATATGGATATCATTCAGAGAAGTCCTACTACCAGGCAGAGAAATATGGACACTGTTCAGAGAAGTCCTACTACCAGGCAGAGAAATATGGACACTGTTCAGAGAAGTCCTACTAACAGGCAGAGAAATATGGACACCGTTCAGAGAAGTCCTACTACCAGGCAGAGAAATATGGACACCGTTCAGAGAAGTCCTACTACCAGGCAGAGAAATATGGACACCGTTCAGAGAAGTCCTACTACCAGGCAGAGAAATATGGACACCGTTCAGAGAAGTCCTACTACCAGGCAGAGAAATATGGACACCGTTCAGAGAAGTCCTACTACCAGGCAGAGAAATATGGACACCGTTCAGAGAAGTCCTACTACCAGGCAGAGAAATATGGACATCATTCAGAGGAGTCCTACTACAGGAAGAGAAATATGGACATCATTCAGAGAAGTCCTACTAACAGGAAGAGAAATATGGATATCATTCAGAGAAGTCCTACTACCAGGCAGAGAAATATGGACACTGTTCAGAGAAGTCCTACTAACAGGAGGAGAAATATGGACACCGTTCAGAGAAGTCCTACTACCAGGCAGAGAAATATGGACACCGTTCAGAGAAGTCCTACTACCAGGCAGAGAAATATGGACATCATTCAGAGGAGTCCTACTACAGGAAGAGAAATATGGACATCATTCAGAGAAGTCCTACTAACAGGAAGAGAAATATGGACATCATTCAGAGAAGTCCTACTACCAGGCAGAGAAATATGGACACCGTTCAGAGAAGTCCTACTACCAGGCAGAGAAATATGGACACCGTTCAGAGAAGTCCTACTACCAGGCAGAGAAATATGGACACCGTTTAGCAAAGTTCCACTACCAGGTAGAAATATGGACACCATTCAGAGAAGTCCTACTACCAGGCAGAGAAATGTGGACACTGTTCAGAGAAGTCCGCCTACCACGCAGAGAAATATGGACACCATTCAGAGAAGTCCTCCTACCACGCAGAGAAATATGGACACCATTCAGAGAAGTCCTAGTACTACCAGGCACAGAATCTGATAGTTGATAATATATATGTCATCCGCCAATAATGATCTCCAGGACCAGTCAGGTGATGCCACTGTCATCTTTAAAACGTGCTATAAAAGAAATTTTCGGGGATTGTTACGAGTATAATACAATCTCAGCAGCGCTCCAACAATTCCTACAATTTTTTTCCTTATTTTAATTACGCCTTCCACATTACATGTACATCAACTAGTGATGATCAATAGGATTCGCCTGATTATGGTCCAGCAGCCAAGTGAGAAGTCTACGGCCACCTGACAATAACCATGCAAAGCTCTTTCTACTTGCCGACATCTCTGGCGCCTCTTCTCATTCATAGAGCCGGCACTTTATCATCGTGCGGTGCGACATACATATAAAGTCACACAAGACTACTGATCAGAGTAGATGCCAACAGGTAGGGCTCTAGTCCGGCAGCCATGGACTACCAACATAGTCACTGGAAACTTTGATCCTACAAATCTTTTTGATCATCTCTAATATCATCTGAACCCACCAATTCTGGGTGGACTCTAGTCCGGCAGCCATTGACTACCAACATAGTCACAGGAATCAGGTCCTACGAATCTTTTTAATCATCTCGAACATCATCTGAACCTACCAATTCTGGATGGACATGCTGAACATCTAAAGTGCATAGGGACTTCCCAACTAGTACCCATTGGCTACATGGTCCTTAGATTTCAACTATCTGATCTTTTTCTTCTCAGGGAAGTAAGCAGCTGCCAGACACCCTTAGGTATAGCTGATTTTCCTACTGAGAACACATTCTTGGCTGGTGGCGCATGTATGTATTACTGGGATCTCTAGAGATGGCTACTGGCCAAACAAACTGCCGCATGATAGCTTCTAATGTCTAGTACACAATGGTTACTGTGCTTTTTCCTGGTGAAAGTGATGGAACTTGCTAATAAGGCTCCTAATTGTAGCTCCAATGCTAAAGTCAGAACCTAGTCTTAGTTGTTGGCCACAACGTCCGGACCCCACAGCTCTATTTCATCACGTGATGACATCTGTATGATCCAACAACCTTTACCAGCTTCCAGTAACAGATATCATAGTCCAAGAAACACTCGATGAATCAGACAGTTCTTGACTTAACAGATGCATATTTCAATCTGGTGAGATAGGCAAGACCGTCCTGATGGATACTTTTCTCCTGGCACAATAAAGGACTGGGCAACCTGACGCCTGCCAATATTTAGTTAGTGAATGGGCAGCTTTAATCATGAACATTGACCTGGTTCTTTACATCTTCCCTTCCTTCATCTCGGTCATGTACCACATGGATCCATTATTTTGCAACATATACAAAGTGTGAGCTCTATGTGTGACCACACTATATCAGACAAGCCATGAATAGTAACCAGTCCCACTCGAAGTGCCGCTGACAGGTGGTTGGACTCTGTCCTGCAGTAGATCCTACTATGTCAGTGCAATGTTGGAGCAAGGTCAAAGCCTTCCTATTTTAACAAATATGGCCATCTTTACTTAGATGTAGTGTTTGTCTCCTTGCGCTAGACCTGGTCAGAGGCAGGGTTACTCAGAAACCTTCGGAAGGCCTGCACTGCTTAACATATGCATATCTATACAATCAGCCTAGAAGGCAAATAAGAAACATAAACAAATAAAATTGCAAAGTGCTTGGAAAAAAAAGAAACTTTGCAAATTACACCTAATTAAAAATCCTCATTGCCTAGGTTACCGGCCACTCTGAGGTTCCAGCTTGGCCGGTTACCTAGGCACAGAGCGCATTAGAGCCTGCACGCGCCACTCTGATGCTGGCCCAATGGACAGATCCGACCAGATTCAGGCCCCCTGCACGTCTCCTATGTTGCAGAATCAAAGCCACCTCTGCTAGCAGCCCGGGAGAGAGCACAGTGCGGACGACTGGCGGCACCACCATGCTGCAGGTCTGAACTGTCAGTCTTCTAGAGTGCACCGCCACCGGCAAAGAGGGAAAGGGAAGAACACTGTGAAGGAAGACTGGAATGCACTTTTATAGGGAATTTGTCAGATTAACCATACATCTTCAGCCTCATTTTCATATCACTTCAAATGCTGATTCCTCAGTAACTGACAAATGGACGTGTCCAGCAATACCAATATATGGACAGTCTATGAAAGAGCTATATGTGCATATAAAAGTTTTGGGGGTGAAATCCTGCTGATAGATTCCTCTAATGTACACATTAAATAACTATTGGCCAGTCGATTGTTTGAGCAATCTCTCTCCTCAAAGGAACACTCAGAGCAGCTAAGGTGAGCTCTCCTGTACTCTCGATGAGCGGACAGCTGTCAGACTCCTCTCTATCCGCCACCAGTCTCCTCTCTGTCCATCACCAGTCTCCTCTCTGTCCATCACCAGTCTCCTCTCTGTCCATCACCAGTCTCCTCTCTCTCTCCGCCACCAGACTCCTCTCTGTCCATCACCAGACTCCTCTCTGTCCATCACCAGTCTCCTCTCTGTCCATCACCAGTCTCCTCTCTCTCTCCGCCACCAGACTCCTCTCTGTCCATCACCAGTCTCCTCTCTGTCCATCACCAGTCTCCTCTCTCTCTCCGCCACCAGACTCCTCTCTGTCAATCACCAGTCTCCTCTCTGTCCATCACCAGTCTCCTCTCTCCGCCACCAGACTCCTCTCTCACTACGTCAACAGTGTCCTCTCTCTCTCTCTCTCTCTCTCTCCGCCACCAGTGTCCTCTCTCTCTCTCTCCGCCACCAGTGTCCTCTCTCTCTCTCCGCCACCAGTGTCCTCTCTCTCCCCGCCACCAGTGTCCTCTCTCTCTCTCCCCGCCACCAGTGTCCTCTCTCTCTCCGCCACCAGTGTCCTCTCTCTCCCCGCCACCAGTGTCCTCTCTCTCTCTCCGCCACCAGTGTCCTCTCTCTCTCTCCGCCACCAGTGTCCTCTCTCTCCCCGCCACCAGTGTCCTCTCTCTCTCTCCCCGCCACCAGTGTCCTCTCTCTCTCCGCCACCAGTGTCCTCTCTCTCTCTCCGCCACCAGTGTCCTCTCTCTCTCTCCGCCACCAGTGTCCTCTCTCTCTCTCCGCCACCACTGTCCTCTCTCTCTCCGCCACCACTGTCCTCTCTCTCCGCCACCAGTGTCCTCTCTCTCTCCGCCACCAGACTCCTCTCTCTCTCCGCCACCAAACTCCTCTCTCTCTCCGCCACCAGACTCCTCTCTCTCCGCCACCAGACTCCTCTCTCTCCGCCACCAGACTCCTCTCTCTCCACCACCAGTCTCCTCTCTCACTCTCCGTCACCAGACGTCTCTCTCTCTGCCACCAGTCTCTTCTCTCTGCCCCACCAGACTACTCTCTCGGTGCCACCAGACTCCTCTCTCTGCGCCACCAGACTCCTCTCTCTGCGCCACCAGACAAATCTCTCTCCCTCATCAGACTCTTCTCTCTGTGCCATCAGACTCTTCTCTCTGCGCCACCAGACTCTTCTCTCTCCCTCACCAGACTCTTCTCTCTCCCTCCGTAAACTCCTGTCTCTCCGCCACCAGACTCCTCTCTGTCCGCCACCAGTTTCCTCTCTCTCTCTGCCACTAGACTCCTCTCTCTCTCTGCCACCAGACTCCTCTCTCTCTCTGCCACCAGACGACTCCTCTCTCTCTCTCCGCCACCAGACTCCTCTCTCTCTCTCTGCCACCAGACGACTCCTCTCTCTCTCTCCGCCACCAGACTCCTCTCTCTCTCTCTGCCACCAGACTCCTCTCTCTCTCTGCCACAAGACTCCTTTCTCTCTCTCCGCCACCAGACTCCTCTCTCTCTCTCCGCCACCAGACTCCTCTCTCTCTCTCTGCCACCAGACTCCTCTCTCTCTCTCTGCCACCAGACTCCTTTCTCTCTCTCCGCCACCAGACTCCTCTATCTCTCTCCGCCACCAGACTCCTCTTTCTCTCTCCGCCACCAGACTCCTCTTTCTCTCTCTGCCACCAGACTCCTCTCTCTCTCTGCCACCAGACTCCTTTCTCTCTTTCCGCCACCAGACTCTTCTCTCTCTCTGCCACCAGACTCCTCTCTCTCTCTCCGCCACCAGACTCCTCTCTCTCTCTCTGCCACCAGACGACTCCTCTCTCTCTCTCCGCCACCAGACTCCTCTCTCTCTCTCCGCCACCAGACTCCTCTCTCTCTCTCTCTCCGCCACCAGACTCCTCTCTCTCTCTCTCTCCGCCACCAGACTCCTCTCTCTCTCTCTGCCACCAGACTCCTCTCTCTCTCTCTGCCACCAGACTCCTCTCTCTCTCTCCGCCACCAGACTCCTCTCTCTCTCTCCGCCACCAGGCTCCTCTCTCTCTCCACCACCAGACTCCTCTCTTTCTCTCTGCCACCAGACTCCTCTTTCTCTCTCTGCCAGCAGACTCCTCTTTCTCTCTCTGCCAGCAGACTCCTCTTTCTCTATCTGCCACCAGACTCCTCTCTCTCTCTCTGCCACCAGACTCCTCTCTCTCTCTCTGCCACCAGACTCCTCACTCTCTCTCTGCCACCAGACTCCTCTCTCTCTCCGCCACCAGACTCCTCTCTCTCTCTCTCTCCGCCACCAGACTCCTCTCTCTCTCTCTCTCCGCCACCAGACTCCTCTCTCTCTCTCTCTCTCTACGCCACCAGGCGCCTCTCTCTCCTCCACCAGACTCCTCTCTCTCTCTCAGTCACCAGACGCCTCTCTCTCCGCCACCAGTCTCCTCTCTCTGCCCCACCAGACCACCAGACTCCTCTATCTGCGCCACCAGAAAACTCTCTCTCCCTCACCAGGCTCCTCTCTCTCCGCCACCAGAGTCCTCTCTGTCCGCCACCAGACTCCTCTCTGTCCGCCACCAGACTCCTCTCTGTCCGCCACCAGACTCCTCTCTGTCCGCCACTAAACTCTTCTCTCTCTCACCAGACTCCTCTCTCTCTCTCTCACACTAGACTCTTCTCTCTCCGCCACGAGATTCCTCTCTCTTCCTCACCGGAATCCTCTCTCTCCCTCACCAGACTCCTCTCTCTCCCCCACCAGACTCCTCCTCCCCCCACCAGACTCCTCTCTCTCCCCCACCAGACTCCTCTCTCTCCCCCACCAGACTCCTCTCTCTCCCCCACCAGACTCCTCTCTCTCCACCACCAGACTCCTCTCTCTCCCCCACCAGACTCCTCTCTCTCCCCCACCAGACACCTCTCTCTCCACCACCATCCTTCAGCAGTGACATATTTCTGCAATGAGAAAAAAGATTTGCAGCTAAAGTTTGATAAGTCTGATCGTTTTCTCCCCATCATTTGTTGGGGGAAGAGTCAGGAGCCACTCAAACATAGTAGATGGCCAGCCAATCCTGCTGAAATAGGTGGCTTCAGAGAACATTTCTCTGATGTGAAGGGGGTCTTCAGGGGCTTTGTACATAGGCACATAAGTTATATACTGTCACCTCTGCACTGACTGTTCTTACAAATCTATCCCGGTAGTTGTCATGTGCAGTTGGTGCCATTGAGTTTTCTGCAATGGTTTGTTGATGGGAGAGTAAGGCGCGTGTTTAAGAAGCCGTACAGTCCCCGCTAGAAGACTAACAACCTATATGATCCACCATGTTTTTGTTTTTCTTTTTTTGGGGGGGAGCTCATTTACAATAACACAAATGTCTGACTCTGACACATTAGCAAAGTGAACCCGATCTACAAATTTTGACAAAATAACGCCACCAAGAAGAGAACCGGCAGACCCCATTATAGTGAACAGGGTCTGATGATAGTCTGCACTGCTGTTATTTTTGGTTTTCTGTCCCTAAAATTGAGGAACGGTAGTGAAAGCGCCGATGTCACCGGAGCCTCTTATTAACCCTTCATATACTGCTCGGATGTACACACAACTTTATTTTGCAACAAGCGCAGGATTTAGAGAACTCAGTGCTCCCTACGTAAGTACAGCGGGTACATCAGGGCGCTAGTAACATATTAATTCTACACATGTATCCACCTGCACATATCTGTACAGGCGCTTAGATGACATCACCTCTGCCCGGAGCCACCAGTATGGACACAGATTCCCAGTTCTGGGTGCACAATGTCTCCATCGCACATTATATACTTCAAGGGCCCATTAACTCAATGCTGACCATTCTGAATATACACGATGCCAATCAGCCCACGGAATGACGTATAATGCAGCCCGTCGTCACCATCGATCCTGAGATCTGAGGTGTATGGGGGCTGTACATAGACTGTAGACATATTGGGGATTAACCCCTTACTGGGGATGGTGCACCTGTGTCACAAGGTCACACAATATCAGGGCTGCTGTGGCCCAGAGCGGGGAGGGGCGGCTGATGCCTGCAGTAAGTTATTGCGCATCATAGACAAGATCCTACGCAAGATGATATGAATGGGGGGCACAGACCTGGAGGAGGCCACAATGCACAGCCAATGCCAGGGGGGCTGGGGCAATCAGATGGGGTGCTGACAACACAGGGTCCCTGAGCTGCACTGTGGATGCCCACCATGGGCACAGCTGAGATGTGTGGGGGTGGGTGGGTGTATGTGCATCCCCCGCCCCCTATACCCCAGCCCTGCAGCCCCCAGAAGGAGCCCCCTACTCACCCATTGCAGAGAGTGGGTCCCAGGCGGCGGATCCTCAGTCTTCTCAGGCGCTAATACCCAGCAGAGCCCGGGCTCCTCTCCGGTGGCCCCGCCAGCAGCCCGGGGAGACCCTCAGCCTCAGCCATGTCCAGATGCGCAGTGTGCCCGGGTCCTGCCAGCTGCAGGGCTCCAGCAATGCAGAGCAACAAAGAGCCGCGCCGTGTGTGTGCGCCCCCCGCAGACTGTGCCGGGCTCCGGTGTGCGCCCCCTTCTTCCTGTGCTGCTATGTAGCCGTGGAGGTATCGCTAGGGCAGAGCGTGTCCGGTGCGCACGGCTCTCAGCATCCTCCCCGCACCCCGTCCTGACGTCTCCATAGCCCGGTGTCCTCACTGCCTGCCCCCCATCTCTGGGCGCCCCCTCCTGCCTCCCTCTCCTTGTGTTTGCTCCGAGCCTATCTGGAGAGTGTCTGTTCTCCCTGTTACCGTCCAGTCAGTGACTCCGCCTCCTCTCATCATAAGTCACATCAAGGGAAATAAAAGCCCCTCTACTGCCGCACAATGTGGAGAAACGGGGAAACGTCGCCCAAATATCACCACATGCAGCACATAGCTATGCAGCCATATACATCCGTATACCGTACATGTATCGTGTGCGTGTATATATACATAGACAGGTACACATACAGTACATGTATAGAGTGTGTATATACATAGACGGATACACATATAGTACATGCATAGTGTATATGTGTGTGTGTGTACATAGATGGGGTCACACAGTACATGCATAGTGTGTGTGTGTGTGTGTGTGTGTATATACATAGACGGGTACATACATAGTACATGCATAGTGTGTGTGTATATATATATACATAGACAAGTACATACATAGTACATGTATAGTGTGTGTGTGTGTGTGTATACATAGACAGGTACACATAGAGTACATGTATAGTGTGTATGTACAGTACATGTATAGTGTGTGTGTGTATGCATAGATGGGTACACACACAGTACATGCATAGTGTGTGTGTGTGTATATATATACATAGACAAGTACATACATAGTACATGTATAGTGTGTGTGTGTGTGTGTGTGTATACATAGACAGATACACATAGAGTACATGTATAGTGTGTATGTACAGTACATGTATAGTGTGTGTGTGTGTGTGTATACATAGATACATACACAGTACATGTATAGTGTGAGTATGTTCAATACATGTATAGTGTGAGTATGTACAATACATGTATAGTGTGTGTATGCTCTGTATATGTATAGTGTGTTTATATGTAACTAGACGGGTTCACACAGTACATGTATAGTGTGTGTGTATATATACAATACATAGACGGGTTTACACACAGTACATGTATAGTGTGTGTATCTACATAGATGGATACACATACAGTACATGTATAGTGTATGTGTCTGTGTGTGTATATACATAGCCGGGTACATACATAGTACATGTATAGTGTGTGTGTGTGTATGTATACATAGACAGGTACACAGAGTACATGTATAGTGTGTATGTACAGTACATGTATAGTGTGTGTGTGTGTGTGTGTGTGTGTGTGTGTGTGTATATATATACATAGACAGATACATACACAGTACATGTATAGTGTGTGTACATATACATAGACAGGTTCACACACAGTATATGTATAGTGTGTGTATGTATATACAGTACATTTATAGTGTGTGTGTGTGTGTGTGTACAGTACATGTATAGTATGTGTATATATACATAGATGGGTACACATACAGTACATGGCTACAGCACATAACGTAGATCTACATATACATGGACGTTCACCACACTAATATACAGTCATATGAAAAAGTTTGGGCACCCCTATTAATGATAGCCTTTTTTCTTTATAACAATCTGGGTTTTTGCAGCAGCTATTTCAGTTTCATATATCTAATAACTGATGGACTGAGTAATATTTCTGGATTGAAATGAGGTTTATTGTACTAACAGAAAATGTGCAATCCGCATTTAAACAAAATTTGACCGGTGCAAAAGTATGGGCACCCTTATCAATTTCTTGATTTGAACACTCCTAACTACTTTTTACTGATTACTAAAGCACTAAATTGGTTTTGTAACCTCATTGAGCTTTGAACTTCATAGGCAGGTGTATCCAATCATGAGAAAAGGTATTTAAGGTGGCCACTTGCAAGTTGTTCTCCTATTTGAATCTCCTATGAAGAGTGGCATCATGGGCTCCTCAAAACAACTCTCAAATGATCTGAAAACAAAGATTATTCAACATAGTTGTTCAGGGGAAGGATACAAAAGGTTGTCTCAGAGATTTAAACTGTCAGTTTCCACTGTGAGGAACATAGTAAGGAAATGGAAGAACACAGGTACAGTTCTTGTTAAGCCCAGAAGTGTCAGGCCAAGAAAAATATCAGAAAGGCAGAGAAGAAGAATGGTGAGAACAGTCAAGCACAATCCACAGACCACCTCCAAAGACCTGCAGCTTCATCTTGCTGCAGATGGTGTCAATGTGCATCGGTCAACAATACAGCGCACGTTGCACAAGGAGAAGCTGTATGGGAGAGTGATGCGAAAGAAGCCGTTTCTGCAAGCACTCCACAAACAGAGTCGCCTGAGGTATGGAAAAGCACATTTGGACAAGCCAGTTACATTTTGGAAGAAGGTCCTGTGGACTGATGAAACAAAGATTGAGTTGTTTGGTCATACAAAAAGGCGTTCTGCATGGAGGCAAAAAAACACGCCATTCCAAGAAAAGCACTTGCTACCCACAGTAAAATTTGGTGGAGGTTCCATCATGCTTTGGGGCTGTGTGCCCAATGCCGGCACCGGGAATCTTGTTAAAGTTGAGGGTCGCATGGATTCAACTCAGTATCAGCAGATTCTTGACAATAATGTGCAAGAATCAGTGACGAAGTTGAAGTTACGCAGGGGATGAATATTTCAGCAAGACAATGATCCAAAACACCGCTCCAAATCTACTCAGGTATTCATGCAGAGGAACAATTACAATGTTCTGGAATGGCCATCCCAGTCCCCAGACCTGAATATCATTGAAAATCTGTGGGATGATTTGAAGCGTGCTGTCCATGCTCGGCGACCATCAAACTTAACTGTACTGGAATTGTTTTGTAAACAGGAATGGTCAAAAATACCTTCATCCAGGATCCATGAACTCATTAAAAGCTACAGGAAGTGACTAGAGCAGACCTGGGAAAGGGGCGGCCCGCGGGCCACATCCACCCCCCTTCTACTCTCTGTGACCGGCCCGCCCGTCTTCAGCCGCTGCAGTGGAGCCGGGCTGCAGTATGCCGAGCAGGGAGAGATCCTGTGCAGGTCCGCACAGTAAGTGCAGGCAGCGGAACGCAGGAGTCTTTCCTTTGTTCCCTGCCGGCACTAATTGTCAGGGACACACGCGCGCACTCTGACGTTGTCAGTACTGCGCTGCGTGTGTCATTTCAAAAGTTCCCGCCCGGCAGGAGAAGAAGCAGCACAGCAGACGGAATAATTCATCTTGCAGGACCTGCGATGACGTCACGCCCATGTGACTGTGTGGGAGGAGACACAGGATGTCGGGCAGAAAGCAAAGATACTGAATCTTGAAGGAGATGTGGACACATGATGACTGGTAATAAGAAAAGAGGGGACATGAGGGGTAGGGGGGCTGCAGGTTGAGTGCATATGAGGGAAGATGGAGTTGCAGGGTGAGTGGCATATGAGGGAAGATGGAGCTGCAGGGTGAGTGGCATATGAGGGAAGATGGAGCTGCAGGGTGAGTGCATATGAGGGAAGATGAAGTTGCAGGGTGTGTGGCATATGTGGGAAGATGGAGTTGCAGGGTGAGTGGCATATGAGGGAAGATGGAGTTGCAGGGTGAGTGGCATATGAGGGAAGATGAAGTTACAGGGTGAGTGGCATATGAGGGAAGATGGAGTTGCAGGGTGAGTGGCATATGTGGGAAGATGGAGTTGCAGGGTGAGTGGCATATGAGGGAAGATGGAGTTGCAGGGTGAGTGGCATATGTGGGAAGATGGAGTTGCAGGGTGAGTGGCATATGAGGGAAGATGGAGTTGCAGGGTGAGTGGCATATGTGGGAAGATGGAGTTGCAGGGTGAGTGGCATATGTGGGAAGATGGAGTTGCAGGGTGAGTGGCATATGAGGGAAGATGGAGTTGCAGGGTGAGTGGCATATGTGGGAAGATGGAGTTGCAGGGTGAGTGGCATATGAGGGAAGATGGAGTTGCAGGGTGAGTGGCATATGTGGGAAGATGGAGTTGCAGGGTGAGTGGCATATGAGGGAAGATGAAGTTGCAGGGTGAGTGGCATATGTGGGAAGATGGAGTTGCAGGGTGAGTGGCATATGAGGGAAGATGGAGCTGCAGGGTGAGTGGCATATGTGGGAAGATGGAGTTGCAGGGTGAGTGGCATATGAGGGAAGATGGAGTTGCAGGGTGAGTGGCATATGAGGGAAGATGGAGTTGCAGGGTGAGTGGCATATGAGGGCTGCAGACTGACAGAAGGATGTGAAGGGGTGCAGAGTGTTTGAGAGGGGTAAGTTGGGGTACAGGCAGGGTGAGATATGTGGGCAGGGTGTGTGACATATGGGGGTGTAGTGTGTGTGATCTGGGGGGTGCAGGCTGTATGGGGAGCAGGGTGTGTGAGATATGGGGGTGCAGGTTGTATGGGGAGCAGGGTGTGTGAGATATGGGGGTGTAGTGTGTGTGTTATGGGGGTGCAGGCTGTATGGGGAGCAGGGTGTGTGAGATATGGGGGTGCAGGTTGTATGGGGAGCAGGGTGTGTGAGATATGGGGGTGCAGGTTGTATGGGGAGCAGGGTGTGTGAGATATGGGGGTGCAGGTTGTATGGGGAGCAGGGTGTGGGACATATGGGGTTGTAGTGTGTGTGATATGGGGGTGCAGGCTGTATGGGGAGCAGGGTGTGTGACATATGGGGGTGTAGTGTGTGTGATATGGGGGTGCAGGCTGTATGGGGAGCAGGGTGTGTGAGATATGGGGGTGCAGGTTGTATGGGGAGCAGGGTGTGTGAGATATGGGGGTGCAGGTTGTATGGGGAGCGGGGTGTGTGAGATATGGGGGTGCAGGTTGTATGGGGAGCAGGGTGTGGGACATATGGGGTTGTAGTGTGTGTGATATGGGGGTGCAGGCTGTATGGGGAGCAGGGTGTGTGACATATGGGGGTGTAGTGTGTGTGATATGGGGGTGCAGGCTGTATGGGGAGCAGGGTGTGTGACATATGGGGGTGTAGTATATTACAGGTGTGCTATATGGAGGTGTATATAGTGGTGTAGTATATGGGGGTATAGTGATGTAGTATATTACAGGTGTACTATATGGAGGTGTAGTATATTACAGGTGTACTATATGGAGGCGTAGTATATTACAGGTGTGCTATATGGAGGTGTATATTACAGGTGTGCTATATGGAGGTGTAGTATATTACAGGTGTGCTATATAGGGGTGTAGTGATATAGTATATTACAGGTGTACTATATGAAGGTGTAGTATATTACAGGTGTACTATATGGAGGTGTACTATATTACAGGTGTAGTATATGGGGTGTAGTGATGTAGTATATTACAGGTGTGCTATATGGAGGTGTAGTATATTACAGGTGTGCTATATGGAGGTGTAGTATATTACAGGTGTGCTATATGGAGGTGTATATAGTGGTGTAGTATATGGGGGTATAGTGATGTAGTATATTACAGGTGTACCATATGGAGGCGTAGTATATTACAGGTGTGCTATATGGAGGTGTATATTACAGGTGTGCTCTATGGAGGTGTAGTATATTGCAGGTGTAGTATATGGGGTGTAGTGGTGTAGTTTATTACAGGTGTAGTATATAGGGGTGTAGTGGTGTAGTTTATTACAGGTGTAGTATATGGAGGGGGTGTAGTAATGTAGTATATTGGGTAGAACTGAGGTAATTAGATTAGTCCGGCCCTCTAAACCAATCCCAATTTCTCATGCGGCCCCATGGGAAAATGAATTGCCCACCCCTGGACTAGAGTACGTGATTTTTGCAAAAGGAGGATCTACAAAATATTAATGTCACTTTTATGTTGAGGTGCCCATACTTTTGCACCGGTCAAATTTTGTTTTAATGCGGATTGCACATTTTCTGTTAGTACAATAAACCTCATTTCAATCCAGAAATATTACTCAGTCCATCAGTTATTAGATATATGAAACTGAAATAGCTGTTGCAAAAACCCAAATTGTTATAAAGAAAAAAGGTTAACATTAATAGGGGTGCCCAAACTTTTTCATATGACTGTACACACAGTGACATAACTTAAATCTCATTGACCACAAAAGCTCCAATGGGGCCCAAAATTATTGCAAATCTTTAATACCATTGGTCTTTTTATATAGGCAAAAGTGATTTTTGGGGCCCCCTAGGCTCCAGGGCCCAGGCGTGGTTGCAACCCCTGAACTTATTGTAGTTACTGTCATATACACATAAATATATATATACAGTACATACACACAGATTCACATGCCGACAGTACTGTATATATACATCACAAAAGTGAGTACATCCCTCACATTTTCGTAAATATTTAATTATATCTCTTCGTAGGACACCACTGAAGATTCAACAGACAGCCATTAATGTCTAAACCGCTGGCAATAAAAGTACAGCCATAAGTGAAATTGGCCAAATTGTGCACAAAGTGTGAATATTTTGTGTGGCCACCATTGCTTTCAAGCACTCTCTTAGGCATGGTGTTCACTAGAGCTTCACAGGAGCCGCTGGATCCTCTTCCATTCTTCATGATGACATCACAGAGTTGGTGGATGTTAGAGACCTTGTGTTCCTCCACCTGCCGTTTGAGGAGGCCCCACAGATACTCAACAGAGTTTAGATCTGGAGACGCTTGGCCAGTCTAGCACCTTTACTCTCACTTTCTTTAGCAAGGTAGTGGCCGTCTTGGTGGTGTGTTTGGGCTCATTATCTTGTTGGAATACTGCCCTGCGGCCCAGTATCTAAAGGGAGGGGATCATGCTCTGCTTCAGTATGTCACACTACATGTTGGCATTTATGGCTCCCTCAATGAACTGTAGCTCCCCACAGTCATCAGCACTCATGTTGCCCCAAACTATGACTCGCCCACCACCATGCTTGACAGTAGGCAGGACACAGTCTTTGTCCTCCTTACCCGGTTGCCACCACACACAGTTGACACCATCTGAACCAAATAAGATTATCTTTTTCTCATCAGACCACAGGACATGGTGCCAGTAATCCATGTCCTTAGTCTGATTTTCTTCAGCAAATGTTTGCTGTGTTGTTGTGCATCATTTTTAGTAAAGGCTTCCTTCTTGGATGACAGCGATGCAGACCAAATTTGATGTAGCGCATGGTCTGAGCACTGACAAGCGGACCCCCCACCCCAGTAACCTCTGCAGCAATGCTGGCATCACTCCTAAATCTATTTTGTAAAGACGACCTCTGGATATGTGTTAGGGCCAGGTGGACGGGCAGACCCAGGAGGTGGATCCACTGGGCCGAACTCCTTGATGAAGGTAAGGGGTCCGGTAGCCGGAACACTACGGGTAGCAGGACAGTCCGTGCACAAGAGTAGAATGGAGAAGTCCCTGGGACCACGGAGTCACTGATGGTAGTCCGGGTGACGGAGCTCAGGTTCGGAAGCCGAGATGTTGTCAGGCGGAGTCCGGAACCGATGGAGCGAGAGGACGGGTCACCACAGGGATCAGAGATGGAACGGACTGACGGGATGGCAGAAAGTCAGCGTTCGGGGTTCGGGATTCGGCAGGACCGGATGGCGAGGCAGGATCGGCTCTAGAAGAGAGAGAGGTGAGTATATCACAGGAACACAAGGAGACCTGACTCCTAGCTTGGGAAACATGAAGAACAGGCCCCGCCCACTTGGACATTAAACCCCTTTATACCCTGTACCTGTGTGCTCAATTTCCTGTCAGTGGACGCTGGCACTTTAAGAAAGGGTCAATGACCGCGCGCGCGCCCTAATGCGCATGCGCGAGGCCCTGGTGCCAGAAGCCAGGGCACGGAGCGGTGAGGAGGAAGCAGGAGAGCCGGGCTGGGGCCGAGTAGCCGACGGGCGCCGGGAGCGGGGACCAGGACGCCTGGGAACCGCAGGCAATGGAGGCTGGAGACCGGGGAGCGGCGGACGCCGGACAGAGGGACCGGGGAGCGACGCAGGGAAGCCGGGGAGCGTGGCAGGTGAGCCGGGGAGCAGAGCAGGAGGCCCGGGGAGCGTGACAGTACCCCCCCCCACGCCCCCCTCCCCGCAACCGGGACAGGAAGGCACGGATCAGAGGAGTACCCACATTCTCCCGGGGTTCCCAGGACCTATCCTCAGGACCATACCCTGCCCAGTCCACCAGGAAGAACTGTCGGCCCCGTACGGTTTTCATGGCCACGATATCCCTTACCGCATAGACGTCGTCATCGGCAATAGGAGGAGGAGCCGAACTGGCAGCAGCGGAGAAGGGACCAAGGACAACCGGCTTGAGCAGGGAGACGTGGAAAGAGTTGGGTATCCTCATCGTGGCCGGGAGCTGCAGCTTGTAGGAGACCTCATTGATCTTGCTGAGGACTTTAAACGGCCCGATGTAGCGAGGTCCCAGCTTGTAGGAAGGTAGTTTCAATCGGACGTACTTGGAAGCAAGCCAGACGAGATCTCCTGGAGAGAAACACGGAGGGTCCAGACGCCTCTTGTCTGCGTGTCTCTTCATCCGCAGGGAAGCACGTCCAAGGAACGCCTTGACAGAGTCCCAAATCGTTGCAAAGTCACGGGCTACAGCATCAGCAGCAGGGACATCCGAGGAAGAGGATACAGGCAATGGGACGGAAGGCTGAAGTCCGTAAACGACATGGAAGGGAGAGCTGGAGGAGGACTCACTGATGTGGTGGTTATGGGAGAATTCAGCCCAAGGAAGAAGCGTGGACCAGTCGTCATGATGGGCGTTGACGTAGTGACGTAAGAAGGAGGTCAAGATCTGATTGACCCGTTCCACTTGGTCGTTCGACTGAGGATGGTAGGCTGATGAAAAGTCCAGAGTCACTCCCAGATGTTTGCAGAGAGCCCTCCAAAAGCGGGAGGTGAACTGAGTTCCTCTGTCGGACACAATGTGTGATGGAAAGCCATGCAAGCGGAATATGTGTTGTATATAGGCGTCAGCGAGTTCCTGGGCAGAGGGCAGTCCAGCCATAGGGACGAAATGAGCCATTTTAGAGAACCGATCCACCACGACCCATATGACTGTGTGTCCGGAGGACAGTGGCAAGTCCGTAATAAAGTCCATCGCAATGTGTTGCCACGGAACTGAGGGTATAGGCAGAGGCAGAAGATGGCCATATGGCAGGTGTTTGGGTGTCTTGTTCCTGGCACAGGAGGAGCAGGCTGAGACAAAAGAAGCGACATCCGTCCGAAGGGATGGCCACCAGTAGTGACGTACAATCGTACTCCATGTTCCTTTCTGACCAGCATGACCGGCTATTTTCGAGGCATGGCCCCAGTGTAACACTTTTTGCCTGTCAGTCTCAGAGACATAGGTCTTCCCGGGTGGTATCTGGGCCAGGGTGACAGGGGCCACCGGAATGATTTTACTAGGGCAGATGATGGGCTGGGATGTCTCCTCCTCCTGCTCCATGGGCATGAATGACCTGGACAAGGCATCTGCGCGTACATTCTTGTCCGCGGGTCAGAAATGGAGCTGGAAATCGAATCTGGCAAAGAACAAGGACCACCTGGCTTGCCGTGGGTTCAGTCGCTGAGCAGACCGCAGGTATTCCAGGTTCTTGTGGTCCGTGTAAATAATAACGGGGTACACTGCTCCTTCCAGAAGGTAGCGCCATTCCTCCAGAGCCAGTTTGACTGCCAATAGCTCTCGGTCACCGATGGTGTAGTTGCGTTCAGGCGCTGAGAAGCTCTTGGAGAAGAAACCGCAAGTCACCATCTTCCCGGAGGAGGACTTCTGCATGAGCACTGCTCCGGCTCCCGAGGAGGAGGCATCCACCTCCAAGGTGAACTGTCGGTTTAACTCCGGACGGTGGAGCACAGGAGAGGAGGCAAACGCCCGCTTCAGAGAGCCAAACGCGGCGTCGGCCGCAGGTGACCACTCCTTCGGATTAGCCCCCTTCTTGGTCAAGGCGGAGAGAGGAGCAGTCAGAGCCGAGAAGTGAGGGATGAACTGGCGGTAATAGTTGGCGAATCCCAGAAAACGTTGGATTGCCTTTAGTCCAGAAGGAGGAGGCCAGTTGAGAATGGAAGAGACCTTCTTCGGATCCATCTGCAGTCCGGTATCGGAGATGACGTAACCCAGGAAGGGAAGAGAAGATTGCTCGAAGACACACTTCTCGTACTTGGCGTACAGACGATTCTCCCTCAGTCGTCGTAGTACCAGCTGCACGTTCTCTCTGTGGGTCTGGAGGTCCGGAGAAAAGACCAGGATGTCATCAAGATACACCACCACACAGACGTAGAGAAGGTCCCGGAACATGTCGTTCACCAATTCCTGAAAGACTGCTGGTGCGTTACACAGGCCGAAGGGCATCACACAGTATTCATAGTGCCCATCGCGAGTATTGAACGCGGTCTTCCATTCATCCCCAGAGCGGATGCGGACTAGGTTGTAGGCACCCCGAAGATCCAACTTGGTGAACACACGAGCTCCTCTAAGCCGATCAAACAATTCGGGGATGAGCGGCAGGGGGTACTTGTTTTTCACGGTGATTTGGTTCAATCCCCGGTAGTCTATGCACGGGCGTAGGTCACCTTCTTTCTTCTTAACGAAGAAGAAGCCTGCTCCCGCAGGCGAGGAGGATCTCCGAATGAATCCCCTTGCCAGGCTCTCTGTGATGTAAGTAGACATGGCCCTTGTTTCGGCAGGAGACAGCGGATATATCCGTCCTCGAGGTGGTGTAGTTCCCGGGAGCAGGTCGATGGCACAATCGTAAGGACGATGTGGCGGAAGTACCTCTGATTCCTTTTTGTCAAAGACGTCCGCGAAGGACCAATAGGCCGAGGGCAGTCCCGGTAGGGATTCTGGAACCGGAGGTCGTCGGATGGGTTGTATGGTCTTCAGACAGTTCTCATGGCAAGAAGAGCCCCATCGGGTGATTTCACCAGTGCCCCAGCTGACTGACGGTTCGTGTGTCCGTAACCAGGGGAGTCCCAGCAGGATTTGATGGGACATGTGTGGGAGGACGTAGAGAGCGATGTTCTCGGTGTGCAGGGCACCAATACGCAGTTCGACCGGCCTGGTGATCCACGAGATGGTGTCAGAGAGGGGTCTCCCATCCACAGAGGCAATCACGAGGGGTTTGTCGAGTGGAGTAACAGGCACCTGGTACTTGTCCACCGTGGCCTGCTGGATGAAATTGCCTGCTGCCCCAGAATCGAGGTACGCCTCGGCCGTGAACCGCGTCTCTCCCGTTGACACTTGAACCGTCCACGTAACCGAGTCTGAGAGAGTCCCAGCACCTAGGGTGGCCTCTCCTACCAACCCTAGGCTTTGGAGTTTCCCGGCCTCTCTGGACAGGAGCGTAGAAGGTGTGTGCCCTCTCCGCAGTAGAAGCAGAGGCCCTTGGCGAGCCGCTCTGCTCGGCGTTGTTCAGACTGCCGCACACGGTCGATCTGCATGGGCTCGTGGACGGAGACACCAGATGCCGTTGACTGAAGTACGGCGGGCTTCTGCGGAGGAGAGGAATGCCGTACCGGACGTCTCTCACGGGACACCTCTTTGGATCGCTCCTGAAAGCGAATGTCCACTCGAGTCGCTAGGGTAATCAGGGCATCCAGGGTGGACGGTACGTCACGACCAGCCAGCTCATCTTTAATTCGACCCGAGAGTCCTTCCCAGAAGGCGGCGGTTAGAGCCTCATTGTTCCACCCGAGTTCCGAAGCCAAGGTGCGAAAACGGATGGCATATTGACCCACCGTCAGAGTCCCCTGACGTAACCGAAGAAGAGATGAGGCAGACGCGGAGGCGCGTCCGGGCTCGTCAAAGGTGCCACGAAATGCCTGCAGGAACTCCTGGATGTTCGTGGTCACAGGGTCCTCCTTCTCCCACAAGGGGTTCATCCACGCCAGTGCCTCACCCTCTAGATGGGACATCATGAAGGCGACCTTGGCTTGGTCGGAGGCAAACAAATGCGGCAGCTGCGTGAAATGGAGGGAGCATTGGTTTATGAATCCCCTGCAGGTCTTGGGATCTCCGGCGTACCGGGGTGGTGAGGCCAAACGAAGCCTGGAAGCATCCGAGGAGGCTGCCACGGGAGCTGGGGCCGTGGATTGTCTAGTGGAAGCCCGAGATGCTGAAGATGTAACCGACGCTTGTAGCGTGTTCAGGCGGGCGTCCACAGAAGACATAAAGTTCAGCATGCGTGTCTGAGTCTCACGCTGGCGTTGGAGTTCTTCCTGTAAGGCCGCTAGTGCTTCGGCGGGATCCATGGCCTGTTCTTACTGTTAGGGCCAGGTGGACGGGCAGACCCAGGAGGTGGATCCACTGGGCCGAACTCCTTGATGAAGGTAAGGGGTCCGGTAGCCGGAACACTACGGGTAGCAGGACAGTCCGTGCACAAGAGTAGAATGGAGAAGTCCCTGGGACCACGGAGTCACTGATGGTAGTCCGGGTGACGGAGCTCAGGTTCGGAAGCCGAGATGTTGTCAGGCGGAGTCCGGAACCGATGGAGCGAGAGGACGGGTCACCACAGGGATCAGAGATGGAACGGACTGACGGGATGGCAGAAAGTCAGCGTTCGGGGTTCGGGATTCGGCAGGACTGGATGGCGAGGCAGGATCGGCTCTAGAAGAGAGAGAGGTGAGTATATCACAGGAACACAAGGAGACCTGACTCCTAGCTTGGGAAACATGAAGAACAGGCCCCGCCCACTTGGACATTAAACCCCTTTATACCCTGTACCTGTGTGCTCAATTTCCTGTCAGTGGACGCTGGCACTTTAAGAAAGGGTCAATGACCGCGCGCGCGCCCTAATGCGCATGCGCGAGGCCCGGGTGCCAGAAGCCAGGGCAGGGAGCGGTGAGGAGGAAGCAGGAGAGCCGGGCTGGGGCCGAGTAGCCGACGGGCGCCGGGAGCGGGGACCAGGACGCCTGGGAACCGCAGGCAATGGAGGCTGGAGACCGGGGAGCGGCGGACGCCGGACAGAGGGACCGGGGAGCGACGCAGGGAAGCCGGGGAGCGTGGCAGGTGAGCCGGGGAGCAGAGCAGGAGACCCGGGGAGCGTGACAGTATGACGCTGAGCACGTGCACTCAACTTCTTTTGCTGACCATGGGGGCCTGTTCTGAGTTTGGCTGTTCCTCACCCAATGTTAAGCTATTTCTGTTTCAGTTAATGATTTTGTTTCAACCCTTATATGAAAATAATGATCATTATTACCTCTTTGGTATAATTGGTAACTCAGACACTTGACTATAATCCTACAAAATCCCTGACTTTGTGCAAGTTTTACCTAGAAGTATCGGTGCTTTCATGCAGTTTAGAACATAAAGGGGGGTCACACCACATGTTGATTTGTGTTACGTTTCTCTTTTGTTCATTCATTTTGCATTTTGTTAACTGATAAAAATAAACTATTAACATTCTTATTTTTTAAAGCATTCTTACTATCCAGTCTTCTTTTTTCACACCTGCCTAAAACTTTTTTGCAGAACTGAATATACAAAATAAACACACTATATATACCGATATATACACACATACAGGATACAGAACTTACATATGCACAGACAAAGAGGTTACATATCAATATGTACATTCGTACTTGTATATATTTATGCATATACTGAGCGTAAACACATATATCCAGAATGGGTATATACTGTATATATACAGTACAGACCAAACGTTTGGACACACCTTCTCATCTCAAGAAGAACTGTTAAAGGGAACCTGTCAGCAGAAATTTCCCCTAAAAACCTAACAGATTCCCCCTCTGCAGCTCGTGGGCTGCATTCTAGAAAGGTCCCTGTTAGTATTGTGGCCCCTTTCTGACCAAAAAAAAAGAGTTTATAAAGAGGTACCTTTTTGGCTTCGGATTCTATAAATCAGACACGGGGGCGGGCAGCCTGATGGCCGTTATTCTGCCCCCTGGTCCTGTATGCCGCCCCCATCGCTGATTTCCATACTTTTGGACGCCGCCCACTGCTCCAGCCATCCCCGCGCATGCCCAGTGCCAGTCTCACGGGACTGAGCACTGTGACTGCTGGTGACGTGTGCGCAGGCAAGTGATTATGGGCGGGACTGTGACTGTTATCAGCAAGTACCCGCCCATAATCTCGTGAGCGCGCAAACCTCTCCAGCGTCACACTGTGCTCAGTGTAGATGCTAGAGTGTATGGGCTGCTTCCAGGGATGACGTCCCTTTGTCACGTGATAGGGGCGTGTTCAAAATACTATCACGTGACAAAGGGATGTCATACCTGGAAGCAGCCCATACAGTCTAGCATCTACACTGAGCACAGTGTGACGCTGGAGAGGTTTGCGCGCTCACGAGATTATGGGCGGGTACTTGCTGATAACAGTCACAGTCCCGCCCATAATCATTGCCTGCGCACACGTCACCAGCAGTCACAGTGCTCAGTCCCGTGAGACTGGCACTGGGCATGCGCGGGGATGGCTGGAGCAGTGGGCGGCGTCCAAAAGTATGGAAATCAGCGATGGGGGCGGCATACAGGACCAGGGGGCAGAATAACGGCCATCAGGCTGCCCGCCCCCGTGTCTGATTTATAGAATCCGAAGCCAAAAAGGTACCTCTTTATAAACTCTTTTTTTTGGTCAGAAAGGGGGCACAATAATAACAGGGACCTTTCTAGAATGCAGCCCAGGAGCTGCAGAGGGGGAATCTGTTAGGTTTTAGGGGAAATTTCTGCTGACAGGTTCCCTTTAAGAGGAGACTTTGTGCAGCAGGCCTTCATGGTAAAATAGCTGCTAGGAAACCCCTGCTAAGGACCGGCAACAAGCAGAAGAGACTTGTTTGGGCTAAAGAACACAAGGAATGGACATTAGACCAGTGGAAATCTGTGCTTTGGTCTGATGAGTCCAAATTTGAGATCTTTGGATCCAACCACCGTGTCTTTGTAGAAAAGGTGAACGGATGGACTCTATATGCTTGGTTCCCACCGTGAAGCATGGAGGGGGAGGTGTGACGGTGTGGGGGTGCTTTGCTGGTGACACTGTTGGGGATTTATTCAAAATTGAAGGCATACAGAACTAGCATGGCTACCACAGCATCTATCAGCGGCATGCTATTCCATCCGGTTTGCATTTAGATGGACCATCATTTATTTTTCAACAAGACAATGACCCCAAACACACCTCCAGGCTGTGTAAGGGTTATTTGACTAAAAAGGAGAGTGATGAGGGGCTACGCCAGATGACCACAGATGACTCCACAGTCACCAGACCTGAACCCAATCAAGATTGTTTGGGGTGAGCTGGACCGCAGAGTGAAGGCAAAAGGGTTAACAAGTGCTAAGCATCCCTGTGAACTCCTTCAAGACTGTTGGAAAACCATTTCCGGTGACTACCTCTTGAAGCTCATCAAGAGAATGCCAAGAGTGTGGAAAGTAGTAATGAAAGTAAAAGGTGGCTACTTCGAAGAACCTGGAATATAAGACATATTTTCAGTTGTTTCACACTTTTTTAAGTATTTCATTCCACATGTGTTAATTCATAGTTTTGATGCCTTCAATGTGAATCTACAATTTTTGTTACAATTTACAAAAGTCCTGAAAATAAAGAAAACGCTTTGAATGAGAAGGTGTGTCCAAACTTTTGGTCTGTACTCTACATACATCGCTACATACACATAACCACAACAAAAAGACGTAGCAAAAAAAGCGAATGATCCTTTTTTTCTCTTGTCTTTCTTTTTTTATATTTTATGCCAAATTCATAAAAATGCTTGATAAAATTGTGATTATTTTTTGTGCTTTTGGGGGGTGGGTTGCTCCTTTAATGCCTGCTTTACACACTTCAATAAATCTTTCAATCCGTCGTCGGTGTCAAGTTGTAAGTGACGCACATCCGGCATCGTTCGTGACGTATTTGCGTGTGACACCTACGTGCGATCAACATTGAACGCAAATACGGTGATCGCATACACGTCGTTTATTCCTCATACATTGGACGTTTTGTTGTATGAACCTAGTCAATTGTAACGTGTGACATCCCTCATACGATTTTAATGTCTGAGGCTATGTGCGCAGGTGTGCGCTCTGCACCACAGCTTAAAAAAGGTCCGCTTCAGAGCGCAGCTGAAAAGCTGCGTTCTGAAGCGCCTCACAATGTCTGTCATGCACTAATCTCTGTCAGTCGGTCACTATCTCTGTCCCTCTCTCTCTGTCCATGTCAGTCTATCCCTCTTACCCCCTCTCTCATACTCACCGATCCCCGGCGCGGCTCTGCACGGCATTCACACTGCTCCGGCGGCTTTTACTGTTTTGAAAAAGCCGGCCGCCCATTAAACAATCTCGTATTCCCTGCTTTCCCCGCCCACCGGCGCCTATGATTGGTTACAGTGAGACACGCCCCCACGCTGAGTGACAGGTGTCACACTGCACCCAATCACAGCAGCCGGTGGGCGGGTCTATACTGTGTAGTGAAATAAATAATTAAATAATTTAAAAAAACGGCGTGCGGTCCCCCCAATTTTTAAACCAGCCAGATAAAGCCATACGGCTGAAGGCTGGTATTCTCAGGATGGGGAGCTCCACGTTATGGGGAGCCCCCCAGCCTAACAATATCAGCCAGCAGCCGCCCAGAATTGCCGCATACATTATATGCGACAGTTCTGGGACTGCACCCGGCTCTTCCCGATTTGCCCTGGTGCATTGGCAAATCGGGGTAATAAGGAGTTATTGGCAGCCCAAAGCTGCCAATAAGTCCTAGGTTAATCATGTCAGGCGTCTATGAGACACTTTCCATGATTAATCTGTAAATTACAGTAAATAAACACACACACCCGAAAAATCCTTTATTAGAAATAAAAAACACAAACATATACCCTGGTTAACTACTTTAATCAGCCCCAAAAAGCCCTCCATGTCCGGCGTAATCCAGGATGGTCCAGCGTCGCTACCAGCTCTGCTGCATGGAGGTGACCGGAGCTGCAGCAGACACAGCTGCTCCTGTCACCTCCACACAGCAACTGAAGACAGCCGCGCCATCAGCTGAGCTGTCACTGATGTTACCCGCGGCCACCGCTGTATCCAGTGACCGGGTAACCTCAGTGACAGCTCAGCTGATCGCGCTATTCCCTTCATTAGCTGCGTGGAGGTGACAGGAGCGGCGGTGTCTGCTGCAGCTCCTGTCACCTCCATGCAGCAGCGCTGGATGCGACGCTGGAGCATCCTGGATTACGCCGGACATGGAGGGCTTTTTTGGGCTGATTAAAGTGGTTAACCAGGGTATATGTTTGTGTTTTTTATTTCTAATAAAGGATTTTTTCATGTGTGTGTGTGTGTGTTTATTTACTGTAATTTACAGATTAATCATGGAGGGTGTCTCATAGACGCCTGACATGATTAATCTAGGACTTATTGGCAGCTATGGGCTGCCAATAACTCCTTATTACCCCGATTTGCCAACGCACCAGGGCAAATCGGGAAGAGCCGGGTACAGTCCCAGAACTGTCGCATATAATGTATGCGGCAATTCTGGGCGGCTGCTGGCTGATATTGTTAGGCTGGGGGGCTCCCCATAACGTGGGGCTCCGCATCCTGAGAATACCAGCCTTCAGCCGTATGGCTTTATCTGGCTGGTTGAAAAATTGGGGGGGATCGCACGCCGTTTTTTTAATTTATTTATTTATTTTACTGCACAGTATAGACACGCCCACCGGCTGCTGTGATTGGGTGCAGTGTGACACCTGTCACTCAGCGTGGGGGCGTGTCTCACTGTAACCAATCATAAGCGCCGGTGGGCGGGGAAAGCAGGGAATACAAGATTGTTTAATGGGCGGCCGGCTTTTTCAAAATAGTAAAAGCCGCCGGAGCAGTGTGAATGCCGTGCGGAGCCGGTGATCGGGGATCGGTGAGTATATGAGAGAGGGCTGCTCAGTTCAGTTACTCAGGAGTTTAGACTCACTGGTGACCGCTAATCAGGGCGCGACACATACAGAGCCGCAGCATGACCATGAAGTCGGGTGAAGTTCACCCGAGTTCATTCTGACAGTGCGGCTCTGTCTGTGTCTGCTGTCATCTGCCATTCAGCTCTGCTACATGGCTGTCTGTGTCTGCTGTCAGCGGCCATGTAGCAGAGCTGAATGGCAGATGACATAGTAAAAACGCATCCCTACACATTACACACGCTTGGCAAGTCAATAAATAAAAAAAAAAGGGTGCCCGATGCATACGTCACAGAACACATGATCTAAAGGATCGCACACAAAATTGATCAATTTAACATAGACTACTAACGCTCATGTGACAGCAAATGAACGACCTACGTGCAATCTCATTCAATCGCATATGCAACCTGGGCGTGTCACATCGCATACGAGATCGCACACCTAATTGTAAGGTGTAAAGCTGGCTTTAGAGTAAAAAGTGGCACAATGTGTTCATCCAATTCATAGATTTTTGTACTCCAATACGGTATCGGAATATAATTGTGCAAAAATATTTTGGGATTTTGAAAATCCGCAAATGATGAATTGAGCTAAAACATCTGGACAACGAAAATCATTTGGATGGTGATAAAAATAATGTAATCTGAGCAGCCTTATTGAATTACATTGGTCTTAGTGCTGTCTGATGTTAACCTGGCAGAAAATGTATAATACGCCAGTCTGGGTGAGCCATAAAATCAACTTGGCAAAAAAAAGATGAATAAGGCACTAATGAAAATGTCAACTCAAGGGTTCATTCAGATAAGTCTATTATCTATATATATAATTGCCTTATTCTGTCTGTCTGTCTGTCTTGCTCCAAAATTGTGTCGTTACAGTGACATTGTGTCCTTACAGTGACAACCGTCGGATTGGCCGCTGGGCTCGGCCTAGCCCTGCCCCTCTACACGGATTGGCCGCTCGGCTTGGCCTGGCCCCTCCCCCTGCATGGATTAACCGTTTGGCCAGGCCCGCCCCCGCACACGATGCCCGCTAGGCCACGCCCCCTCACACTATGCCCGCTAGGCCAGTCCCCCTCACACTATGCCCACTAGGCCACGCCCCCTCACATTATGCCCACTAGGCCACGCCCCCTCACACTGTCCGCTAGGCCATGCCCCCTCACACTATGCCAGCTAGGCCACGCCCCCTCACACTATGCCCGCTCGGCCACGCCCCCCTCACACTATGCCCGCTCGGCCATGCCCCCTTACAATATGCCCGCTCGGCCACGCCCCCCACACACGTTGGACACCTGTACACCTCCCCCCCAGGACAACTCCTCCCATTATACTCCTCTTTCCCCAGGGGGTGGACCACGATGGGAGGTGCCCAGAATGGGGGGATGAAACACGATGGGGGGTGCAGCATGGGGGATGGAGCACGATGGGGGGTGCAGCATGGGGGGTGGAGCACGATGGGGGGTGCCCAGAATGGGGGGATGAAACACGATGGGGAGTGCGCAGCATGGGGGATGGAGCACGATGGAGGGTGCGCAGCATGGGGGATGGAGCACGATGGGGAGTGCAGCATGGTGGATGGAGCACGATGGAGGGTGCAGCATGGGGGGTGGACCACGATGGGGGGTGCCCAGAATGGGGGGATGAAACACGATGGAGGGTGCGCAGCATGGGGGATGGAGCACGATGGGGGGTGCGCAGCATGGGGGATGGAGCACGATGGGGGGTGCGCAGCATGGGGGATGGAGCACGATGGGGGATGCACAGCATGGGGGAAGGAGCACGATGGGGGGTGCAGCATGGGGGGTGGAGCACGATGGGGGGTGCACACCTCCCCCCAAAACACACACACACACCGCCACACACGCACCGCACAACACACCACACACACACTGGGAACCACAAACACCGCCCTACACAGACACCCACACACACACAGACAATGCTGCACACACACAACACACAAACACCGCGGCACACACAAATATATGCACATACCGCGCAACACACACATTGCACAAAACATACCTCCCCAAAACACACACACGCATCCCACACACACACACAAACCGCACAACACACACACACACAACGCTATAGACACACAGCGCTCCACAAACAATACAACACACAACGCAACACACAAACAACACCGCTCTCACACACCCCCCCCACCCAGACAACACCCAGAACATTTACAGCGCCCTACACAAACACTTGGCAACTACACACAACAACACCTATATATATAACAAAAATCATACATGAACTACACAATACGTAAATTCTAGAATACCCGATGCGTTAGAATCGGGCCACCTTCTAGTATATATATATATGTATATATATATATATATGTGTGTGTGTGGTCCATAATATTGCAATCGTGTAGCACACAAATGTGACGCCCTTGGACTATCAGGTTGTCACAGGGTACTGCACGCTCTTTCTCTTTAGTGCATTATTCAAATGCCTCATGGTTCTGGGTCCCCATCTTACAGTGCTGCCTCCAACAGCAGATCAAATCCTAGGAACACCCTGCACCACACCCACCAGGCACACCAGTGGGCGGCTTAAGCGGAATAGGGTCGCCCACCTAGGGGTCAGGAAGGAGAGGTGAGGAGTGAAGAGTAGCGAAGTGGAGTAGTAAAGTGGAGGAGGTGAAGTGAGGTAGCTCTCGAGCTGAGAGGAGCTCGAAGGAGGTTGGCAGTAGTGGCTCCCAGGAGAAGCTGACTAGGTTGCAGACGGTGGTCTGGACCTAGAGGAGTCGGACCCCCGGTCGCAGGGGATTGAGGCTAGGTGCATGGACCTGTCAAAGAGGACGGTCAGCAGCCTGGTCCTATCACCGGTCCGTGACCGAAGGCACGGCTGGGTACACGGACCCTAGGTCAGGGAGAAGCTTCAGGCAACCCGGCAATTAACCTGCGGAGAACGGAGCTTTCATGGACTGTTCCCACTAGCTCCAGAATAGGGGCAGGCACTAGTGCAACGAGGAGGATAGGGCCTTCCATACAAGCAGCTCACTAAAATCCCAAGCGTGAGCCCTGAGAAGAGGCTCCCACATTTAGCCACAGTGGGGAGCAGGGCCCAGCAAGTTCCAGACTGCTAGGTTACTACGGTGAATTTAAACTTTGTGCCAGGAGGCAGATCATGGATTACCAAACAGCACTGCAGGGGACGGGACCCGGACGAGCTCCCCTTTGAGAGGCAGCGGCACCCAGAGACTTGGTTTACCCATTTGTCAGCGTCTGCATATTGGCTGAGTGAGTACCTGAGAGATTTTCCCCCTTCACGGCACCCCGTAGTAACATCCAGAGTCCCGGGTCCTACCCCCTACCCATGAAGGGCAACAACACTTTGCTGCTCCAAACCATCGCCCCGGGTACTCCCAACGTCAGCGGCGGTACTGCCAATTACTGCACACCACGGGTGGTGTCACAAACTATAACTCCCCTGTAAATATCCCCCCTTTTATTTTAGAGTGTGGCCCCTAAGCCCCCGGGTCCGGAGACCCTCGTGTCCAACCTTAGAACCATATTTACTCCAGAAAAAAAGGCACAAGAGAAATGATGAATCAGCCCCATGGTCTTGGAGCTTGGATATCTGAAAGGTATCATCTACATAATGATATCTTACGTACTTAAACCACCACGCCAGCGTTTTTTTTTCTTACTGCACTGCTGGAGTGGTGATTTACATGAAATCCTCTGGTCCCTGTCTTATATTCCCGTTCTGGTGGATTCACCTTCTGTGGCCATCGCTCCATCGGTCTCCATCTAATTGGGACCTGCCAGTAGCTCCGGTGTTTCGTGGAGAGCACAACTCAATACAAGTCTATGGGAGCCTTGTTCTGGCTCTCATAGACTTGCATTTAGAGCTTGTGATGTAACATCTGACTTCCGACCAGTCAGAAGTTAGAGGCACAAGATGGCGCCACTGGACTGGATCTACATTGGTAAAAGAAGAAGTCATCAGAAGGTGAGTAAATGATGGGGCTGGGGACTTAGATTTAAAGGACCACTCCAGCGCTAAAAGAAAACCTGCTGGAGTGGTGCTTAAATACTGAAATGCTATACAGAATCCATATATGTAATGAAAGGTGCTTGTTTCTATTTAGAAGCTGTATAAGTTAAAGGGTTGGTTCACTTTAGTTTTCATTACTGGCCACACTGATATTACATTGAGAAACAAGGTTTCTCTCAAATACCTTGTGTTGGCAATAATGCCTGTGAGTGGCGCTATGGCGGTCCGCTCACCCCCTTCATGTGACCCCCCAGGCTGCGTGACCTCTGATGTCTGGTGATGTCACATCAACTAAGGCGGGCCTCAGTTTTCCTGAGTGACTGGGCTGTGGTCGGCGTTTCACCGCTCGTCAGAGCCCAGCATCTCGTGTGCTCCCTCCTTCGCTGCAGAGCACACGCGAGATGCTGGGCTGTGATGAGCAGGGAAACGCCGTCCATAGCCCAGTCACTCAGGAAGACTGAGGCCCGCCTCTGTTAACGTGACATCACCGGACATCAGAGGTCATGGAGCCCGGGGTCACGGGATGGGGATGAGTGAACCACAATAGTGCCACTCACAGGTACTATTGGCAACACAAGGTATTTGAGAGAAACCTTGTTTATCAACATAATATCGATGCGGCCAGTAATGAAAAGGGGTGAACCACCCCTTTATTAGTAGGGTGTCCTCATCCCACTCCCCTGTGGAGCTGGGCCCCCACTCTGATCTCCAACTACTATAGGTAATATGTAGTAATTATAACAATACATGATACTATTTAATAAGAATTCTTAAAGAAAGATTTAAATCTAGAGGTTATAGAGGTAGAAAGATCAAGAAAGGCTACTTAAGAGCTAAAGCCACACAGTGAAATACTCTCTTGATGCAGACAGTGGATCCTTTAATAAAAAAAGACCACAAGGATTTTGTTGTAAGTTTCAAATTGTCATTGGAGCAGAATTTGCTCAAGCATTAAGAGGCATTGGTCAGTATTATTTACCGATGCCACTTTGGCAACAAATCTTCCTAAAATACCTAAAATGATACCTCGGAGAAGTCAAAACCTAAAAGATTTATTAGTTAGGAGCCACTATGTGGCAAAAAGAAAATGACTATTCAACTCCAAGAACGATAGATATGGTTGTTTCCCATGTTGAAATTGCATAGCTTGCTAGAACTTTATCTTCTTCTGATATACAAAACAGTTCCAAATCCGGGATTACAATTCATGTCAAAGAACGCATGTGGTGTACTAAGCCACTTGTCCGTGTACAAAAATTTACATGGGATTGACCTCCCGTGAACTGAAAACATGGACACATGAGCATGTCAGAGACATCATGGCGGCCAAAGAGGTTGTTGATGTCTCAAAATTAAAAACACTTCCCAGACATTTTTTGAAACATCACAATTGTGACCCTCGTGGATCAGAAATCAGAGGAATTGACAGAATCCATTGTGGCATAAGGGGCGGCAATTTAAATAAATTGCTAGTCCAAAGAGAATGCAAATGGATTGTCACATTAGACACAATGTTTCCCAATGGGCTTAATGAAAAATTGAGTTTTAGTCCCTTCCTCTGAGTCGCTTGTTTAGGACTATACATGTAGTTTCCATACTTTCCTTGCCATGTTTTTAATTTTTACATTTTTTCTGTCTGTATTCATTTTTGTCTCTTTGGTTGGTTTTGTTTAGTCTGCTCACGCTATGTTTCTTTGGGTGTCATACATGCATATATGCAATATATGGGATCCTTATTTGAAAAGAATGGACGTCCATATATATGAGATTATTCTCCAATCAATATCTACTACATCTTTCATATATATAGGATTATTCTTCAATCATATTTATGTACCGGGTTGAATTTTATCTTATTACTATATGTGTTTTTCATTGCATTAACATGGTTGTATGTAACATTGCACATTATAATTGCATACTGCATTATACACTGTTTTAATATACCACATTGTTCATTATGTATTATTCTGTCACTTTTGTGTTTATAAATGTGGTGCGTTTTAATTATGGAATTTGTCATATTGGTGTCTATGGATCCCAGTTTTGTGAATGTACTCACTCTTCACTTTTATACATCCCTTTGAGGTGTTATTTATTATATCAATATTCATTATCTACACATGGTTAATTGGTCTTTTCCCAGCATAATATCACTGTTATTGTCTGTTGTGTAGTATCCCCGGCATATTTTGAAAAAATGTCCGTTCTCTAAGATGGCGGCTCCCATAGGACGTCTTAAAAATGTCTGCCAATGTGCGTATGCGCACTGAACTCTCCTGCCTGTATTCAATCTGCACCCATCAACAAGTACACCGCCGCCATGCATATGACATCACCGGGTCACATGTTACCCAGCATGCCGTCGGTTTAATGATGCGATGGGCGGATATACAAATACAGAGTTTCTCTACCGTGCGCCACCTGATTGGCATTATTTAGTTCTTGGACCACATATATAAGTTTGGCATTTCCTGCCATGAGACCTCTCCTTCCTTGACAAAGCATCTCGCGAAACGCGCGTCAGATCGTGCGTGGATCTCCACATGAGTAAGCTGTGCACTACATGGCCAAATTAACCTTATATTGCATGGACATTTTGATGTTGATATATTGAATATCTGTATATTTGTAACAATGTATGCAATTAGTCACTTGTACATTATCTATTCTCTGGCCTGCACTGTATAATAATCTATATTACCAATTATCATCTGGTTGTTTCCCTGCCCTCAGGGGTTGTATCTGTGTACTCCTTGTGACCTCTATCATATGATTTTTTTTTGTATGTTATACATGTCTTTTTAAAAATATCCCAATAAATATTTTGATATTTTTTTATATCATCTTGGGTAGATTTATCTGGTTGCTCTGGCCATAGATTTGTTTTTACAAGTTATCCCTTTGAGTGTTATACCAGATAGTATGGGGGGTCTATCTCATTTTGAGTTGATCCCTGACATTACTATTGTAATCTAATATGTGCCTTATGAATCTTGAATTAATACATGATACTATATACTATATCATCTGAAGAATACGCCAAAGCCCATTGCCACAACGTGGTCAGTGTTTAGTGTCCATATTACTGCGGCCAATTTGGCTAATAACCCAAATCTATAGAGTTATACAGTAGACCCCAATTACCCTATTATTTCTAGTTATTAGACCCTCGGTCATCTTGCCACTTGCGAATATAGTACTAAATCGAACATGCGTCCAGATGACGGCCATCTATGAGGTCTTAAGCGTAGACTTAAATTCTTTTATTTTTCCAGACGTTCACGATCTGCTACCTATTCGCTAACACTCCCGCACGTTTGCTGTCACATTTGACAGTTCTAGACCAGTGTACGAATTGCATGACATTTTTGGAGCTATTCTGGGCACATGTTATACCAGCAGCCTTTTTAGAATAGTGCAGCTGAGTTTCTCTTCTCCAGAATACCACGCAGGTTATGTTTTCATGATTTTCCTGTATTGAATAGGTAATACAGTTTTTCTAAGTGCCTTAGGAATTTCAACAAGTGTTCTCTCCATGGATATACACAAATCATTAACTTTTAGAAGGATTTCATGAAATATCTAAAAGATTTATTAAGCCCGGCCTAAAATAAGCAACCAACAGGAAGCATGAAGTTATAAAGCTGTCCAAAGATGCTTCAAATGAAAAAGATTTGTGAGCCTCTGTATATTTGTAGCATTTACCAAAACACCTCAAAATCCAAACTTGAGCCATAAATGACCAACATCCAAACTAGAATAGACTCAGTACAAAAATAATCACAATAAAAATCCTTTATTCAAAAAAGATACAGGGATATTGAGAACAATTAAAAAACAAGGAGAGGAGTATGAATACAGAGCAGGGTAAGTATGACAAATAAGCCATGTTTGGCCGCAACCCGGTAAGAAATTATTCAATAAAATTCACTTGAACCAAATTGGTTTCATACAAATCGTATGATGCTGGGTAGAAGACAATCAATAAGTACAAATACATACAATCAAAAAATATATGCTGGTAATAACGTTAAAGTGCTTTTAGTGCTGTGCAGACAATATAACAAGGTGGCAATCCTTCTATATATACCTAGTGTTAAAACCCACAAATATGCAGGTATAGAAATGAAAAAAAAAAATGCAACAGTGCTTAAGCCGTTATTATTGCAAAAATGGAATCATAGAATGGTAGAGTTGGAATGGACCTCCTGGGTCATCTAGTCCAACCCCCTGCTCAAAGGAGGATTCACTAAATCATCCCAGACAGACGTACGTCCAACCTCTTTTTAAAGACTTCCATTGAAGGAGAACTCACAACCTCTCGTGGCAGCCTGTTTCACTCATTGATCACCCTCACTATCAAAAAGTTTCTTCTAATATCTAATCTGTGTCTCTTCCCCATCAGTTTCATCCAGCCTTTCCATGTGAAAATGAGAATAAAACTGATCCCTCTACAGTGTGACAGCCTTTAAGATATTTGTAGACAGCTATTAGGTCTCCTCTCAGTCTTCTCTTTTGCAAGCTAAACAATCCTAAATCCTGTAACCATTCCTCATAGGACGTGGTTTGCAGAGCAGTCACCATTCTGAACACTCTTCTCTGAACTTGCTCCAGTTTATTGATGTCTTTTTTAAAATGTGGTGCCCAGAACTGGACACAATATTCCAGATGAGGTCTGACCAAAGAGGGGTAAAGGGGGATAATGACTTCACGTGATCTAGACTGTATACTTTTGTTAATACATCCTAGAATGGTGTTTGCCTTTTTTGCTGCGGCATAACACTGTTGACTCATGTTCAGTCTGTGATCTATTAGTATACTGAAATAAATATGACATTTCTTCTAAAAAAATTCATAAATGTGAATAGATAACTACCATTTTATATAATGGAGATCAAGTGGAAATGAAACAGTGCTGGGAACAAAGTCCAAATAAATAGTGGTCAGTACCAATAAAACAGTCAGCCAGCAGAATGTTCCATAGCCCAAGTAGCTCCAGTCAGCACAATAGGAAACCAGATAATAAAGGCAGAAGGCCAAACAATCAAAGACAAAGTTCAATACAATGAGTGAAGCATAATTACCAGACAACATGAACCACTCCTCACCCCCTTAACGCACGTTTTGTGTGCAACACTTCCTCAGAAGGGGTCACCGATAGTTGCCATGGTAGCAAAAGGTCATGTGATGACTCCTGTCGCTATCATAACATATTTCTTATGTGAGTTGACAGAGTGCCGGCACTCACAGGGAAGCAGCATTTCTCCTGATCAGAGCTGTGCAGCTCTGATCAACAGATATGCACAGGCGATCAGACACTGCAGTGATAAAGTCACCTAGGAAGACTAATAAAATAAAGAAAAAAAGTAAAAAAAAAGTTTTTAAAAATATGAAAAAATAAAAACCTAAAAGTTCAAATCACCTTTATTCACCCCATTAAAAATAAAACAGTTAAAAAATAAAAAATATACACATATTTGGTATCGCTGTGATCAGAAATGCCCGATCTATCAAAATATAAAATCAATTAATCTGATCGGTACACGGTATAGCGAAAAAAAAAATTCCAAACGCCAAAATTACGGTTTTTGGTCATTGCAAATTTTTTTTTTAAATGCAATAACAGGCGATCAAAATATAGCACCTGCACAAAAATGGTACCATTAAAAATGTCAGCTCAAGACACAAAAATAAGTCATCACAGAGCCCCAGATTCCAAAAAATGAGAACGCTAGGGGTTTCAGAAATGGCGCAAAAAGCACAATTGTTCTTTGGGACAAACTTCTGAATTGTTTTTAACCCCTTAGATAAAAGTAAAAGTATACATGTTTGGTATCTACTCATAACAACCTGAGGCATCCCACCCACACATAAGGTTTACTATATAGTGAACACGGTGACTAAAATATCACAAAATCAATCGTGCAATTGCACTTTTTTTTCACTTGGAATTTTTTTCCTGTTTTCCAGTACACTTAATGGTAAAACTAATGGGGTCACTCATAAGTACAACCCATCCTGCAAAAAATAAGCCCTCATATGGCAATACTGATGGAAAAATAAAAGAGTTACGGAAGAAGGGGAGCAATTTCTAATGAAAAAATTACATTACTGCTCATCATCGCTCTTGCCGAGTCACACAGAGGGCAGCGCAAGACCCGGAATATTTCACCAGCGGTGACGTTTCTGACATCACCATGAGACATTCAGGGTCTCACGCCGCCCTTTATCTGACTTGGCAAGAGTGGTAATATTACTGACGTCATCCCTGCATGTCACAGATTCAGGGGACGTTGTGGGAACGCCATGGACTACGTCAGAGCTGCGTGGTTTATCGTTTTTCATAATAAATTGGTGAACTAGGTGCAGTCTCTTTGTTTTTTTTCTCTCTTTCTCTTTTTATGTCTTTCAGGTTTCCATTTGTGGACTACATCAGATTCGGTGAACTACAATGGATCTGCATAGCTTTTTCTTTTTAATAATTTGGTGAACTAGGGCAAGAGTTGGGAAGTGCTTTTTAAAACAAAATACTTTTTTTGTGTTTTTGTTTTTTTTTCTTTTTGCTTACTGGATTAGTAATGGTGGTGTCTGATAGGCGTGACGCCCCTGAGGCTTCAGTCGCTAAAGGGTACTGCACCTCGGCTGAGGTGTGGTATTCATCCCGGGTACAGAGGAGGTCATTGCCGGTAAACACCACAATCCATTCAACATACAGTCAGTTGCCCTCACACTGGGACTGGGATAGGGTAGGGTGCTGAGGGTGGCCATCACGAGGTATGGGACCTCCTGCCCACTAGTTCAGGAACCCGGGGTGGTGGAGCATCATCAAAGCGGGGAGTGAGGCGACACACACACAGAGAGGGGAGAAAGAAAAGGAAACCGACAGTGAACGGACATGGATTGGAAGAACACTCAGAAAAGCCAGGGACCCGCGGTCTACAGCTGGAGCGCTCGACCCGAGTTCCCAGATAGAAAGGGGGATCCCAGGGCTCACGGGGAGTGCAACAGGCACCCGTGACCCATTCCACTAGCCAGGCACAGGAGTGGAGGGACTACCAAAAGGAAGGACATAAAGGGAGAAGCACCTGTGCCGCCCCCGTGCCAGCAGCCGCCGCTGCTCGGATCTGGACCTTCAGGGGTGGTGGCTCGAGGGTCTCTGGACCCGGGGGACTCGCAGACACACCGAATAAAATGGGGGACGTAGATGTACGGGCTAAGCCATAATAGGTTCGTGACGCCACCCACGGTGTGTGGTGAGGTGGGACACCACCGCTGCTGTTACGGGGCACCCGGGGGAGATGTTGTGTAGCAAGATGTTAACCCCTCCGTGGGCATGGATGGTGGCCCCGGGACCCGATGGCTCTAGTGCAAGGGGAATGACGACCGCAGGGGGGTGTTGGTGTACTCACTCTGAAGGAAACACACAAGTCTCTGGTAAACCAAGATGGTGGTGGCCGGTGCCGCAGCCGGTTGCGTTCGGGATCCCCCACCCGGCTGGTGGTCTCTATCCTTGTCCTGCACCTTTTTTGTAGAAAAGACTTCCTTGTATGAAACGTAGGAGTCCGCGCCCGGCTGGATGTGGCCTAAGGAGCCGTGCCTGCAGACACTGGCCCGTGGGATCTATGGGCCTTGGCGGTGACCTCTTATCCCTAATCGGTGGGCTGTTGTCTTCTATGAGGGACTTTGGATGGGACAGGACCTCTAGTCCTGGCCTCAATAGGTTAATTAACCAGTTCCAGTAGGTTCTGGTTTCTGGCTTCAGGGTCCGAGTATCCCCCTTTGTTCTACGGTTTCCGGGTCGGTTCCCCGTGTCGGTACCGGCGGGCTACAACCCTGGCCTGGTCCACCTCGGTTCCACCGAGCCGTCTTCCCGTCTCCTGTCGATGGAGACCACCGTCTGCCTCCTAGCTAGTGGCACCAGGGCTCCTACCATGGTACCTGTCAGTCTGCTTCAGGCCTGACACACAGGCATGACCTCCACTACTGAACTCTCAAACTGAACTGAGCTGAACTGCTGCTTTTCCCGCCCCGGGCACTCTAAACCCCTGGGTGGGCATGCACCAACCACCTGGCCACGCCCACTGGTGTGTCTAACTGTCCCTAAGGGGGGTGACTAGGGTTTAATGGTTGGCTGTGTGTTTCCTAGTTTGGGAAAGGTGTAATGCGGGGCCTAACTGTGACTACCTGGTTTTGCCAGGGCGTCACACACCGGCCTTGGCCTCCAAACTATCTGGGATTGGCTGGAGCCCATGACAGCGGAGCTCCACACACCAGTGGTGGTGATACTTCAGTCAGTAAAGAACTTTGACCACAGGTGGCGTCACGAATACCAACTTTACTCATCTGTAAATAACTCTTCCATCTTTATTGACACCGCCAGGGTCACGGTACCAGGCCTGGCCGTTGTGACATTCCACCCCCTACACCGGCCCGGTGACGAGTAACCCCCCAGACCCCGTGGGCGCATCATAGATACCTCTCCATTACTAACCCCTGGGCTTGATGCCAACTGACACTACACAGCTGACATAAACCCCAACTACCATTACCCCAATTTCCAAAACACCAGGGCAATCAGAAAAAGCTGACACCAGAATTTCAACATCTAATGTGACACGTCACATATAGAGCAGCTGCAGGCTGATATTTTTAAGCTGGGAAGGGCCAAGTAACCATTGGCCTTCCCAGCCTGATAATAACAGCCCCCTGCTGTCTGCTTTACCTGGTTATCAAAAATAGTACTTACCACACATTTTTACATTTATTTCTTAGGTTAAACAAGGCTAGAAACACCTTTTTGTGCCACATGAAAGGCACTAATGGGTGCAAGTGTATAATATGTAAGGGTGGGACATTACTTTGCTTTGGACAACTTCCTGTTTCTTCTGCTTCCTGTGTCTCAACCAACTTTATTGATACCTCAAATATTTATGTAGATGCATTTTTTAGGTGCATTTATGCTGTGTAAAAGAAGTTACAGCGCATGTGTTTTTATAAACTGCAGATTTACTGCATCTAAGTCCATGGGGAAAATGCATACAGAAGACTCAGCGTCTCTGCAAGAGAAATTGACATGCTGTGGCTCGGAAACACACGCCACAGACTAGTTTATGCAGCGTAAAAATGAAGCGCAGTGGGCAGGAGATTTCTAGAAATCCCATCCACTGTGCTGGAACTGTATAATGCAGCATTTTGGACGCAGTGAAAATATGCTGCATCCAGAATGTGAGTAATACTGATTTTGGGCATGAAGCCTAATGGTTCGTCCTGTCTTAGTTCCTCAGCACTCACAAGGTCTTTGTTTACTGGAAATGTCAGTGAATGGAAACATTCTTGTTTACACCCAGAGGCTGAAAACTCTCCACATCCACATCAGTCCCCCTCACAGCTGATGCTGTTATAATGGTCTCTAGCCTACACAATCCTATGAAGAGTCACAAGTAGCAGATCAGTTGCCAAAATTTCGGCAACTGTATAATTTCTCCCAATTAGTGCATGTTTCCAAAGCATATTCCTTTAGCATGTGAATGTGCCATAAGGATACGTTCCCACAATGAGTATTTGATGTTGCAGATTTTCAGTATTTCTGCACCCATTAGACCTCATGCACATGTGGCACCCCTGAGGCTCAGGTCGGCACAAGGTACTGCACCCCAATTAGGGTGCGGTATCTATCTCAGGCAAGGAGGGGGTTAATCACTTGTGTTCCACATTCACACACATTCTAGGAACCTTCACATAGGGTGAGTTGGCCCAGGGTAGGCAGGGGGGTGGTCATAACGGTCATGGGACTTTCCGGTCACTGGAGCCTGCCACCTGGGGGGCGGGTTCCACTTGGGGGTAGAGGAAGGCGCAACACACTCACATAGTCAGTCAACTCGGGACCATAGTTCTGGCAAGATCACTCTGGAAAACATGGACTTTACAGGGCCTAGGGGCTTGGAGTGGGAGATCTGCAGGGATACCTAACTGCGGAGGGGGACACCCTAGAAATAGGACTCTCACTCCTTCTCTTCCAAAACACCGGTGGTGACCCCTTTACCAGATCTGGGATTGACCTGAGCCCATCACGGCAGTGACCAGTGTGACCGGGCTGACAGCTGAAGTTGTGAGTAAACTACACCCTGAATCCGCAGAGACTGTGTTGGCTCGTCCTTACAGGCGCCGCCGCCCAGCGCTTAGGCACCAACGGCCATTATAACCCTTCTCATCCACCCGGAGCCCGCTCCGCCTGTGGGGAGCGACACGATCCCGGCTGCTGTAATACCTGCCCCGGTGAGGAATCTTGCAGCGGCGGCTACTCCTTGCCGCATACCGCTTACACCACAGGTGGCGTTACGACAAACTCTCCCAATTGCCCCACTTCCCACCATTTACTGTTCACCTCGGGGCAATGGAACCGGGCAAGACCACTATATTATTTATTTATAGGAATCTCCTGCCCACACGGTGCATGTTTCAAATCCACAACATGTCAATTTTTTCTTGTGGGTACGCTGAATTGTCTGTGATAAGAAGCAAAAATAGCATACCATGATCATCATTAAAAAAACATATTTTTATTAGAATGCATCAAAATAAAAATTGTACTGATACAAAACGGTGGAAGGGACCCAACAGTGTGGTAATAACAATAAAAAAAAGGGGATCAATCCACAGCAATGTCAAAGCAATTACGTGAGTCAAAATATAATGACAGAACAATTAATCAAATTAAAGCGATGCAACTATTAACTGACAAAAGTTATAGGGATGGGAGGTGCAAAAAGTAATTTTAATGATGATAATACTGTATTTATAACTGGGCAAAAGATAGAATAGTAGTGATGCCATAAAAATACATTTATAATAAGGTAATAAGAATAATAAAATATGTGGTTATACAAAGTAACATAAAGTATACATTAGCCAAATTTTCTTTTATAATTTATATGACCAACAATTGCTCTTGCACCTGCCCTTGGCCTATGTAACCCATAAAGCTAATTGCCATGCATAATCTCTAAATATTGCACCATCCCTAATCCAGACACAACCACAAATGTGATTATTATTACCAGTATATTGCACGAAAGCTAATATTGCACATTCCCAATAACATAATAAGCAAAGTGCTAAACTTGTCAATCACATATCTCAAAGTGCTTAATGTAGACCACATATTACTGTATATGCTATGAATCAAGATTGCTGAAGTAAACAATAGCTTGCCGCTGTAAAAGGATTACATGGTATTACAATTTACCTTACAATGCTGGGGGACTCCCGCTCTCCTGACGCACGTTTCAGCGTCTGCCGCCTGTCTCCCTTGAGAATAAATAAATAAATATAAATAAGCCCAAAACAAAAAATCTAAATTATGAACAGATTAAAAAAGTTCCTCTAAACCTTTAAACATGGCTTTCTGACATAACAATACCTTCCTCTTGGCAAAACCTAGGGTTGACTACCATTAGTGATATCCATAACGGAAAGGATTACATTAATTTTGAAGACCTAAAAATAAAATGTAAAATAGGTGACCACGATTTCCATACTCTATTAGCCTTAAGGGAATCCCTTAACAAATTCTTGATCAGTGAAGTTCCCTTTCAGAGTCAATCGTCCACCTTCTTTGCAGCACAGAGAGACCTATTATTTTGAATACCAAGCACATTTACGATCTTGTAAATAATGACACTACGACTAACCTTCTAAGATATATGGAGAAATGGGCGAAATTATTTCACAAAAACTTCACAAGTGAAAATTGTAAATCCGCTTTAAAAGCAACTTATTCCTCCAATATACAGTACAGATCAAAAGTTTGGACACACCTCATTCAAAGAGTTTTCTTTATTTTCATGACTCTGAAAATAGTAGATTCACATTGAAGGCATCAAAACTATGAATTAACACATGTGGAATGAAATACTTAACAAAAAAGTGTGAAAAAACTGAAAATATGTCTTATATTCTAGGTTCTTCAAAGTAGCCACCTTTTGCTTTGATTACTACTTTGCACACTCTTGGCATTCTCTTGATGAGCTTCAAGAGGTAGTAACCAGAAATGGTCTTCCAACAGTCTTGAAGGAGTTCCCAGAGATGCTTTGCACTTGTTGGCCTTTTTGCCTTCACTCTGCGGTCCAGCTCACCCCAAACCATCTCGATTGGGTTCAGGTCTGGTGACTGTGGAGGCCAGGTCATCTGGCGTAGCACCCCATCACTCTCCTTCTTAGTCAAATAGCCCTTACACATCCTGGAGGTGTGTTTGGGGCCATTGTCCTGTTGAAAAATAAATGATGGTCCAACTAAACGCAAACTGGATGGAATAGCATGCCGCTGCAAGATGCTGTGGTAGCCATGCTGGTTCAGTGTGCCTTCAATTTTGAATAAATCCCCAACAGTGTCACCAGCAAAGCACCCCCACACCATCACACCTCCTTCTTCATGCTTCACAGTGGGAACCAGGTATGTAGAGTCCATCCGTTCACCTTTTCTGTGTCGCACAAAGACATGGTGGTTGGATCCAAAGATCTCAAATTTGGATTCATCAGACCATAGCACAGATTTCCACTGGTCTACTGTCCATTCCTTGTGTTCTTTAGCCCAAACAAGTCTCTTCTGCTTGTTGCCTATCCTTAGCAGTGTTTTCCTAGCAGCTATTTTACCATGAAGGCCTGTGCACAAAGTCTCCTCTTAACAGTTGTTCTAGAGATGTGTCTGCTGCTAGAACTCTGTGTGATATTGACCTGGTCTCTCATCTGAGCTGCTGTTAACCTGCGATTTCTCAGGCTGGTAACTCGGATAAACTTATCCTCTGCAGCAGTGGTGGCTCTTGGGCTTCCTTTCCTGGGGCGGTCCTCATGTGAGCCAGTTTCTTCATAGCATTTGTTGTTTTTTGCCACTGCACTTGGGGACACTTTCAAAGTTTTACCATTTTTCGGACTGACTGACCTTCATTTCTTAAAGTAATGATGGCCACTCGTTTTTCTTTACTTAGCTGCTTTTTTCTTGCCATAATACAAATTCTAACAGTCTATTCAGTAGGACTATCAGCTGTGTATCCACAAGACTTCTGCACAACACAACTTATGGTCCCAACCCCATTTATAAGGCAAGAAATCCCACTTATTAAACCTGACAGGGCACACCTGTGAAGTGAAAACCATGTCCTGTGACTACCTCTTGAAGCTCATCAAGAGAATGCCAAGAGTGTGCAAAGCAGTAATCAAAGCAAAAGGTGGCTACTTTGAAGAACCTAGAATAAAAGACATATTTTCAGTTGTTTCACAATGTTTTGTTAAGTATTTCATTCCACATGTGTTAATTCATTTTTCTGATGCCTTTAGGGGTACTTTGCGCGCTGCGACATCGCTAGCCGATGCTAGTGATGCCGAGCGCGATAGTACCCGCCCCCGTCGCACATGTGACATCTTGTGATAGCTGCTGTAGCGAACATTATTGCTACGGCAGCTTCACACGCATTTACCTGCCCTGCGACGTCGCTCTGGCCGGCAACCTGCCTCCTTCCTAAGGGGGCGGGTCGTGCGGCGTCACAGCAATGTCACACGGCAGGCGGCCAATAGAAGCGGAGGGGCGGAGATGAGCGGGACGTAAACATCCTGCCCACTTCCTTCCTTCCGCATAGCCGGTGGAGGCAGATAAGGAGATGTTCCTCGCTCCTGCGGCTTCACACACAGCGATGTGTGCTCCCGCAGGAAAGAGGAGCAACATTGTATCTCCTATTGGTGCGACATTATGAAAATGACCGACGCTACACAGATCACTGATTTACGACGCTTTTGTGATCGTTTATCGGCGCATCTAGGCTTTACACGTTGCGATGTCATTACCGGCACAGTGATGTGCGTCACTTTCTATTTGCCCCCGACGATATCGCAGTAGTGATGTCGCAACGTGCAAAGTACCCCTTAATGTGAATCTACAATTTTCAGAGTCATGAAAATAAAGAAATTCTTGGAATGAGAAGGTTTGTCCAAACTTTTGGTCTATACTGTATCTGCCATATTACATGAATCCTTTTACAAGGTTGTGATGGATTGGTATTTCACCCCTGTTAAACTACACAAATTTAAACCTGAAAATTCTTCTCTGTGTTAGAGAGGATGTAATAAAAAGGAAACATTGCTTCACATTCTTTGGGGCTGCCCTAAAATTAGACATCTCTTGGGGGAAGTATCAGACCTGATCAACAAAATTTCAAAAACAAATAAAATGATTGCCCCAAATGGTCTTATTGTCTCTTGACATGGAAGATCTAGATCGGTGGCAGATTCCGATCACAATCCATATATTATTAATTACAAAATTACTCCTGCTAGCAAACTGGAAAAAAGGATAATGTACCTAACATCTCTGAAGTAACCAAGAGGTTATCTGTTCATCATGAAATCGAATACAAACACGCAATTTACAACAACTAATTCCACTCTTACCGTATAAGATGGGATCCTTGGTTGTCTTAGGCCCCTTTCACACGTCAGTAATTCTGGTACGTTTGTGCTTTTTTTTATACGTACCAGAATCACTGACATACGCAGACCCATTATAATGAATGGGTCTGCTCACACATCAGTGATTTTTCACTGAACGTGTCTCCATGCAGCGTACACCCGTGGCCGTGATTCTGCATGGAGACAAGTCCGTTTTTTTCTGGCATCACTGATGACCCACGGACCACACTATGGTGTGATCTGTGTGTGATCCGTGAAACACGTACCAGAAAATCACGGACATATTAAATATTTTCAACTTACCTTGCCTGCGATTCGCTCTACAGCCTCTGCTCTCGGCAGCTCCTACCTGGCTCATGAATATTCATGAGAGCAGGAACAGCCGACCAGGAAGTAGCTGCTGAGAGCGGTGGGCGGACGCTGCAGAGCTGGAGACTACAGCACCATGGACAGCAGGAACGAAGGCAGGTGAGTAATATCCATGTGCAATCACGGATCACGGATCATGGATTGCACATGGACAACCCAAGTGTGCCGTGAATCACGGAACATGGAGGGACATGTGCGTGTTTTACACGTCAGTGAAGAACCTCAGTGTTTTTCACTGACGTGTGAAACAGGCCTTATAGGGAGAATTCTGAGCCGCAAGTCTATGTACGATAATTCACAGGTTAACTTCGTTAAATAGTCCTTTAACATAGATCTTAAATTATTAACAGTTTTCCTTTCTTTTCTTCTTTTCTTACTTACTCTTATTTTCCTTTCTTATTTTTTTCTCCTATCCATATTTACTATTTAAATGGCTAAACAATATTCATTTATATGATTGAGTTTTACCTAAATTGAAAAATATGACAGCATTCTATAGAGTTTGTTGTAAATGATTGTTTATATGTTAGTTCTCCCCCTGACCTTTCCTATCCCCATCTATTCCTTTATTTTCTTTGTCCCTATAATAAAGATCCTTCCTCCTTCTCTTCCTTCCCATCACTTCCCTCACCCAAAAGAGTGTGATACACTCCTAAACGGTTATTGATTAGCTTTTTTTTTTATCATTGATTCAACTAGATATGATATATGTTACTGTTATTCACATTAATTAACAATAAAAATATTGAAATACATAATCACATTTGTGGTTGTGTCTGGATTAGGGATGGTGCAATATTTAGAGATTATGCATGGTAATTCGCTTTATGCATTACATAGGCCAAGGGCAGGTGCAAGAGCAATTGTTGGTGATATAAACTATATAATAAAATTTGGCTAATGTATACTTTATGTTACTTTGTATGACCACATATTATATTATTCTTATTACCTTATTATAAATGTATTTTAATGGCATCACTACTATTCTATCTTTTGCCCAGTTGTAAATACAGTATTATTATTGTTAATATAACTTTTTGCACCTCCCACCCTATAACTTTTGTCAATTAATAGTTGCATGGCTTTAATTTGATGAATTGTTCTGTCATTATATTTTGACTCATGTACTTGCTTTGACATTGCTGTGGATTGATCCCCTTTTTTATTCTTGTTACCACACTGTTGGGTCCCTTCCATGGTTTTGTATCAGTATAATTTTTATCTTGATATAATCTAATAAAAATATGGTTTTTATTGATGATCATGGTACGCTATTTCTTGTTTGTTATTCATGTCTTGGCGTAGATCTCTTATGGTCCTAATTTATACAGAAAACAACTATTATTGGTTGACTCAGGTTGATTGAGGTTTTCTGTTATTTGTACTGAAGTTGTGTTCGCTGAATTTTCTGGGCAGATTTTCCTTGTAGACTTGTATTAGATGTGAAAAAATGCATATGACTGAATCAATAACGTTTTGTGAATACCAAATACCAGGAAGTATCAAAAACTCACAAACAAGGCAGCTTTTACTTAAAAAACGACAGACTTAAAAAAGCAAAACAAAAAACAACGCAGTGTCAAAAACGTGATGACAATGCATGTGAAAAAATACAAGTAACCTAATCTAAGCAGTGTCAAAAACTCACCAAAAATTCATTATGGGAACTAAGGCCTTGTACACATTTAGGCCTCTTTCACATGTCCGTGAAAACCACGCCCGTTTTGCACAGACGTGTAAAAGGTGCGTATTGCCCTCCGTGTGCCGTGATTTTGGCACACTTGTGTTCGCCGTGTGCTATCTGTGATAACACAGGGAGAACCGGAACTTTCTGCTCACCTGTCCCTGGCGCTGCTGTCCGTGGTGCTGATCTACGGTCTCCAGCCCTGATCACTCCCCGCTGCTGCTGCTTCCGGTCCTCTGTGCCCTGCATATGCGATGAGCATAAAGAGCGGGGGTCGATAGCAAGTGACAGCAGCGACAGAGCCAGCAGCGCTGGGGAAGGTGAGTATAGAAATTCTATAAATTTCATTTCACAGACACGTGTGTTTTCTCCGGTACATGTCACATGGATCACATCCGTGCGATCCGTGTGACACCCGTGCTGCCGGAGAAAAAACGGACATGTCTATGTGTGGAGCACACGACGGGCACACTGTCCATAGCATAACACGCACATGTGCACGAACAAATTGATTTTAATGGGTCTACATGTGCCTGTGTCTCCAGTATTGTGAAAACTGATATCATGTGTACCGGAGACACTAACGTGTGAATGAGGCCTTAGTGAGTTTTTTACCTCAGTATTTGTGGTCAAAACCAGGAGTGGAACAAGGAAAAGTATAATAGAAACACGGCACCACTTCTGTATATTTTACCCACTCCTCGTTTGGGTTTACAAATCCTGAGGTAAAAAACTCCCCAAATACTCAACATGTGCACGAGGCGTAGCCTATTGTAGCAGAAAAGTATCAGTCTGCTTGTGCTGAGGATGTTGCCTAGTACAGAGACAGTTGTATTAAGTTTTCCCTTGTAAATTAAACTAGGTCTGTGCATGTTTTTACCCCACTACATTTGTAAATGATAATGCCCCGAGTCATCAAAGCTTTCATGCTAAAAAGTGGCGGAAAAGCTTTGACAGGTTGCAAAATTTTGGCACAAAAATGTATCAATTTGGAGTTTTTACACTAGGTTCTCCCAGCTTTGAATAAATGGGTGGAGCTGGGGCACGATGGGCGCACACGGAGGGAGGGATGGGGCATAGGACGACATCCGCAAGGAGTTTGTATCCTCTTCTGTGTTTGTGTGGGTTTCTTCCCACCCTCCAAAGACATACTGACTGGCTATGTGCGCACTTTGGTTTGGCATTACTTATATAACATATATTCCGCTCTTTACAGAAAAAAAAAGCAGAACACATCCATTTTGGCATTAAAATGCTGCAGTTGAAAAAGCAGCAAAAAAGCAGGTAAAAAGCAAAGTGCGCACATAGCCATAGAGAGTTCAGATGTGTGCCCCAATGGGGACAGGGATGACCACATCTGTAAAGAGCGGAATATATGTTATATAAGTAATGCATAATAAATGAATATTATTAGGGACGTGATGCCACAGCTTATCTAATGACAACCTGTGGTGTTCAGTATGCTACAAATGTCTCTCCAGTCCCTGACTGAGTGGAGTAAGATTTCCTACATGACGCACGTAAGCTCACGTGACTCATTAGATGCTTCAAATTCATGAAGAGGCACGCATCTCTTCATGAATCAGGAGTGTCTCACTCCACCACACCCCATTAGGAAGACTAGCAAGAAAATCGCAGGTCTTGATGAATTGAGGCCAATGTTTCCACTCACTGTTTTTACATTTCCTCAGTATTTTCAATATATCTGCTTGCCAACAAAGTTAAGGAAAGTCATGTAATTTTTCACTAAAGGGGTATTCCCATCTTCAAGATCCTATCCGAGTATGTAGTAGGTGTAATAATAATAATAATAATAATAATATTAGCAAATAACTCCAATTACAAATATAGTATATATCGTCTGACTCACTATATCACTTAACTCATGTGCAGGGCATTGCAGGACCTTAGGTATCCATGGTTACAACTACAAGCAACTAACTGGCACGGTGGCTCAGTGGTTAGCACTGCAGTCTTGCAGCGCTGGGGTCCTGGGTTCAAATCCCACCAAGGACACCATCTGTAAGGAGTTTGTATGTTCTCCCTGTGTTTGCGTGGGTTTCCTCCCATACTCTAAAAACATACTCATAGGGAACCTAGATTGTGAGCCCCAATGGGGACAGTGTTGCCATTGTATGTAAAGCGCTGTGGAATACACAGGGCTATATAAATGAATAAATATATATATATATATATATATATATATATATATATATATATATATATATATATATATATATATGGATACCAAAGGTCCTGCAATGGCCTGCACATGAGGTAAACAATTTAGGGAATCAGATGAAATATGCTTCATATACTATATTAACTGTCACTATATGTGTGGTTGTAACTATGGATACCTTAAGGTCCTGCATATGAACTAAGTGATATAGTGAATCAGAAGAACTATACTACATACAGTATAGAATATAAACTAGCCAACTAACTGTCACTATAAGTGTGGTTGTAACCATGAATACCTAAGGTCCTGCAATGCCCCGCATGTCACGGGTGGAGGAGGGGATGCTGCGCTCTCCCACTGCTCGAGTCCAGCTGCTCGGTGGTGGCTTGAGCGGTGTGCTGGATCCTGGGAACCCGAGCGGCGTTCCTCGCCTGTGAGTGGATTGGTTTAGGGATATTATCCGTGACACCACCCACGGTTGTGGTGAGGTTGTGGCACCACTGCTGCTCTGGATGGGGATCCCGGGAGCGGTGACAGGGGGGAGCAGCTTTGATGTTAGTTCTCCACTCCGTGGGTAGGGGGGTTGCTTGTCCCGGGGCCCGGTGATGGGGTGAGGATGGATGGCAGGCAGGTTATGGGGCCTGGTGAGGTGCGGGGGCAGCGCTGTGCTGCACGGCACGGTGGTACTCACTCAGCCAATGATGAGGACACAGTTCTCGGTAAAACACACGGCTGGATGGACGGGTTCCACAGACGGCTGCGGTGTTGATTCTCCCGGCAGGTTGATGGTGACTGCCTTTCCCTGCACCTGTGTTGTGTAACGGTTCCAATGGGTTCCCACTGGTAACCCGCTCCCCAGCTTGAAGGTTGCTGAAGGAGCCCCTTTTACCCGCAGGCTCTGGCCCTGGGAACTTTAGCCTTGGCGGTGACTGTGTTTCCCTCTCTCGGTTGGACTGTTGCCTTCTGTCGGGACTTGGCTGCTGGGAAACACAGGAAGTTCGCTTCACTAACGGATTTGGCAAATTCACGGCGACTCCTAGCCTTGCCGGGGTCCGTAAGCCCCTGCCAGATGGTGCTGGCTTCTCTTTGCGTACCGGTCCGGTACAGCCGGGCCACCGCCCGTCCACGGTCCTTACGGTTAGCTCGAATAGGCCACTCCTGCAGACGGTCACCACCGTCTGCCAACCTTGCTGATCCGTCCGGGCCACACACCCGGACCAACTTCAGGCTGCTTAACTGCTACTTCACTTCCTTCCACTTCCACTGTCTTCACTAATCTGCAAACTTCAACTACTTTTCCCGCCTTCAGGACTGTGAACTCCTCGGTGGGCGGGACCAACCGCCTGGCCCACCCCCTGGTGTGATCATCAGCCCCTGGAGGAAGGCAACAAGGGTTTTGTCTGACTTAGGTGTGCCTGACCGGGAGTGTGGGGTGTGTTGGTGTTGTTCTCTGTGGCCCCTGGCTTGTCCAGGGCGCCACATTCCCCCTTAGTTAAATGCAGACTGTCCGCGGGCTGCCCGTCCATCACTGGTTTTATTTTCACAAACTGAAAAATAAACGGTAAAACAGGTTACAATTATAATAACATCTTCCCACATCGGGAAGTACTTTACGTAAAACGTTTTTAAACGGTGTTGGCTTCCGCTCTCTCCCACCCAAGCAACCTGGCCCTGATGCTGCCCCTAAGCAAACAGGCAGCACCCCTTGACCCCAGTCCAGCACAAGTTGCCCGAGCGGGTTCTGTCCTTTTCAGGGGACCCACGTCCATGGGGAACCCCTGAAACCCCCAGAGGATCGCCACCGGTTCCGGTGGTGGCTGGGCCCCAGCCTGCTCCACTGCGGGCCCTTCCTCCAATCTGCCTCTCCGGAGGCGGCAACGGTGGAAGCCATAAAACATAATTATTTACATGCCACTAAGTTTGTGGTTGCCTTGCTAGTTCTCAGGCTTGTCCATAAGGAGTCCCTTATGCAAAACTTGTAGGCAGTCCCCACGGGGACAACGGTGCCGGCAACGACTGGTCTCAATCAGGCTGACAATCAGGTAACATCTCATCAATTATTTATTTATCATTCTTTTAACGGTACTTTTAACACATGTGGTCCCAACGGGGGACAATTGCAACGGTACTCCGCTGCCATCACTCGGATTCTTCGGCATCGGTCGGGGGAGGGGGCGCGGTACACACTCGGGCCTCTTGGCTGCCCCTCAGCTTTGCGTCCAACGCAAACCACCCCCCTCCCCGCAGTGCCGGGTGTATTGCACCAGGTCTCCTGGCATCAGGTTGCAGCCTGGGTGCTCCTCCAGCAGGTGGGCATTAACATCCCGCCGGGCTACAAAAACTTCGGTCTCCAGGCCCGGTTCATAGATGAAACCATAGCCACGGCGGACATCAAACCGCCTCACCTGCCCTTCATACAGCGGGCCCCGGACACGGAAGGTCGCTTGGCGGAGGTTCTCCTTTTCCCAGATCGTACGGGCCACCAACTCCGCTTTCTTCCTCTCTCTTTCCGCGATCTCCAGGCCCAGCGGTGTCGGCTCCCTGTCCCAATACGGAGCTGCTGCGAGCTCCGGTGCACGGGTCGGGCCCCGCGAGACCTTCTGGACACTGCCCACCACTGGCAATCTGGGTGGAAGGTCCCGCGGTGACTTGGCCTGGGGTGCTGCCCTGCAGCGGCAACCCGGCGCAACCTCAGCCGAGGTGTGGGGGATGGACACAGGGGTCCTCTTCCGCTGGGCCTCCTGCACAGAGCGGCCTGTCGGCTCCGGTTTGGGAAGTTTTTCGGGGGATGCCTCCGGCTCAGGCTTCTGCACCTTCCAGGGTAGCACTTCCGGACGGTCACGGGCTCCGGCTACAGGTCGATCCGCCTGGGCGGACATGCAGGGTACCGCTACTGGTTGCGGGGGTAGCGGGCCTAGTGGCGGGGCCGCGGTGGCCAGTAAGGGTAGCGGGGGAGGTAGCAAGGTGAGCGGGCGTGGACCGGGTCCCTCGGCCTCGATGACCGACCCACTAGGGGTACAGGAGCGTGGGTCACTCACCCTCCCTTCCGAAGCTCCCTCTTCCTCGCGTCTCCGCACGGTTGCTACGACCTCCGCCATGTCGGCCTCCCACTCCTCTAAGAGGAGCTGCATCTTGACCTGCAGCCGTTGTTGGAGCTGCGCGGTCCGGATCTCCACCCACGCCGCGGTTCCAGGCGCGGGGGCTACGGTGCTGCGTGACGGCATAAACATGGCTCTGGCGGCCTCTTCCAGGAACCAGCAACAAGATGGCCGCAGGGTCCTGGCGTCCCTGCTTTTATAGCCGCAGGCTACATGCGGCCAGACGCCATCAGTCCCCCTTAGTCTATTTCCGGCTCCTCCTCTATCGGGGCAGGGTTTTGGCCTTCGCGCCTCCACTGCTCGAGGAGACGCTCGAGCGGGAACCTTTCACGCCAAAGATGGCGGCTTCTCAAATTTTCCGGCGGGACACAAGGCGCACTTCTACCAGGCGGTAGAACGGTAAGTTCCTGTTCGTGACGCCAAGTTGTCGCCGGCGGAGGAGGGGACGCTGCTCTCTCCAACTGCTCGGGTCCGGCTGCTGCTGCTGCTCGGTGGTGGCTCGAGCGGTGTGTCGGATCCTGGGGACCCGAGCGGCATTCCTCGCTCGTGAGTGAAAGGGGGGGTGGATTGGTTTAGGGATATTGTCCGTGACGCCACCCATGGTTGTGGTGAGGTTGTGACACCACCGCTGCTCTGGACGGGGATACGGTGACAGGGAGCAGCTTTGATGTTAGTTCTCCCCTCCGTGGGTAGGGGGGTTGGTTGTCCCGGGGCCCGGTGATGGGGTGAGGATGGATGGCAGGCGGGTTACGGGGCCTGGTGAGGTGCAGGGTCGCGGGGGCAGCGCTGTGCCGCACAGCACAGTGGTACTCACTCAGCCAATGATGAGGACACAGTTCTCGGTAAAACACACGGCTGGATGGACGGGTTCCACAGACGGCTGCGGTGTTGATTCTCCCGGTAGGTTGATGGTGACTGCCTTTCCCTGCACCTGTGTTGTGTAACGGTTCCAATGGGTTCCCACCGGTAACCCGCTCCCCAGCTTGAAGGTTGCTGAAGGAGCCACTTTTGCCCGCAGGCTCTGGCCCTGGGAACTTTAGCCTTGGCGGTGACTGTGTTTCCCTCTCTCGGTTGGACTGTTGCCTTCTGTCGGGACTTGGCTGCTGGGAAACCCCGGAGGTTCCCTTCGCTAACGGATTTGGCAAATTCACGGCGACTCCTAGCCTTGCCGGGGTCCGTAAGCCCCTGCCGGATGGTGCTGGCTTCTCTTTGCGTACTGGTCCGGTACCGCCGGGCCACCGCCCGTCCACGGTCCTTACGGTTAGCTCGAATAGGCTGCTCCTGCAGACGGTCACCACCGTCTGCCAACCTTGCTGATCACACACCCGGACCAACTTCAGGCTGCTTAACTGCCACTTCACTTCCTTCCACTTCCACTGCCTTCACTAATCTGCAAACTTCAACTACTTTTCCCGCCTCCAGGACTGTGAACTCCTCGGTGGGTAGAGACCACCCGCCTGGCCCACCCCCTGGTGTGATCATCAGTCACTGGAGGAAAGCAACAAGGGTTTTGTCTGACTTAGGTGTGCCTGACCGGGAGTGTGGGGTGTGTTGGTGTTGTTCTCTGTGGCCCCTGGCTTGTCCACACGCACATGAAGTATGTGATGTAGTGAATCAGAAGAACTATACTACATATACTATACTAAATATCTAACTATCACTATATGTGTCATTGTAACCATGGATACCTAAGGTCTTGCAATGCCCTGCACATGAGGTAAGCGATATAGCAAATCAGAAGAACTGTACTACATTTCTAATTGGAGGCATTTGCTAATATTATTATTATTATTACACCTACTACATATTGTGATAGGATCTTGGGGATGGGAATAACCCTAAAAGTTTTGTTTGCACACAATGAATACAGCAATTGGTGTTTTTTTTATAGGAGTCACTGTTATATCCTCTTCTGAGGGGTGGCACGGTCGCTCAGTGGTTAGCACTGCAGTCTTGCAGCGCTGGGGTCCTGGGTTCTAATCCCACCAAGAACACCATCTGCAAGGAGTTTGTATGTTCTCCCCGTGTTTGCGTGGGTTTCCTCTGGGGTCTCCGGTTTCCTCCCACACTCCAAAGACATACAGATAGGGACTATAGATTGTGAGCCCCAATGGGGACAGTGTTGCCAATGTATGTAAAGCGCTGTGGAATTAATAGCGCTATATATATGAATAACATTATAATTATTATTTACAGAAAATATCAGCAGATTGGTGTGTCTGTTTTTGTGAATACCTGGTGTCAGATTCTGCAGAAAAAGCTGAAGTGTCCGATCTTTACCTTAGGGGCCAGGAACCAAGCGCTGAAGAGTTAACAGATCAAACATTTCCCTAGGAAAAAAAGGAATGACAGTATGTGATATTGTGATGCTATACTGAAATACTGAAGTGACAAACTTTCCTGTGTTCTGTTCACAGGTGAGTGAGTGCAGAGTTACTGATTTATGAGAAGTATAAACTGCTGCACTCAAAATCTTGGTATATTAATGATTAATTTCGCAAAAAGAAAGCCACCATTTTTATGTCAGTCTTTTTCCCCTATTTGCTCACAATAGGTTATATTCACATACACAAGTGTGCACACATCAGTTTGAAAAACAGGTCTGTGTTTCTCCAGTCCGAGAGGCTCCGAGCAGGTAATTTTTCTCATTAGTTTTGCAGATCAGACTCGACCGTTAAAGTCTATGGGGATTCATATAAAAGCAGATGAAACAGAGAAGGCAGACTTTGTACTTTGTACTTTGTCCTTTGTTTTACCTCCAAGTTTTGTCCGTTTTTAACTGATCCATTATTAAGAGTCAATGGATAAAAAGCTCAGACAGTACCTGCTTCAGTGAAAAAAAAAGCAAGGAAAAAAATGGAAGCAAGTAGGATACAACTAGGATTATACCTGAAAAAAATAGGTCAGGTTTCTCTCTGACGGTGACACTCACACAGGTGTATGAATGTTCACTTGCATGGGTTCAAATGAGAGAATGAAAAATCATCTGATTTTCATCCATATTCCACCCGTGTGCCATTTGTGTGTCCGTTTGTTATATCCGTGTAGCTTCTGTATATATACATCAATGTCTTAAAATGTACGTAATGATATACAGTTTCCTACGGTAATAAAGGAAAACTGGAGCTCAGCAGAGCCATGGGCGTAAGTGACCCAAGACCCCGCTATGGAGGGCAAGCAAGGGTTAATAAGATTAGCTGTAGTGTGGCCGGGTTTTGGGGTCAAAAAGTCCCACCCTGGTGATCGTGGAAAAAAGGTGGGGGGTCTTCAGGTCATTTTGGTAAGCGGTGGAGAAGGGCTTCTTTGGGTTGGTGGTAAACTTCTGGTTGTACATCTGGTGGATGATTACCTCCAGTTTGGTTTGGAATTTGAGTAATTGCCTGGAGGATTTGGGGCTCTTCAGGGTGAGGTCCCTGGGTGTTGGTAAGGCCTGTTTCACACGTCAGTAAAAAACACAGACATTCTTTACTGATGTGTAAAAAAACGCCTATGTCCCTTCGTGTGCCGTGATTCACGGCACATTGTGGTTGGCCAAGTGCAATCCATGATACGTGATCCGTACTCTGTGATTGCACATGGACGTATGCTCACCTGTCCCGTTCCTGCTGTCCATGGTGCTGAACTCCTCGGCTCTGCAGCATCCGCCCACCACTCTCTGCAGCTACTTCTGGGTTGTCTCTGACTGCATTCATGAATATGCATGAGCCGGCCAGGAAGCTGCAGAGAGCACAGGCTGCACACAGGGTCGCTGGAAAGGTGAGTTTAAAATGTTTTTTTTTTATTTTATATGTACGTGTTTTTCTGGTACGTGTTTCACGGATCACACCATAGTGTGGTCCGTGGAACATCAGTGATGCCAGGAAAAAACGGACTTATCTCCGTGCGGCAATCACAGACACGTGTGTACACCACACGGAGACACGGTCAGTGAAAAATCACTGATGTGTGCGCAGACCCATTGATTATAATGGGTCTGCGTATGTCAGTGATTCTGGTACATATAAAAAAAAAGCACAAACGTACCAGAATCACTGACGTCTGAAACAGGCCTAATGTAGAGTAATGTTTTTCCGACAACATAGGTACCCCTGAGCCTGCAGTCACGGCTGAGGGTAATGCTGGTTGGTTCTTTATTATGAGTGGTTTCCACCAGGCTTTCGAGCTCCAAGAACCTCCTCACCTTCAAGTTAGTTTTATTGTATGTTTGTGTTATAATAAAGGCCGATTTGGCCAAATTAATCCAAAATGGTGTTTTGTCTGTTTGTAGGAGATTATCTGGAAAAGGGGAGGTGGGGGGATTAAAGAAGCAGAGGGAAGAAGGTTCAGTAATGAGAAGCCTCTACAATCATCAATCTACAATCTACAATCATGGCAATGTATTGGTAAAAATCAGATGATCTATACGGGATCCAAATTTTTTTTACACCCATGGACCTAATAAGTGAGTCTCATATGAAATACAGAAGAGAATAGTGCATGTTGAGACTCGTTCTGTGTCAAAAAACTGTTATCTAAATAGCCCTATCAATCATCTGGCCTGACACTTGGTGCCTAAAGCTCTAACATGCTCATGGCCAATTACCCTCATCATTCGTGACCTGTCGGGCAGGGCCCTTTCGGCCATGTTTTTTCCATCTCCTATATAAGACAGTCCTTGGTTACCCCTCTCCACCCACAGCAGTTTTTAATTGCAATGAGATGACACACAGTTAGTGTCACAGAGCTAGGGACCCCAATATAGAGATATACCTTGACGAGGTTTTCGGACTCGGTTACATTGATCAATGCGATTGCTAAATATCTCCTTTTTCCTAATATTCATGGCAGGTATGCAATTCATTATTCACATGTTCAAGCTAGCAAGTAGCATTTTTCATTGTATTTTCCAATATTTTTCCATATGCTTGAGGCATTATACCATTATCTAAGTTTGATGTGCAGCCTTACCCTTATATAGTAGGTATTTTTTTGGCTTGCACTCAGAATATATATATTAGTGTTCACTTCAGTTATCCTATTCAGTTATATGTAGTTTTTTTTCTGAATATGAACACAGCTCCGCCCCTTTCGGCCATGTTTTTTCCATCTCCTATATAAGACAGTCCTTGGTTACCCCTCTCCACCCACAGCAGTTTTTAATTGCAATGAGATGACACACAGTTAGGGTCACAGAGCTAGGGACCCCAATATAGAGATATACCTTGACGAGGTTTTGGGGCTCGGTTACATTGATCAATGCGATTGCTAAATATCTCCTTTTTCCTAATATTCATGGCAGGTATGCAATTCATTATTCACATGTTCAAGTTAGCAAGTAGCATTTTTCATTGTATTTTCCAATATTTTTCCATATGCTTGAGGCATTATACCATTATCTAAGTTTGATGTGCAGCCTTATCCTTATATAGTATGTATTTTTTTGGCTTGCACTCAGAATATATATATTAGTGCTCACTTCAGTTATCCTATTCAATCAATGAAGAGAGGCCACTTTTTATCAGGGCAATAGAACATATTGTCCCATATTGTACATCCAGATGGCTTGAAAGTCAATATCTTTGTAGCAAGATCAAGTTTCATCTGTTGTAAGGCCAATTGAGATTTACATTTGTTAATAAGTTCTTAAGGTGTAAATAATTTATATGAATTGTGACATCTTAAAGAGGTTGTAGTTTAGAATTTGGCGTGCACATGGGAATTAATCCGAGGTCCTGGTGGACGGGTTGTAATTTACCCTTTATGATAGTTCAACATTCACCACCGCACTCTAGTTTTGATGCAAAGGGAAATCAGATAGTAAATAGATAAGCGTTTAACGTTTCCACCAGTGTGGTCTTGTTCACAGTTAGTCGCTGAAGGTGACTATATCCATGGTGTGGTCTATGTTGCTGAAACTAGTGCTTTTTAGCTAAGTGAGATTGATCACTTTAAAGATGAGGATTGGTTGGCCCTCCCATGCCCTAGCTCTGCTGTGTCAGTGACCTAGTGACATAAAGTAACTGCACTCTGAGTCCTCACAGTCCGGCATATTCTACGATGCGGGCGATTTGCAGACTTTCAGCCATATTCCAACTAGAGCTGATCGACCTAACTAAATACAAGTGAATTGAGCGAAGATGAACATGTCTAGTCGGCACGTGACCGCATGTGTGCAAATCACATGCTTGTGGTCACGTAACCGTGCACTCTCGTCGCTGGCATCAGAGAATCCTCATAGCGTGCTGTGCGCACACTGTAAGGATTCAAAAGTCTCCATTCACATGGAGCGACTGCAGGCTTTCATTCCCAACCTGAACAAACCCCTGGTAACTATGAAGTATCTTCTTCATACAGATTATCTGGAGATATTTCTTGTATCTCAAGGTTTTGTCAGTTTCATCTTCTCCATAAAAATTTTTTTTTAAATTTCAAGAAAAAACTTTAATCCCCTTAAAATGGAGAGGTGTTTCAGATCCACTTCTGACCACAAGGTGTCTACAGTGTATTTCCTCTGCTACTGGACTTCTGTCTTCAGAACTTCTGCAAAATTACAGTTTATTTCCCTTTTTTTGCCATCTGCTAGGAATTTCTTTAACCTTATAAAGTAAAACAATGTGCAATAATATAACTTGTCAGGTATCTAGGAAGATCTTAGAAGTTAGTGCTAGCTAAAATATTTCTTTAGTCATTTTCAGTGTTTAAAAGGCCGGTTTTCTTATGAACTTTAGATAGAAGTTATATTGCTTTGTAGATATTTTGTTTTCTTTTGTACTAATATAACATAACTAGAGAATAAAATGATTTGCAGAACCATTGTCCAACAGCAGCCGAACCACAATGAACTGCTTACTACCTGCTGGCATCCTTTCTCAATGCTTCTTCTGATTAGGAGGCCTTGCAATGTCATGATGTTGCGGTATGACTCAAATCAAGATGTGTTCATTATATTGTGACAGTCTGCTAATCAGAGGAAGATGCCAGCAGATCGTAGGCAGTTCGGTAATCCATTGCAGCCAGACCATAGCACGGCGATGTGGCTGATGTACAAGAGTCCTGCAAATCGATTTCAGTCCAGTGTGCACAGAAGTTGCCAATCAGTGGTGTGGGCGGTTTAATGAGAGATCAGCATTCAGAGATCCGGTAGAGTTGCAGCACGGTGGCTTTGGAACACTGGGGTCCTCGGTTCAAAAACCACTAAGGTCAACAACTTTAGAGAGTTTGTATGTTCTCCCCATGTTTCTGTGGGTTTACACCCACACTCCAAAGACATTGTGATAGGGAATTAAATTGTATACATTCACGTCAGCGATCTGTATGCTGTAACTCTTCAGCTGTTGTGTAGCTACACACCCCAACACGCTATAAAACCTCTTGGCTGTCATTGCATACAGTCTGTGGAGCAGGGCTTTAAATGTATCTTAAAGAATTTTATACATAAGTCATATACATATTATATGTGAAGACTGACGGCTCACTCAGTAGTATGAGTATGCAGACAGTTTTATTAGCTTCCCTGAGATATAGGCAAGCAGGGCAATGTTACTACATGCAGGGGATTAAATTCTACCTTGCACAGAAGTCAGTAGAGTGTACATTTTATAATACATTGTAGTCAATGCGCTTGTATTGTTCAGACTCCAAATACAAGTGCTTCTCAATAAATTAGAATATCATCAAAAAGTTAATTTATTTCAGTAATTCAATAGAAAAAGTGAAACACACATATTATATAGAGTCATTACAAAGAGTGATCTATTTCAAGTGTTTATTTCTGTAAATGTTGATGATTATGGCTTACAGCCAATGAAAACCCAAAAGTCATTATCTCAGAAAAGTAAAATAATTAACACAACACACCTGCAAAGGCTTCTTAAGCAGTTAAAATGGTCCCTTAGTCTGGTTCAGTAGGCTACACAATCATGGGGAAGACTGCTGGCTTGACAGATGTCCCGAAGGCAGTCATTGACACATTCCACAAGGACAGTAAGCCACAAAAGGTCATTGCTAAAGAATCTGGCTGTTCACAGAGTGCTGTATCCAAGCTTATTATGGAAAGTTGAGTGGAAGGAAAAGTGTGATAGAAAAAGGTGCACAAGCAACTTGAATAACCACAGCCTTGATAGGATTGTTAAGAAAAGGCCATTCAAAAATTTGGAGGAGATTCACAAGGAGTGGACTGCTGCTGGAGTCAGTGCTTCAAGAGCCACCACACACAGACGTATCCAGGACATGGGCTACAAGTGTCACATTCCTTGTGTCAGGCCACTCATGACCAATAGACAATGCCAAAAGTGTGTTATCTGGGCCAAGGAGAAAAAGAACTGGACTGTTGCTCAGTGGTCCAAGGTGTTATTTTCAGAGGAAAGTAAATTTTGCATTTCATTTGTAAATCGAGGTCCCAGAGTCCGGAGGAGACTGGAGAGGCCACAATCCAAGCTGCTGGAGGTCTAGTGTGAAGTTTCCACAATCAGTGATGGTTTGGGGAGCCATGTCATCTGCTGGTGTAGGTCCGCTGTGTTTTATCAAGATCAAAGTCAGCGCAGCCATCTACCAGGAAATTTTAGCACACTTCACGCTCCCTCTGCTGACAAGCTTTTTTGGAAATGGAAATGTCATTTGCCAGCAGGACGTGGCACCTGTCCACACTGCCAAAATTACCAATACCTTGTTTAATAACCACAATATCACTGTGCTTGATTGGTCAGCAAACTCGCCTGACCTAAACCCCATAGAGAATGTATGGAGTATTGTCAAGAGGAAGATGAGAGACACCAGACCCAAGAATGCAGACAAGCTGAAGGCTGCTATCAAAGCAACCTGGGCTTCCATAACACCTCAGCAGTGCCACAGGCTGATCGCCTCCATGCCACACCGCATTGATGCAGTAATTCATGTAAAAGGAGCCTCGACCAAGTATTGAGGCATTTACTCTACAGACTTTTCAGTAGAAGCCAACAGTTAAAAAAAAATAATTTTTTAGTTGGTCTTATATAATAATATAATATTCTAATTTTCTGAGATAATGACTTTTGGGTTTTCATTGGCTGTAAGCCATAATCATCAACATTAACAGAAATAAACACTTGAAATAGATCCCTCTGTGTGTAATGACTCTATAATATATAGGAATAGATCACTCTGTGTGAAATGACTATATAATATACAGGAATAGATCACTCTGTGTGTAATGACTCTATATAATATATAGGAATAGATCACTCTGGGTGTAATGACTCTATATAATATATAGCAATAGAACCCTCTGTGTGTAATGACTATATAATATATGTGTTTCCCTTTTGTATTGAATAACTGAAATAAATTAACTTTTTGATAATATTCTAATTTATTGAGAAGCACTTGTAGCTTGTTCTAATTATTGCTTAATGTCTTTGGCGGGCTTTACACGTTGCGACATCGCTACCGATATATCGTCGGGGTCACGTCATTAGTGACGCACATCCGGCGCAGGTAGCGATATTACAATGTGTAAATCCTAGGTGCGACGATGAACGAGTGCAAAAGCGTAAAAAATCGCTGATCTGTGTCACATCGTTCATTTTCATAATGTCGTTACTGCTGCAGGTCCGATGTTGTTCGTCGTTCCTGCAGCACCACACATCGCTGTGTGTGAAACCGCAGGAACGACAAACATCTCCTTACCTGCGTCCACCGGCAATGCGGAAGGAAGAAGGTGGGTGGGATGTAATGTCCCGCTCATCTCCGCCCCTCCGGTCACAGCGACGTCGCCGACCAAGTATGTGCGTGTGAAGCTGCTGTAGCGATAATGTTCACTATGGCAGCAAGCACCAGATATATCGCATGTATGACAGGGGCGGGTGCTATTGCGCTCGACATCGCTAGCAATTGCTAGCGATGTCACAGCGTGTAAAGCCCGCCTAAATGTTGTTATAACATGCATGTCCAAGTGAAAATGCAGGGGTTAATAGCATTGCATTTCTATGACATCCTCCAACTTGACAAAGTAGTGCGCATGCCCTCTCTTCAGGACTCACAGATTGTTTGATGTACGGCAGTAAGTGGCCGTAAGCTTTTTACGCCTGTGTTTCATTTGCCACGCCCTAGAAGTCCTATTCGTCATCTTGTGAGACCGCGCAGACCTGCCATGCGCTGCATTTGTCCATCATGACGTATCCTCATCTGATTGCTTATAACCTGACAATTGTACCTCACCCTGTCACAACCCCGGAAGAAGCTAAGCGAAACATGCGTAGAGGTGTAGGGACACATAACGTACCACAGCAGATTTATACTAGAGGTATTATAAGCTTGCCTTAAACTACTTATAGTGGGGAAAATAAGTATTTGCCAATTTTGTAAGTTTTCTCACATACAAAGAATGGAGAGGTCTGTAATTTTTATCATAGGTACATATCAACTGAGACAGACAAAAAAATCCAGAAAATCACATTGAATGATTTTTAAATAATTAATTTACATTTTATTGCATGACATAAGTATTTGATACAATAGAAAAACAGAACTTAATATTTTAATTGTGAAATAATATATAATTTCTCTTGTGCTGGATGGGGGAGGGTAACATACAAAGTAGACCATATGTTTGAACCCTCCGCCAGGTTGGGAGGAGTTTCCAACACACGGTCTACTTTGTATGTTACCCTCCCCATCCAGCACAAGAGAAATTATATATTATTTCACAATTAACTTCCCTGCTGCAGTCCAGAAACCTTTGTTTGCAATTACATAGGTCAGACATTTCCTGTAGCTCTTGACCATGTTTGCACACACTGCAGCAGGGATTTTGGCCCTCTCCTCCATATAAATCTTATCCAGATCTTTCAAAGATTTTCTATAGGGTTCAGGTCTGGGGACTGGCTAGGCCACTCTAGGACATGTATTCCCAAAAAGGTAGAGCAGAAAGCAGGTTTCAAAATCCACGCCAGACCACAAAGAATCATTCTTTGTTGTCTGGCGCGGATTTTGAAACCTGCTTTCTGCTTTACCTTTTTGGGAATTCATCTATACTGCAGGACCGCTGCCTTCCACAGTTACTACGTGCCTTCATAGGGGTTGTGACTTGCACAACCCCTTTAGGTGAGTGTACTAACCCACACTTGCCCCCACGTGTCATACCGGGTAAGACCCTATTTTGCGCCTTTTTTTTCCACAGTTATCCTTATCACTCTAGGACATGGAAATGCTTCTTACAGAGCCACTCCTTACCTGCCCTGTCTATGTGTTTTGGGTCATTGTCATACTGGAAGACTCAGCTATGACTCATCTTCAATGCTCTTACTGAGGGAAGTATGGTTGTGGACAAAATCTTTCGATGCCTGACCCCATCCATCTCCCTTCAGTATGGTGCAGTCATCCTGTCCCCTTTGTAGAAAAGCACCCTCAAAGTATGATGTTTCCACCCCCATGCTTCACGGTTGGGCGGTGTTCTTGGGGTTGTACTCATCCTTCTTCCTTCTTCCAAGCACGGTCAGTGGAGTTGATACCAAAACTTTCTATTGTGGTCTCTTCTGACCCCATGACCTTCTCCCATGTCTCCTCTGGATGATCCAGATGGTTATTGACAAACTTTAAAAGGGCTCGGACATGTGCTGGTGTCAGTAGGGGGACCTTGCGTACCCTGCAGGATTTTAATCCATGATGGCAAAGTGTGTTACCATGGTATTCTTTGAAACTGTGGTTTCAGCTCTCTTCAAGTCGTTGACCATTTCCTCCTGTATAGTTCTGGGCTGATTCCTGGCCTTTCTCAGAATCATCTGAGGTGAGATTTTGCATTGAGCCGCAGACCGAGTAAAATTGACAGTCATCTTGTGTTCCTTCCATTTTCTAAAAATTAAAAAATTACATCAACAGTTGTTGCCTTCTCACCAAGCTACTTGCCCATTGTCCTGTAGCCAATCCCAGCTTGTGCAGGTCTACAATTTTGTCCCTGGTGTCATAGACAGCTCTTTTGTCTTGGTCATGGTGGAGAGGTTGGAGTGTGATTGATTGTGTGTGGTCAGGTGTCTTTTACACAGGTAATGGGTTCAAACAGATGCAATTAATACAGGTAATGATGGCAGAGTAGGAGCTTCTTAAAGAAAAAAATAACAGATCTATGAGAGATGGAATTCTTGCTGGTTGGTAGGTGATCAAATACTTATTTCATGCAATAAAATGCAAATTAATTATTTAAAAATTCATACAGTGTGACTTTCTGGATTTTTTTTAATTTTGTCTGTCCCAGGTGAAGTGTATGTATGATAAAAATTACAGATTTCTCCATTCTTTGTAGGTAGGTAAATGTGCAAAATTGTCTGTGTATGAAATACTTATTTTCCCTACTTTATATGGGCTGTAATATACTTATATGGCCAAATATGCAGTAAATTTATATATAATATGGGGAAATAGTTGACCAAACATTTTCAACAGTATTAGGTTATGTGCCCACAAGACTTTTTTTGCTTATTTTAATCAATAAAAGCATGGAAACAGCATCCCAGCAAAGTCTATGAGAATTGTGACTTGCTGTGCACACGCTGCTTGTTTTTTCTTGCAGATTTTGTTGCTAAAAAATAAGCAGCATGTCAATTGTTTCTTCATTTATTTCCTGTGTTTCTATAACAGCATGGTGTGTGAGGCAATCTGTAGCTCAGTAACCCGGGTTCATCATGGTGATGACCCTTGGTTCTTATGGCAGCGATCGAGTCCTTTAAAGGGTCGCATTACAGAGACCCGATTGCCAGGGAGATGTAAGCGATTTCTCTCCCTGCCTCCTGAATTCTGCGATCGCACTGATTGCAGCATTCTGGGGGTTAAAATGCCGGGAGTGGTGCAGACACTGCTCCAAGCAGTGAGAGCCGGTTCCCGGCTGTAACATCAGCTGGAGAGCAGGTGGTGATCGTGGGGGTAAAAAGCATAAACCCCATGACTAAAAAGCAGGAAAAACCGCAAGTGAAAAAATGCGCAAACGCAATAAAAAAATGTGCTTTTTTCAGCTGCTTTTTTCCTATCAAAACATGCTTTTTTATGTGCAGAAAAGAAGCATGCAAAAAAGAAACGTGGGCACATAGCCTTATACTACAATGTGTGGGTGTCACAAACCACTGGGGGGGTCACTCATAAATCCCCCGCGCTGGCTACCAGTACGTCACAATCGGGGGGTAACAAGCAGGAGTCAACCCTCCTTTATACCTCCCGACCGACAGACAGAGCACGTGACGCGCTCTCTAGCGCCCCTCTTATAGTCAGGCCAATTATGGAATTGCCCGACAATAAGCAAGGAGGCCGCTATACTACTTATGCCGATTATTGAAGGGTCCCCGGTGAGAGTAAGGTATATATTCCCCCGACCTCCGCGGGCGGAATATATAATATCTTCCCGGATCTCACTGGCCTCCCCACAATAATCCTTGGCACAATTCGCTGCCACCAACCGATTTACGGTAACTATTAGCCGAACACACAGACGTGGGATTCAAGATCGAGATAACAGAACAGCCCAAGATTAATTATATAATTTAATCGCCTAAAGCACACTAGAAACTACAATATATACAATAGGGAATCTACAGAATATACATATGTCAGAGTACAGTTACAGATAAAGCATGGTTTACAAACAGGCATACACAGTTCAATCAGTTACCTTGTGCGTCTGGCCACAGGGGGGCGCTGTAGACCAGGTTTCCAGGAACTCTCTCACAGGTCTGTCCCAACCAGGCCCCCGAGCAGAAGAACGCTGGAAAATGGCCGAAGTAGGGTTATCAACCTGGGCAGATCCAGGTCCCCTCCTACCTTAGTGACCTCACAGGGAAGCACTGCCACTCCCCCTGCATGGATCAGAATTATCCAGCAAAGGGGATTTTGGCTATAACTTTGCCTGGGAGCGTCGTAGGCAGACGCCAATGCTCTCATTGTGACCGTTATGAATTTAGCTACAGAACGAGGGGACTCATGACCTGTCTGCCAGTTCCCCATTGGCTGATATCACGCCTGGGGCATTTCCCAATGTCCTGTTCCCATAAAAAGGGGGTGCCGGCATCGTCCACATGCGGAGACACCATTTTTATGGTTGCCATATTTATCGGAAATATGGCTTGCGAGATATGAACCATTTTTTACTGGAGTCGTTCTGTCTGGCTATTTCCATAGCCTTGCTAACTAGCTAGCAGCTCCTACTACAGGGTGACGGCAGGGAGTCATCCTGTGTCCATTGTCCTAAAGCCACCTAATTTCCATATCACAGGACATGGCCATGGATTTGTTGCTAAACCAGTTGTGTGAAGGGAAGGGGGTAGTGACACCAGGAGAGGGCTTCCTGACATGACTTGAATGTCATGATTTATCGTCATATCTCCGGATTTACCTCACACCTCCCCCCTTTTGAGGGCGCTAGGGGGCAGCACACTCCGGTGTTCCCCCGTGCGCCCGTCCGCGACCTCTCCTTGTCGGGACAGCCCGTCTGCGTTACCGTGGTCACGGCCCCTTTTGTGGCGAATGGTGAAGTTGTATTGCTGGAGCGCAAGGCTCCATCGCAACAATCGCCCATTCGTCCCAGAGACGGTGTGCAACCAGCTGAGGGGATTGTGGTCCGTCTCCACGATGAAGTGGCGCCCGTATAGATAGGGTTGCAGACGCTGCAGGGCCCACACTATGGCCAGGCACTCCTTCTCCATTGTAGAATAGGCCACTTCCCTTGGTAACAGCTTCCTGCTCAGGTACAAGACTGGGTGCTCTTGGCTCGCAGAGTCCACCTGGCTGAGCACCGCACCGAGGCCGAAGTCACTGGCGTCGGTCTGTACTACAAACGGCCGCGTGAAGTCGGCTGCCTGTAGCACGGGCGGGCTGGACAGGGCGTCCTTTAGGGCCCGGAAGGCTGTCTCGCAGTCCACTGTCCAATCGACTGCAGAGGGCAGCTTCTTCTTGGTGAGGTCCGTCAAGGGCTTTGCCAGGCTACTATAGCATGGAACAAACCTCCTATAGTACCCAGCGGTCCCCAAGAAGGACATCACCTGCTTCTTGGTCCTGGGGGTGGGCCAGGATGCGATGGCCTCCACTTTCTCAGGCTCGGGCTTCAGCGTTCCCCCACCTACCCGGTGACCGAGGTACTGGACCTCGCTCATGGCCAGCTGACACTTTCCCGGCTTGATGGTCAAACCTGCCCGGTGGATCCGCCTGAGCACCTGTGCTAGATGCTCTAGGTGGTCCTCCCAGGTGGGACTGAAGACGGCAATGTCATCCAGGTACGCGGCCGCGTACCCTTCAAGTCCCTTGAGCAGGGTGTTGACCATCCGCTGGAAAGTGGCAGGGGCATTCCTCATCCCGAATGGCATCACCGTGGACTCGTACAGTCCAAATGGGGTAATAAAGGCAGAGCGTTCCCTGGCCTTGCGAGTCAGGGGGATCTGCCAATATCCCCGGCTCAGATCCATGATGGTCAGGTACTGAGCCCCGGCCAACTGATCGAGCAGGTCATCGATGCGTGGCATTGGGTACGCATCGGCGACCGTGACCGCATTGAGCCCCCTGTAGTCCACGCAGAACCGAGTGGTTCGGTCCTTCTTAGGGACGAGGACTACAGGCGAGGCCCAAGCGCTGTTGGATGCCTGGATCACCCCCAGCTTCAGCATCTCGTCAATCTCCTGGCGCATGTGTTGCTGCACCTCCAGGGAGACCCGATATGCTGAACGCCGGATCGGGGGATGATCCCCAGTGTCCACGTGATGGACAGCCAAGTCAGTCCTTCCGGGCTGGTTGGTAAACAACCCCCGGAAGGGGTGTAGGGTGGCCCACAGCTGGGACCGTTGGTCCTCCAAGAGCTGGTGGCCAACCTCCACATCCTCAATGGATCCGCCTGCCCTAACCTGGGCTAGCATATCCAAGAGGGTTTCCGCTTCTCCCTCCTCGGGCAGGTTGCACACGGGGAGCGCACATGCCTCCCGCTCATGATGTGCCTTCATCATGTTCACATGGAAGGGCTTCCGCCTTCCACGGGCAGGGTCCAGGGTGACCAGGTACGTCACAGGGTTGAGCTGCTGGTACACGAGGTATGGGCCTTCCCAGGCTGCCTGAAGCTTGTCCTGTGGTACGGGGACCAGTACCCACACCTCTTGACCCACTTGGTAGGTCCTCTCACAAGCGTTCTGGTCGTACCAACGCTTCTGATCGGCCTGGGCTTGAGCCATATTGTCGTGTACCAGTTGCGTCAAGGCCTGCATTTTGTCCCGGAAGCGCATGACATACTCGATAACCGACACTCCAGGGGTGGCCAAATCCCCTTCCCAAGCCTCTTTCACCAGAGCCAGGGGGCCCCGCACACGTCGCCCGTACAGGAGCTCAAACGGTGAGAATCCTGTTGAGGCCTGTGGAACCTCCCGGTAAGCAAATAACAGGTGTGGGAGATACCGCTCCCAGTCACGCCCATGGGAGTCGACCAACATCTTAAGCATCTGCTTTAAGGTGCCATTAAACCGCTCGCACAGGCCATTAGTCTGTGGATGGTACGGGCTGGCCACCAGATGTCGCACCTGGACTTGCTTACAGAGGGCCTCCATCAGCTGGGACATGAATTGGGTCCCCCGGTCAGTGAGCATTTCCTGGGGAAAACCCACTCGGGAGAAAATCTCCAGCAATGCGGTGGCCACCTTGTCAGCCCGAATGGACGACAAGGCCACTGCTTCTGGGTACCGGGTGGCATAGTCCACTACCGTCAGTATGAAGCGTTTCCCGGAGCTGCTGGGGATGGCCAGCGGGCCGACCAGATCCACAGCCACCCTCCTGAAAGGCTCATCGATGATTGGCAGAGATACTAGTGGGGCTTTGGGGCGTGGCCCCGCCTTCCCCACTCTCTGACAGGTTTCACACGAACGGCAGTAGGCAGCCACATCGGCCCCCATTTTTGGCCAGTAGAAATGCTGGTTTAACCTGGCCTTGGTCTTAGCGATCCCTAGGTGTCCGGCCATCGGAATCTCATGTGCGATCCGCAACAACTCCGTCCGGAATGGATAGGGTACCACCAACTGTCGGTCCCTGGGCCACGCCTCCGGTGAACCCTGCTGGACCGTGGCCCGGTACAGCCGTCCTTGGTCCCAGACCACTCGCTCCGGGTCCGAGTCCGAGGGAGGCTGTGCCGCCTGCTCCTTTAGAGCTTTCAGGCTGTCGTCAGCTTCTAACGCTGCCTGAAACTCCTGACTAGATGTGGCCAGAATCGACGAGACTGTCACATCTTCCGTCAGTACCCCGGGACCTGTGTCCTGGCCTCCACCTGACTCGGCTGCCACTTGGTCAGAAGGGGAAGAGCTATCGGACCTCCGGGAGGCCCCTTGGCTTCCAGCACTCCCACTGCGGGTGACAGCGGCCACAGCCGCTGCGACCGTGGGTCGTGCCTGCTCCTCCTCCGTTCCTGACCAAGTCGCCGGTTCAGGCAGGCCTACCTGGCTTCCTGACACCCCGGTTGTGGGGGAACCATGCACCGAGATCTTACCTGGGAGCACTTCCGCTCCTGGACTGGCCCCAATCTCACCTGCCTGTTCCCCTCCTGCAGCAACAGAACCCCGCTGTGAAATCTCTGGGGACCCCACATTTGCTGTGGTAGCCCCCACCCCACACACTGGTCCTCCCCCTGCAGCACCCTGCTCTCTGCTTATCCCTGCAGAGGGCAGCAGATCCCAGCTCACAGGCTGGTTACTTGTAGAGGCATTGTCACACCTTTCTCTGACCCCCTCCCCTGTCACAGCTGCAGCTGAGTGTGTGTCTATGGTGTCTATGCAAGCAGAAATATCAGAGTTCACTCCCTCCTCCCTTGCATCATTCATAGATAACACATTAACATTGTTAGGAGTCAAGTCAGTACGGGCTGAAGGTTCAGCCCTTGGTTGGGGCCCAAACTGGGAGGTTATCTGCCCCAAATCTGTCCCAAGTAGCACGTTTGCGGGGATCCGATCAGTTACCCCCACCTCCCTCACCCCCCGCCCTGCGCCCCAGTCCACATAAACGTCAGCAACAGGCAGCGCCGGGTCAATGCCTCCAATCCCGGAGACAGCGAGGGTTTTTCCAGGGATCAAGTCTTGGGGGGACACCATCTCAGGCCGCACCAGAGTCACCTCCGAGGCGCTGTCTCGCAGTCCTATGGTCACAGACCGGCCGACGGTGACAGGTTGGAAGCTGTCCAGGGACCTACCACCACCCCCACCCACACAATACACCTTGGGCGGCCCTTGGGACGGGGACGGAGCCGGGGCCTTGGGACGCTGAGGGCACATGGCCTTGAAGTGTCCAGGTAGGTTGCACTGGTGGCACCGTCTTGGTTCTGCCACGGGCCTGGAGAGGGGAGTTGAGGGGGACACCCCCTGCAGTCTAGGGGCAGGTGGGGCAGTCGCAGAATTCATCTTACCCCCTCTCCAGGTGCTGCTGGTGGCCGCTCTCCTGGCCTCAGGGGCCCGGTTGTTGGTGTAGTCATCGGCAAGGGCAGCTGTAGCCGTGGACCCCTTTGGCTTCTGGTCTCGGATGAACTGGCGGAGATCCTCAGGGCAGTTCCACAAGAGTTGCTCCGTGATGAACAAGTCCAGGATCTCCGGTCCGGTGGAAAGCTGCAGGCCTTGGGTCCAGTGGTCGGCAGCTCGGGCAAGTGCCCGCCGGTGGTCAGCCCAGGAGTCCTTTGGTCCCTTCTGCAGCGTCCGGAACTTCTTGCGGTAGGACTCCGGGGTGAGGTTGTACTGTTGGATCAGGGCCCGCTTGATGGTGTCGTAGCCCTGATCCGCCTCAGCAGGCAAGTCCCCAAGGATATCCAGGGCCTTACCCCTTAAACGGGGGGTCAGGTATTTGGCCCACTGGTCCTTGTTCAGATGATGCTGCAAGCAAGTCCGTTCAAAAGCAGTCAAGAAAGAGTCCAAGTCTCCATCCTTCTCCAGCACTGGGAAGTCCTCAACACGGACCTTTGGAAGTTTGGTGTCTTGAAGGTCACGTGCGGCTGATGAGGGCCGGAGCTGAGCTAGCTGCAGCTGGTAGTCACGCTCTGCCTGGCGCTCTTCACGCGCTGCCTGCCGCTCTGCCCTGCGCTCTGCCATGAGTATCTCGTAGGTATCCCGGTCTCCAGCCTGGAGAAGGGCCATAGCCATTTGAAGAAGGCTATCCGAGCCTCCCAGGCTCGGTGGAATGGCACGTGGTGATCTGCGGCCCGCTGCGGAGCCTGGTGCTTCACTGTCCACTGCAGAGCGGAGGGCTGGCATCTGGCTCGTTGAGGAACCTTGGGCGAGCTCCTCCTCATCTTGTCCAGCAGTGCAAGGTTGTGCGATGTCCTCTGCAGAGCTGTTCTCTGGCGTCGGGCTCCTGGAGGACTCGTGGACAACCTCCTCATCGTCTCTGGCCTGAGCATCGGCCATTCCTTTGGCTTTGCTCCTGGTGCTCTCAGCCATTCTTGCAGACTTTTGGTCACTGACACAGAACTGACACCTGATGCCTCCACACACCTTACAGTATCTGCACTCTGACACTCTAGTGTTGAGCTAGTCTGAAGACCCCAGCAGCCACAGCTGCTGCAGGCAGTCTTTAGTGTCTGGGAGTATGGGTCTCACACTCACACACACTATTATCTCGATCCCACCGCTTGCCACGAGCTGGTGGCCAACCTCCACATCCTCAATGGATCCGCCTGCCCTAACCTGGGCTAGCATATCCAAGAGGGTTTCCGCTTCTCCCTCCTCGGGCAGGTTGCACACGGGGAGCGCACATGCCTCCCGCTCATGATGTGCCTTCATCATGTTCACATGGAAGGGCTTCCGCCTTCCACGGGCAGGGTCCAGGGTGACCAGGTACGTCACAGGGTTGAGCTGCTGGTACACGAGGTATGGGCCTTCCCAGGCTGCCTGAAGCTTGTCCTGTGGTACGGGGACCAGTACCCACACCTCTTGACCCACTTGGTAGGTCCTCTCACAAGCGTTCTGGTCGTACCAACGCTTCTGATCGGCCTGGGCTTGAGCCATATTGTCGTGTACCAGTTGCGTCAAGGCCTGCATTTTGTCCCGGAAGCGCATGACATACTCGATAACCGACACTCCAGGGGTGGCCAAATCCCCTTCCCAAGCCTCTTTCACCAGAGCCAGGGGGCCCCGCACACGTCGCCCGTACAGGAGCTCAAACGGTGAGAATCCTGTTGAGGCCTGTGGAACCTCCCGGTAAGCAAATAACAGGTGTGGGAGATACCGCTCCCAGTCACGCCCATGGGAGTCGACCAACATCTTAAGCATCTGCTTTAAGGTGCCATTAAACCGCTCGCACAGGCCATTAGTCTGTGGATGGTACGGGCTGGCCACCAGATGTCGCACCTGGACTTGCTTACAGAGGGCCTCCATCAGCTGGGACATGAATTGGGTCCCCCGGTCAGTGAGCATTTCCTGGGGAAAACCCACTCGGGAGAAAATCTCCAGCAATGCGGTGGCCACCTTGTCAGCCCGAATGGACGACAAGGCCACTGCTTCTGGGTACCGGGTGGCATAGTCCACTACCGTCAGTATGAAGCGTTTCCCGGAGCTGCTGGGGATGGCCAGCGGGCCGACCAGATCCACAGCCACCCTCCTGAAAGGCTCATCGATGATTGGCAGAGATACTAGTGGGGCTTTGGGGCGTGGCCCCGCCTTCCCCACTCTCTGACAGGTTTCACACGAACGGCAGTAGGCAGCCACATCGGCCCCCATTTTTGGCCAGTAGAAATGCTGGTTTAACCTGGCCTTGGTCTTAGCGATCCCTAGGTGTCCGGCCATCGGAATCTCATGTGCGATCCGCAACAACTCCGTCCGGAACGGATAGGGTACCACCAACTGTCGGTCCCTGGGCCACGCCTCCGGTGAACCCTGCTGGACCGTGGCCCGGTACAGCCGTCCTTGGTCCCAGACCACTCGCTCCGGGTCCGAGTCCGAGGGAGGCTGTGCCGCCTGCTCCTTTAGAGCTTTCAGGCTGTCGTCAGCTTCTAACGCTGCCTGAAACTCCTGACTAGATGTGGCCAGAATCGACGAGACTGTCACATCTTCCGTCAGTACCCCGGGACCTGTGTCCTGGCCTCCACCTGACTCGGCTGCCACTTGGTCAGAAGGGGAAGAGCTATCGGACCTCCGGGAGGCCCCTTGGCTTCCAGCACTCCCACTGCGGGTGACAGCGGCCACAGCCGCTGCGACCGTGGGTCGTGCCTGCTCCTCCTCCGTTCCTGACCAAGTCGCCGGTTCAGGCAGGCCTACCTGGCTTCCTGACACCCCGGTTGTGGGGGAACCATGCACCGAGATCTTACCTGGGAGCACTTCCGCTCCTGGACTGGCCCCAATCTCACCTGCCTGTTCCCCTCCTGCAGCAACAGAACCCCGCTGTGAAATCTCTGGGGACCCCACATTTGCTGTGGTAGCCCCCACCCCACACACTGGTCCTCCCCCTGCAGCACCCTGCTCTCTGCTTATCCCTGCAGAGGGCAGCAGATCCCAGCTCACAGGCTGGTTACTTGTAGAGGCATTGTCACACCTTTCTCTGACCCCCTCCCCTGTCACAGCTGCAGCTGAGTGTGTGTCTATGGTGTCTATGCAAGCAGAAATATCAGAGTTCACTCCCTCCTCCCTTGCATCATTCATAGATAACACATTAACATTGTTAGGAGTCAAGTCAGTACGGGCTGAAGGTTCAGCCCTTGGTTGGGGCCCAAACTGGGAGGTTATCTGCCCCAAATCTGTCCCAAGTAGCACGTTTGCGGGGATCCGATCAGTTACCCCCACCTCCCTCACCCCCCGCCCTGCGCCCCAGTCCACATAAACGTCAGCAACAGGCAGCGCCGGGTCAATGCCTCCAAGAGCTGGTGGCCAACCTCCACATCCTCAATGGATCCGCCTGCCCTAACCTGGGCTAGCATATCCAAGAGGGTTTCCGCTTCTCCCTCCTCGGGCAGGTTGCACACGGGGAGCGCACATGCCTCCCGCTCATGATGTGCCTTCATCATGTTCACATGGAAGGGCTTCCGCCTTCCACGGGCAGGGTCCAGGGTGACCAGGTACGTCACAGGGTTGAGCTGCTGGTACACGAGGTATGGGCCTTCCCAGGCTGCCTGAAGCTTGTCCTGTGGTACGGGGACCAGTACCCACACCTCTTGACCCACTTGGTAGGTCCTCTCACAAGCGTTCTGGTCGTACCAACGCTTCTGATCGGCCTGGGCTTGAGCCATATTGTCGTGTACCAGTTGCGTCAAGGCCTGCATTTTGTCCCGGAAGCGCATGACATACTCGATAACCGACACTCCAGGGGTGGCCAAATCCCCTTCCCAAGCCTCTTTCACCAGAGCCAGGGGGCCCCGCACACGTCGCCCGTACAGGAGCTCAAACGGTGAGAATCCTGTTGAGGCCTGTGGAACCTCCCGGTAAGCAAATAACAGGTGTGGGAGATACCGCTCCCAGTCACGCCCATGGGAGTCGACCAACATCTTAAGCATCTGCTTTAAGGTGCCATTAAACCGCTCGCACAGGCCATTAGTCTGTGGATGGTACGGGCTGGCCACCAGATGTCGCACCTGGACTTGCTTACAGAGGGCCTCCATCAGCTGGGACATGAATTGGGTCCCCCGGTCAGTGAGCATTTCCTGGGGAAAACCCACTCGGGAGAAAATCTCCAGCAATGCGGTGGCCACCTTGTCAGCCCGAATGGACGACAAGGCCACTGCTTCTGGGTACCGGGTGGCATAGTCCACTACCGTCAGTATGAAGCGTTTCCCGGAGCTGCTGGGGATGGCCAGCGGGCCGACCAGATCCACAGCCACCCTCCTGAAAGGCTCATCGATGATTGGCAGAGATACTAGTGGGGCTTTGGGGCGTGGCCCCGCCTTCCCCACTCTCTGACAGGTTTCACACGAACGGCAGTAGGCAGCCACATCGGCCCCCATTTTTGGCCAGTAGAAATGCTGGTTTAACCTGGCCTTGGTCTTAGCGATCCCTAGGTGTCCGGCCATCGGAATCTCATGTGCGATCCGCAACAACTCCGTCCGGAACGGATAGGGTACCACCAACTGTCGGTCCCTGGGCCACGCCTCCGGTGAACCCTGCTGGACCGTGGCCCGGTACAGCCGTCCTTGGTCCCAGACCACTCGCTCCGGGTCCGAGTCCGAGGGAGGCTGTGCCGCCTGCTCCTTTAGAGCTTTCAGGCTGTCGTCAGCTTCTAACGCTGCCTGAAACTCCTGACTAGATGTGGCCAGAATCGACGAGACTGTCACATCTTCCGTCAGTACCCCGGGACCTGTGTCCTGGCCTCCACCTGACTCGGCTGCCACTTGGTCAGAAGGGGAAGAGCTATCGGACCTCCGGGAGGCCCCTTGGCTTCCAGCAATCCCACTGCTGCCACCAATATGTCACAAACCACTGGGGGGGTCACTCATAAATCCCCCGCGCTGGCTACCAGTACGTCACAATCGGGGGGTAACAAGCAGGAGTCAACCCTCCTTTATACCTCCCGACCGACAGACAGAGCACGTGACGCGCTCTCTAGCGCCCCTCTTATAGTCAGGCCAATTATGGAATTGCCCGACAATAAGCAAGGAGGCCGCTATACTACTTATGCCGATTATTGAAGGGTCCCCGGTGAGAGTAAGGTATATATTCCCCCGACCTCCGCGGGCGGAATATATAATATCTTCCCGGATCTCACTGGCCTCCCCACAATAATCCTTGGCACAATTCGCTGCCACCAACCGATTTACGGTAACTATTAGCCGAACACACAGACGTGGGATTCAAGATCGAGATAACAGAACAGCCCAAGATTAATTATATAATTTAATCGCCTAAAGCACACTAGAAACTACAATATATACAATAGGGAATCTACAGAATATACATATGTCAGAGTACAGTTACAGATAAAGCATGGTTTACAAACAGGCATACACAGTTCAATCAGTTACCTTGTGCGTCTGGCCACAGGGGGGCGCTGTAGACCAGGTTTCCAGGAACTCTCTCACAGGTCTGTCCCAACCAGGCCCCCGAGCAGAAGAACGCTGGAAAATGGCCGAAGTAGGGTTATCAACCTGGGCAGATCCAGGTCCCCTCCTACCTTAGTGACCTCACAGGGAAGCACTGCCACTCCCCCTGCATGGATCAGAATTATCCAGCAAAGGGGATTTTGGCTATAACTTTGCCTGGGAGCGTCGTAGGCAGACGCCAATGCTCTCATTGTGACCGTTATGAATTTAGCTACAGAACGAGGGGACTCATGACCTGTCTGCCAGTTCCCCATTGGCTGATATCACGCCTGGGGCATTTCCCAATGTCCTGTTCCCATAAAAAGGGGGTGCCGGCATCGTCCACATGCGGAGACACCATTTTTATGGTTGCCATATTTATCGGAAATATGGCTTGCGAGATATGAACCATTTTTTACTGGAGTCGTTCTGTCTGGCTATTTCCATAGCCTTGCTAACTAGCTAGCAGCTCCTACTACAGGGTGACGGCAGGGAGTCATCCTGTGTCCATTGTCCTAAAGCCACCTAATTTCCATATCACAGGACATGGCCATGGATTTGTTGCTAAACCAGTTGTGTGAAGGGAAGGGGGTAGTGACACCAGGAGAGGGCTTCCTGACATGACTTGAATGTCATGATTTATCGTCATATCTCCGGATTTACCTCACAGTGGGCTACTAATAATCATGTCATGTCCAATTTGCATTGTGTCCCTTTATGAGGTATCTGTAGCCTTACTAACCTTTTAATACTTTTTAATTTGCTTTATAAGATTTAATAAGTAAACATTTAATATTAAGATTTATTCATGGTTCTCTTCTTTATTCTGGAAACTTTATCATGGTTTTGAGATTGTGTATATAGTATGTTATATTGAAGCGCCTCGGAAATTTTCATAATAAGGACATTTCTTTGCTTACACATATTCAAGTCATTAGAATTTAGGAAAAAGAGACCCAACACCAATAATAAAGTAATTGTAGACTCAGACATTTTAGTATTACTGAAATTGCACCTTAACATTGCCGCAACAAGTGTTCTTGTATGAATGTTTTAGAGCTGCATATTAATAAATGTCAGAGTCTATTTTAGCATTTGTTTTGCAGAAAGTCTATACTTGCTGGCATAGCCCATTTACAATTCATGACTCAGGTCATTCTCTTCTCCTGCCCACTCTGAGATCACAAAGGACAGCATTGTGAAGATTCAGACTAGGGAGGGAGACAAGGGGGTGATAGATGAGGAACCTTGTGGTCTAAGGGATCAGATGCAAATGTCTTACTGTTTAAGAAACAAGAGGCTTGTCTAATGAGCGGCCGCACCAAGGAACACTATTGTGTTCTTCAGGGAAGCTCCTTTAGAGTATTGCTATAGAACTTATGTGTTACTACTACTTTTATTCTACTTTTATTAGTATTACTTCTTAAACTAAGTACTTAAAAAAACCTTTAAAATGGCATTGGCTATATCTGACATAACATAGTGTACTATATAGTAGACTGCTGAGCCACCGATGTACAAAGAACATTTTGTAATAGTGCTTTGTACCCTGTTTCTTATTTGTACACAATATATATATATATACATATATATATATATATATATATATATATATATATACACACACACTCTAGCTGTAGTACCCGGGATAGTAACTGTCTCTCTGTCTCTCTCCTAGTCTCTGTCTGTGTGTCGCTGTCTGTCTCTCTGTCTGTGTCTTTCTTTGTCTGTCTGTGTCTATGTCTCTGTCTGTTTCTATCTCTCTGTCTGTATTTGTATCAGTCTATCTGTCTCCATGTCTGTGTCTGTCTGTCTCTCTCTATCTCTTTGTCTGCCTGTATGTGTGTGTCTGTCTCTCTCTTTCCCCGTCTTTCTTTGTCTGTCTCTTTCCCCGTCTATCTCTTTCCAGGTATGTCTCTTTTCAGGTTTGTCTTTTTCCAGGTCTTTCTCTTTGTCCGGCTGTCTCTTTGCCCGGCTGTCTCTTTCCAGGGCTGTCTCTTTCCAGGGCTGTCTCTTTGCCCGGCTGTCTCTTTCCAGGGCTGTCTCTTTCCAGGGCTGTCTCTTTCTAGGTCTGTCTCTTTCCAGGGCTGTTTCTTTCCAGGGCTGTCTCTTTGCCCGTCTATCTCTTTGCCCGTCTGTCTCTTTGCCCATCTGTCTCTTTGTCCATCTGTCCCTTTCCAGGGCTGTCTCTTTGCCATCTGTCTCTTTCCAGGGCTGTCTCTTTGCCCGTCTGTCTCTTTGCCCAGCTGTCTCTTTCCCGGGCTGTGTCTTTCCTGAGCTGTCTCTTTCCCGGGCTGTCTCTTTCCAGGTCTGTCTCTTTCCAGGTCTGTCCCTTTCCAGGTCTGTCTCTTTGCCCATCTGTCTCTTTCCATGGCTGTCTCTTTCCAGGGCTGTCTCTTTGCCCATCTATCTCTTTGCCCGTCTGTCTCTTTGCCCGTCTGTCCCTTTCCAAGGCGGTGTCTCTTTGCCCATCTGTCTCTTTCCAGGGCTGTCTCTTTGCCTGTCTGTCTCTTTGCCTGTCTGTCTCCTTGTCCGGCTGTCTTTTTGCTGGGCTTTCTCTTTCCAGGGCTGTCTCTTTCCAGGACTGTCTCTTTCCAGGACTGTCTCTTTCACCATCTGTCTCTTTCCAGGGCTGTCTCTTTGGCCGTCTGTCTCTTTGTCCGTCTATCTCTTTGCCCGTCTGTCTCTGTCTGTGTCTCTCTCTGTCTGTCTCTTTCTGTCTCTCCCTATGCGTCTCCCCGCCGACATCTTATTATCTCACACATAAGCTTCTTATACTAACAGTTTATTTTGTTCCTATAGCAACCACTGACAGTTGCTATTAATAGCCAGTAGCTCCCACCTCCATTCAGTTAAATGGAGGCAGGATTTTGGTGAATAACTGTAAAGCACGGGGTTAAATTTTCAAATCAAAACATAGTCTATGATGTTCCCTGGGTCACACGGGGTGTCTGTGCAAACTTTCGTGATTGTAAATGCAACGGGTCAGATTCTTTAGCAGACATACACACATAAATACACACATACATACACTGAGCTTTATAATATATATATATATATATACAGTACAGACCAAAAGTTTGGACACACCTTCTCATTCAAAGAGTTTTCTTTATTTTCAGGACTCTGAAAATTGTAGATTCATATGGAAGGCATCAAAACTATGAATTAAAACATGTGTAATAAAATACTTAAAAAAGTGTGGAACAACTGAAAATATGTCTTATATTCTAGGTTCTTCAAAGTAGCCACCTTTTGCTTTCATTACTACTTTGCACACTCTTGGCTTTCTCTTGATGAGGTTCAAGAGGTAGTCACCGGAAATGGTTTTCCAACAGTCTTGAAGGAGTTCCCAGAGATGCTTAGCACTTGTTGGCCCTTTCTGCCTTCACTCTGCGGTCCAGCTCACCCCAAACCATCTCGATTGGGTTCAGGTCTGGTGACTGTGGAGGCCAGGTCATCTGACGTAGCACCCCATCACTCTCCTTCTTAGTCAAACAGCCCTTACACAGCCAGGCGGTGTGTTTGGGGTCATTGTCCTGTTGAAAAATAAATGATGGTCCAACTAAACACAAACCGGATGGAATAGCACGCCGCTGCAAGATGCTGTGGTAGCCATGCTGGTTCTGTATGCCTTCAATTTTGAATAAATCCCCAACAGTGTCATCAGCAAAGCACCCTCACACCATCACACCTCCTCCTCCATGCTTCACGGTGGGAACCAGCCATGTAGAGTCCATCCGTTCACCTTTTCTACAAAGACACGGTGGTTGGATCCAAAGATCTCAAATTTGGACTCATCAGACCAAAGCACAGATTTCCATTGGTCTAATGACCATTCCTTGTGTTCTTTAGCCCAAACAAGTCTCTTCTGCTTGTTCCCTGTCCTTAGAGTGAAGAGCTGTGGAAAGAAAGCGCAATAGGGTCTTACCCCAATATATGCGGGGTGAGGTCAGGGAGCAATAATGCTCACCAGATGGAGTTGTGAAAGTCACAACTACTGTAAACGCATAGAAAACTTGATCACGGCAGCAGCAACCCAAGCGGCAGATAACAGAGAGAGGTAGAGAAGGGTTTTCATATGCCGCGCCACTGATCACTGTTCAAATGATATGATTAATGTATCTTTATTTTGTACAGGTCTACGTGTTTCAGGAGGCTCAGCTCCCTTCCTCAGGACCGTCAGGCACAAGAAAACATCAAATCAAAGGGATTTGATGTTTTCTTGTGCCTGACGGTCCTGAGGAAGGGAGCTGAGCCTTCTGAAACGCGTAGACCTGTGCAAAATAAAAATACATTAATCATATCATTTGAACAGTGATCATTGGCGCGGCATATGAAAACCCTTCTCTACCTCTCTCTGTTATGTTGCCTGTCCTTAGCAGTAGTTTCCAAGCAGCTATTTTACCATGAAGGCCTGCTGCACAAAGTCTCCTCTTAAGGCTGGCTTCTCACTTGCGAGTTTCTCGCAGTAGTACAATGCGAGAAAATCTCGCTTTGCACTCGGACACATGTTATTCAATGAATCAGCTCTCATCTGCGATTTTTTTCTCACTCCAAATCGGACTGAGAAAAAAATCGCAGCAAGGTGCTATTTGAAGAGTTTCTCGTGCGAGTCTCTCCAATGCAATTCTATGGGAGCGTGAAAAAAAAGGATGTGACACGGACCAGCACTCCTAGTGACATCCGTTTTTCTAAATACATTTATCGCATGTGTCACAAAGCACTGGAAATGAATGAGGTCTCATAATGTCGGTCAATCTCTATCTCTGTCAGTTGGTCTCTCACTCTCGGTCTATATTCTCTCTCTGTCGGTCAGTCTGTCGGTCGGTCTCTCTCTGTTGGTCTCTCTCTCTCTCTGTCCATGTCGGTCTATTCCTTTCCCCTCCTCTCTCATACTCACCGATCCCCGATCATCAGCGCGGCGCTGCACAGCGTTCACACTGCTCCGGCGGCTTCTCCTCTTTTGAAAAAGCCGGCCGCTCATTATTCAATCTCGTATTCCCTGCTTTACCCGCCCACCGGCGCCTATGATTGGTTGCAGTCAGACACGCCCCCAATATGAGTGACAGCTGTCTCACTGCAACCAATCACAGCTGCCGGTGGGCGGATCTCTATCATGCAGTAAAATAAATAAATAATTAAAAAAAAATGGCGTGCGGTCCCTCCCAATTTTAATACCAGCCAGGGTAAAGCCACACGGCTGAAGGCTGGTATTCTCAGGATGGGGAGCCCCACGTTATGGGGAGTTCCCCAGCCTAACAATAGAAGCCAGCAGCCATCCAGAATTGCCGCACCCATTAGGTGCGACAGTTCTGGGACTGTACCCGGCTCTTCCCGTTTTGCCCTGGTGCATTGGCAAACGGGGTAATGAGGAGTTAATGGCAGCAGCCCATAGCTGCCACTAAGTCCTAGATTAATCATTGCAGGCGTCTATGAAACACCCCCAAAGATTAACCGGTAATTTAAAGTTAATAAACACACACAGTGAAAAAATCCTTTATTTGCAATAATAAACACGAACAAATACCCTCGTTCACCACTTTATTAAGCCCCAAAAACCCCTCCAGCTCCGTCGTAATCCAGGGAGGTCCCGCGTCGCTTCCAGCTCTGCTACATGAAGGTGACAGGAGCTGCAGAAGAACACCGCCGCTCCTGACAGCTCCACGCAGCAACTGAGGTGATTAGCGCGATCAGCTGTGCTGTCACTCAGGTTACTTTCGGCCACCACTGGATCCTCCAACAGTGACAGCAAGTCGCCAGAGTGACAGCGATGAAGTCACAGGTGAGTTGCGGTCTCGGGTGGAGGATCCAGCTAGCTGCGGGTAGCCTGAGTGACGGCAGCGCTAATCGCGCTGCTCACTTCAGTCACTCAGGGGATTAGCGGTCACCGGTGAGTCCTTCACGGGTGACCGCTAATCAGGACACGACACAGACAGAGCCGCGGTATGAGAATGAAGTCGGGTGAAGTACATCCGACTTCATTCTGATCGTGCTGCTCTATCTGTGTCTTCTGTCAGCGACTATTCAGCTCTACTGAATGGCAGATGACATAGAAAAAAGGGATCCCATATGCATCAAACACGCATTACACACGCTCTGTTAGTCATTAAATAATTATAAAAAAGCATCGCACTTGCATTGCACACTGACCTAACGTGAACTAAAATCGGCCGAGTTTTTTTCAGGCAAGTCGGACCGATTTTACATGCATAAATGTGATTCCAGCCTAACAGTTGTTGTAGAGATGAGAAGGTGTGTCCAAACTTTTGGTCTGCACCGTGTAGATATGTATATATATATATATACATACATATATATATATATATATATATATATATATATATATATATATATATATATATACTTAAAGCCTAAAAAAATGAAGGCAGCACTCGGCAATAAAGTGAAAAAAAAAATAGCCCATAGGATACAGCAACGTTTCAGTCACAAAGTGACCTTTGTACCGTTGTCAAGCAATATATATATATATATATGTTTCATCTTTATCTTCCGTAAACTAACAACACACATGACCCGCATGCTGTTCCGCCCAATCATCAGTTGTACATGGCTGGCTAGGTTTGAATGATGTTGTCTTTGAGCAGCCATGCCAAGTAGTAGCTGTCAGTACATCTGGTTCACGATGGCACAGAGAGAATGACAGCCGGCATAGACAACTGGATTTTCAAGCATGTCTTATTACTTAATACTTTTGTATGTCCGATCAAAACATGGGCAATGAAGCCAGCAATTTTGCTGCATTTGTGGAACGCACTGTCCATGTTGGCATCATTATAAAGTATTTATTTAGGATGCCCTCCCTGAGAAAGTGAAGGTTGTTATGATTGAACCAGTTGAAACTTTATAGAGTAGCTAATGTATATACCCTAGAATGTGCCGCCTCTGGTGAGAATATATTTTCATGGTGACACAATCATGGAGAAAATATTCTCAGCCATAGTTGTTTGGCCATTGTTGGAACCTCATGGAACAACACAATGATCAATGCTGCACTTGGGGTTCAAAAAAGGATGTTATTCCTTTTAACGTCACTGTAACACCCATACCGGTGTGTTGTGAATGTCAGTTATGCTTTGGCTGCTGGGAGGCTCCCTCTTGTGGCCAGGAATGGTTTGGACATAGACCAGGTGTGTTGAGCAATGGGCGTTTCCATTGCTAACTCTCTGCTTATTTAAATCCTGGTCTGATAGCAGGCTATGCCGGATGTCAGTTGTTCTTTTTTCACCAGCCTGCTTCATTCTGCTCCACACCACATTTACCCCAGATAAGTGCTTTGCTCTTTATTTGTTGTTTGGTTCTTTTACTCTTATCTGAGTTTGTCATTTGCTGTGGTTGTTTTCAGTTTATTTGCTTGCAGGGATTTTCCCTCTCAGTTGCTTAGCTGGGAAACTCCCTGCAGTTTTGTTTGGAGTATAGCTCCTATAAGTCGTTTGTGGCTTTTTGAATTTGTAATGATTCTTGTTTTCTGTTCATTGGTATGACAAGAGCGCCTGGTATAGTACGGAGTGCAGATCGTGAGATCTGAGGGCCTTTTTTGTACTATCAAGAATTTGGAATTTTGCAGGGTTTTTCTCTGGCCACCATCAGCCCCTTTCCTGTCCTTTCCTATTTTAGTCAGTGGGGCCTCATCTTTTGCTAATCCTATCATCTATCTGTGTATTGTGTTTTCCTATATCACCGCAGTCTTTGAATGTGGGGGGCTTGCTATTCTTTGTCTATTTTCTGAGGCAGAGAGTTATTCATCTTTCCTTCCTTTAGGATAGCTAGTTCTCCGGCTGGGTTCGCGGTGCACAGGATGTTAGTTCACCCCTCGGCTACTTCTAGTGTTGATGGTTAGTAAGGAGATGGCGGCCAGATTAGTTGCCAATGCTCTTGTCACCTTTTACCAATGCGTTATGGTGGTCTTCCATGGTTCCGGATCATAACACCGGTGTCCCTGCACTGCTCTGCTCCCCTCCCTGGCAGGGTCGTCTACTCTATCACCCATCTGACTGTCCTGCGGTGGCCACCCTGTCCCCGACCAATGCTGCTGTCTCCCGGAGGCTATGCACATCTAACATGCTTCCTGGTTCTGCCCTAAGGGTCCGAGTGCAGCCACACCCCTTTTCTTAAAGGGCCAGCGTACCCTAACCTGAAAGTTCCTCTCAGGACAGCTGAGAGGCCACTGATACTTAAGGCACCCTTCCGCTCTGGGCAATGCGTAACATTTCTAGTTCTCATGCCCCTTGTGCTGCTGCTGTCATTGTGGTGAGTGATGCTGCTGACATTATCTATATTTCAGTGTTGTGCCAGTTTGCTGACCTGCTGCTGCTGTTTCCATCCACGCTGGCTGCCTACCCTGATACCCCCACACCAAGTATCCACTCTGGTCGCTGCTGCCGTATCCATCCATGCATCTCGGATGGATCCACTACTCTGCCTGCCGCTGCTGTTGTTTCCAACAGAGACTGTACTGTGTCTGTGGCGCCAGCTGGCGAGGTACCGCAGATCCCCTGGGGCTGCCCTCTGCCGGCTGCTTACTCGGCAGCCAGTCTAGTTCGCTTCCCCAGGCAAGTGAGCGGTATCTTCGGTCTTTTGGACCCATTTATACAGCACTCACCCCTCGAGTATAAGTCACCAAGAAAAGGCAATAATCGTAGAGCCCAGCAAGCTCAATTCTATATTACATAATCCTCCTGAACCTTCTTGCCCCCCTTATATGCCTCAGTTCCTATGATGGAAGCCTGACAGCTGAATCCAATTTTCTGTGCCAAGCTATCAGTAATGGCTGCTCTGTTAAAAGTTGGCTTGGAAATGTGTAAAATCAACTTGACAGAAGTTGAAGTTTGATGTTACCCTACCTAACAATGCTGTATTAGCCGTACTAAACCACAAAATGCGGACATGGCTGACTCCATGTGATTATGTCAAAATCGCATGATTGCAGGAGCTGTGTGCCATTTATATGAACTAGTCTGGTCTGTAAATCGGAGCGGAATAGTGTATGCGGCAATTTTTTCAATGCAGTGTTCAGAATTGGCCACTGTCACACTGGTTTTAATGGGTATGTGGGCTCTCCGTGTGCACGTCTGTATAATACACGATTCTGAATATCTTTATCTAAGGCCATTTTCACACATGCGCACAAAAAACGCAAGTGTCGCATGTTCCGTTTCATCCATCTGTGTGAACATCCATGTGTACGTGTGTGATATCTGTGTGACATATACACACAAAAAAATGCATGGCACTGGAATTAATGTTTTTTACAGTATATGTTAAAGATGTACAAGGATAAATACACAGATAGATAGATAGCTTGTAAAGCTTTCTATTTAGCCAAATAAATAATTAAATTTAACAGAAAAACGACATGGAGTCCTCCCATTTTTGATACCCAGCAAAGGTAAGGCAGACAGCTGTGAGCTGATATTATTAAGTTGGGAAGGTCCATGGTTATTGGGTCTTTCAAAGCCTAAAAATACCAGACCACAGCCTCCCGAGAAATGGCACATCCACATAGATGCACCAATTTTGTGCTTTTCCTCGTTTTTTCCTGATTACCCTGGTGCTATGGCACTCAGGGTAATTGTAGTTGGGGTTGATGTGAGCTGTGGATTGTCCAAAACCACAACTGGCATCAAGCCCTAATACTGAGTTTGTAATGGAGGTGTCTGATAGGCAACCCTCTGGTTGTCTATCAGACACCTCCATTCCAAATCCAGTAAGTAAAAAGGAAAAAACACAGAAATATTTTTTTTAAAAAAAACACTCCCTGCCACTTTCCCTTGTTCACCAATTTACTTAAAAAAAACTAAACAAAAACGATGCAGGTCCTACATTGTGCAGGGAATGCAATGTAGTCCACACATGAAAAAAAAAATTAAAAAAAGCTGTGCTTTCTCTGTCCAAGCAATTGTGAAAAACGGTGACGTCAGTATTGTTACTGCTCATAAGAGTCGCTTGCTCTCCCACAGCTCAAAGCCCATAGAGCCTCAAAATCATGCTCTATAGAATTTGATCGATGGAATCGGGGAACATCATGACAAGCGTTGGACTACGTCAGACCTGCTTGGGAACTTTGCTTTCTAATAAATTGGTGAACGAAGGACAGTCTTTTCTTTCTGTTTCTCTATGTTTTTCAGGTTTCCATTTGTGAACTACCTCGGATTCCCTGGACTTCGTCGGACCTGCATGTTTTTTTAATAAATTGGTGAATCAGGGAACGTGTCGGGGGGTGTTTTTTTTAAATAAAGTAATTGTGTGTTTGTTTGTTTTTTCTTTTTACTTTAATGGGTTAGTAATGGGGGTGTCTGATAGTCACCTCTCCATTTCCAGGACCAGGGCTTGATGTCAGCTGTGTTTTTGGACATTTCACAGCTGATATCAACTACCATTGCCTTAATTGCCAGTGCACCAGGACAATCACGAAGAGCCGAGGCGAAGAGACAGAATTGGCACATCTAATGGATGTGCCACTTCTGGGGCGGCTGCAGGCTGCTATTTTTAAGTCTGGCAAAGGCCCAATAACCATGGACTTCCCAGTCCGATAATATCAGCTCTAAGCTGTCTGCTTTACCTTTGCTGGTTATTATAAATGGGGGGACCCTCCACCTCCTGTTGTTTTGTTTTTTTTATGTAATTACAGTATTTTTTTGGATTATAAGACACACTTTTCCTCCCAAACATTTGGTAGGAAAATGAGGGGTGTGCTTATAAGCTTACTGGGGATGCTGTAGAGGGGTCAGAGGAGACAGGAGCGATGCTGAGGGCTGTGCTGTGTTCTGGGTTGTGTTGCAGGCGGGTGCACTGTAGGCTCTGCTGCACTGTGCTGCAGCGGTGCGCTATGGGCTCTTCTGCGCTGCGGGTGGTGAGGCAGCTGCCCCCATCCTAAATGTCATCGGTGCGGGCTTCAAATAATGGCACCCAGAGTCAGTGCATGCGCAGATGGAACTCTCAGCTCAAGATCTCATCTGTGCACGCGCCACCTTTGGCCCATTGATCTCCCAGCAGCGGACTTAAGGAAAATGGCACCTGGAGGTGGCGCGTGCGCAGATGAGATCTTGGCTTGTGATTGAGCCAACAGCTCAATCTGCGCACGTGCTGACTCTGGGCGCCATTTCTTTGAAGATCGCATCGCCGACAGTTCCTGGATGTTCCTCCTACCTCACAGCGCTGCCGTCTGCAGCATGCATCTGGGACACCCCGCACACCGCCCGCAGCATCGTCCCACTCCAGTACCACCACTGCCTTCTCTGACCCCACTCCACCACCGCTGCCGCCCCCCCTCCGGTAACACACCACCGGATTATAAAACGTACCCCATATATTCCATTTTTCCTTTTTTTTCCCTCTGAATTTGGGGTGTATCTTATAATCAGGTGCATCTTATAAAATGAAAAATATGGTACTTATTTATTTGGCAGAATAGAAAACTCTACAAGCTGTATGACTGTCATCTTTGCCCATATTTAACGCATAAAAATAATTCATTTCTTGAATGCATCTAATTCTGGCACGTGGCACATGGATGCTATCCTTGTGTTTTACGTGTTTAAATGGACCCATAGACTTCTATTGACCCTTTTCATTCATGAGGGAGGTAAAAATGCATGTCTTCGTGTGGATCATATGGACACGCGGTCTGTGTGAAAACACTGAGGTGTGAGGATCAACAGAGACTTTAATGTGTGCGTGTACGTGTTTCTGGTACGCTTGAAGACGGACACTGAACATACTAGAAACATGGACTAGTGAAGGGGGCCTTAACCAGTTTTTCTATGTCAGATTTTAGACTGTGCAACCTGGCTACATTTTTCAATGGGATTTTGTGTGATTATCATTTTTTTTTTACTATATGTTCAGGTATGTGAGACATTTTTTTCTATACCTTAGGCAGGTAATTAAATAGAATAGTATTGAAAAACATGTAAAACTGGTCTTATGCCACTGCTAATAGAATGGTGTTAAGGAAAAAAAATAGTCCTTACCTTTTAGAAATGTTATAAAGCACACTCCCCCTGAGGCAGTATTTACAGCTCATGCTGCCATAGGCACAAAGACTGACTCAACCCTAAAAAACTGACTTACAGGATTCATTCAATTTTCTATGTCCATAACAAAATTTGGGAGTGATGAAGGGAACTTGTTAGCAGGATTTTCCCTTTTAACCTGCGGCCACCACCGGTAAGCTCATATATACAGCATTCTAGAATACTGTATATAAGAGCCAAGGCTGCGCTGTGTAACCTAAAAAACATCTTTTATGATACTCATCTAGGGAGTGGTCCGGTCTGATGGGCATTGCGGGTCTCAGTTCGGCGCCTCCTCTCTTGCTTCCATAGCCTCCTACTTCATAGCACATGTGGAGGACACATCCTACGTCATCCACATAGAGGCCTCCATTGCACTCCTGCGCATGCGTACTTTGATTTGCCCTGGTAAACTGGATACCATAATAATCTATGGATCCTATCTGCTTCTGTTTGCATTAAGGCCACGTCTCACTAAGCGACATTGCTAGCGAGTCACGTTTTTTGTGATGCAACAGCGATCTTGCTAGCGATATCGCTGTGTGTAACATCCAGCAATGACCTGGCCCCTGCTGTGAGGTCGCCGGTCGTTGCTGAATGTCCTGGACCATTTTTTGGACAGCGAGATAGCAACGATCTGAATGTGCAGGATCAGGGAGGCGGCTTCTGCGGACGCTGGTAACCAAGGTACACATCGGGTAACAAAGCAAAGCGCTTTGCTTGGTTACCCGATATTTACCTTGGTTACCAGCGTCCGCAGCTTCTAGAAGCCGGCTCTCTGCTCCCTGCACACGTAGCCAATGTATACATCGGGTAACTAGTGCTTTGCTTAGTAACCCGATGTGTACTATGGTTACCAAGCACAGCGTCGTTACATGGGTCGCTGGTGGCTGGTGGCTGATCTCTGATCGCTGTGAAGATCTGCCTGATTGACAGCTCACTAGCGACCATGTAGCGACGCTCCAGCGATCCCTGCCAGGTCAAATCGCTGGTGGGATCACTGGAGTGTCGCTAAGTGTGACGATACCTTTAGTTTTCAAAAGCATTCATTTCAGAAATCAATTCTGAAACAGAAAACGGAACTCCAGAACAGCAGGTAAACATAGCCTAATTCTACAATACAGTGACTAGATACTAGATACTACCAAAATATAGTACTTGAATAACACCACCGTATCATTGCTGAATTAGATCATAATACATGTCAAAAATGCAATGATCCTGAATCATTAAGACTGATGTTTTGCAATCCTACTGAAGGCAGCGCCAGGACAAGACGCACCTATTTCATCCACCGGCAGTGGTGCTCCAGAGTATATTTCTGTTGTAATTTATGCAACTTTAGTGGTGTAAATTATTATGAAATTGCCAGCACATGTGTAAAAACTGTCAAGTTTTGCTTCAGATCTAAAGCCTTGTTAGCATATTAATTGAAATACTGATGTCTCAGTGACAGAGGAACGAGCTGGTCAGGTAAAGGTATTGCTGGACTTGTCTTTGCAAGAGCTACATTCGAATAAAATTAGTTTCATATGTGAAATCCTGCTGACAAATTCTCTTTAACCCATTAACGACTTATGGCATACTGTGTCAGTCATAAGTCGTTTCCCTGCCTTTGATGTGGGCTCACATACAGAGCCTGCATCTTTCCCTGCAGATGAAGGCTGAATTATTCAGTCTTCATCTGCCTCTAACAGCTGGGGGTGGAAAGGAGCTATTAACCTTTTAAATGCCACTGTAAGTCCCTGATAGCAGCATTTAAAGATCAAAAGCAGGGGGCGCACTGTTTTGACACCTCATACCAAAACAATCACTGATCTCGGGGAGACCAGCCAGAGAAAACACTGCCGGCAGCCAGCGAGGGCGCTCAAGACAGTGAAATCCTAGGTACATTGCCCCCTGGGAAATATGCAAATCTAAAAGGTCCGTGGAGCCTCTGTTAGGAGTCTCAACACAGAAACCAGCCAGATATCCCTCCGGGAAGGGCCCAGCCAAGGGGTGACTCTTTTTAGGAGACCACCATAACCACCATATTAAGTGGCCCTTTTAGTCAATATCCAACTTTTTGACAAGTTTAAAGATATGACAAGGGAAATACCAAGGCCAGGTATCCATCCACAGACAGCTGTTTCGGGGTATTGCCCCTCATCAGTGTGGAGTAGGATTAGTAGTAGGATTTCTGTGTTGAGACTCCTAACAGAGGCTCCACGGACCTTTTTGATTTGCATATTTCCCAGGGGGCAATGTACCTAGGATTTCACTGTCTTGAGCGCCCTCGCTGGCTGCTGGCAGTGTTTTCTCTGGCTGGTCTCCCCGAGATCAGTGATTGTTTTGTTTTGTTGGTCTACTAGGCATTGCTCCCACCCAGCCAAAATCCTACTCCACACTGATGAGGGGCAATACCTCTGGCAATACCAATTTTTCCTGACAATCAGTGCAAGTTAAAATAGGGCTTTAAACAATGCTACAATGTCCCTATTACATTGACACACTACCTGTCAGGGGTGTGTCACGGGTTACAGACAGTCATGTGGTTTCTGGCCATAGAAAGTCACAGAGTTTTGCTGCACAGAATAATCCCTGACTTTTCATTGTTCCTGATGTCAGTATTCATTGTAATAGGTAGGTTTCCTGCTGGATTCATCTCTACCTTTTGGACCCAGCAGGAAATGGCCTTCCACCCAGCTGCTGATCATCAGTATTCTCTTGGTGCTTAAATACCCCTTCCTTTCTTGTACTGGTGCTGGTGATATTATTCAGTTAATTCAAACTTTGGTTGCAAGCAGGTGGCTTGTACTCCTCTGTTTCATCGTTGCTGAAAACTTTGCTGAACGTCTACCTGACTCATCTGCAGATAAGTAGTCCATGCAATTTCCACATGTGTCCTCCTTGTGTCGTCCATAGTGTTTAGTGGGGTTGACGAAGAGCTCATCCCATCCATTCCTTATTTAAGGCCCAGCACTAGGGATACCTAGGGTCAGGTATCCGGCTTGGCGCATAGATACATAACCTATCTAGGGTGGTGAGGGACCCCAGGGGCCAACGATAGTTTTGGTCAGGGGTCACCATCTTCCCCTTCCCTAGACACAGGATTTCCCTTCCCTTTCTCCATTCGCTTTGTATTTTCCCATACTTAACATGACATTACTTCGGCCATATGCTAAATGTTACACTTGTCAGAGAGCGTTGAAGCATTGAACTGGAACTTCACTTAAACTATCGTGGTTTCGGAGACATGCCAGTGGGGCGCCCCTGAGGCTTCAGTCACCACAGGGTACTGCACCTCACTAAAGGTGCGGTACACATTCTGGATCCAGAGGAGGTTGGTACCGGTTCCACAACACACAAACTCATACACACAGGCAGGTTGCCCTCCCCAATGGGGACCGGGCTAGGGTTGGGTCTTAACTTAGTCACCAAACATGGTGGGCTGCCACCCACTAGTGACAGGGAACCAGGGGAGGAGTGGCCGCCAGGGGGAGTTAGGAGCCAACATAGGAGTAGAGTTCTCCAGCAGGAGAGGTCAGGAGCGGACGGGTTTTTCGGTAGCTCCTATGGGATGTAGGAGTTAATACGGCCGCTGAGGGGAGAGCTTCATTGCTCCCTTGGGACCGGCACAGTTCAGGGTGCAGAGCCTTAGGGTGAAACAGACTTCACATTGGATCACCAGAATCTGCAGTACAGGGGTATTGCATGTTACTCTGGCCACCACAAGATCCTGGAGAACAGTGGCACATAGGGTCCGGAGTCGTGATCAAGGTCAGGCCCCATCCCAGACCCGCGTCACCTGCACTTGGGATGGGAGCTAACACTACAAAACCGAGGTCCCCAAGCAGCGTCAGGCCTCGGGGATCCATCTTTGAAGAGTGCAAGAAGGAAGGGCCCACAGACTACTGCACCGGTTCTGACCTCCAAAGGAACTGGGATCAGCTGGAGCCCATCACGGCGGAGACCGGCACTTCCCGGGCAACCCACGGATAGTGGGTAAGACCTGTTACCGCAACTACTGTGTCTGCCCTTTATTGCTGACGCTGTCGCCCCGCGCCTTGGCGCCAACGGCCACTACTACCTCCTCATCCTCCCTGGGGCCTAGCTTCACCTGCGGGAAGCTGAACCAGTTGCGACACCATCTGCCCCAGAGGACAACGACCGCAGCGGTGGCTAATTCCTGGCTGCATACTGTCGGTGGCGTCATGAGACAACTACTACCCTCATCATCACTCCCTTTTTATTGTACACCTCGGGGCCACAAAGCCAGGCAGGGCCACCCGTGACATCCCGGACCAAACATCGCCGGCCCGGCGATGAGTATTTAACCCCTGCCCCGTGGGTGCTACACCAGAAACATACTCCATCCATGATTGACAGCAGGACCTGATATACCTGCAGCTTCAAGGAAACTTTGAGCACTTTGCCTGCAATTAATTAATGCTAGTAGTGTCTTACGGCTGAGCGCTCTACTCATCATGCTCATAACATAATATTAAGCTAATTACATTATGTGCTTTCAGACTAAGTACTATATGTGGAGTACAAAAAAAAGTCCCATATAAGGCTATTGAGTTGACATGATGGATTTGATAAATCCTACAATTTTTAAATGTTTAAAATAATACCTTTTGGTTTTGTGAAAATAAAATTGAATCAAGTTTATTATTTAGAACTAATAAGGTTGGAGATAAATTCTCAATCAGTATTCGTTTGCCCGAAAAATTATACCTTACCCTTATTAATAATACATTTTTGAGTATATACTGTATAGTAATTCCATTAATATAATAAATATTCCAAGTGATATCTATCCAAACGGTATTTTTCTTCTTCCTTTCCCTCGTTGATTTACTACATAGGAGATTCTATACATTTTTAAGATGAATACAAAATTACATATGGGGACTTCAGCTGATTCTCCAATAATTGCCTTTCTTTGGCTACACTATTAGTGTCAGGAGAAGGTGATTAAAAGCACCTTGTACATGAGCGACATAATCCATAGGGAAAATTATTTTTAACTGTATTTATTTTTTCTTTAACCTCTTCACGACCGGCCGATTTTGCGCTTTACGTTTTTGTTTTCGCCACACTTCTTCCGAAACCCGTAACTTTTTTATTCTTCTGTCAATATAGGTAAGTGAGGACTCATTTTTTGAAGAATGAGTTGTACTTTTAAATGAAATCGGGAGTTTTACCATATAGTGTACCGAAGAACGGAAAAAAAATTCCATATGCGGAAAAATTGCAAAAAAAGTGCGATTGCACAATTGCTTTTGAGATATTTTATTCACTGTGTTCCCTATATGGTAAAACCGATGTGTCGGTGTGATGCCTCAGGTTGGTGCAAATTCTAAGACACCAAACATGTATAGGTTTACTTTTATCTACGGGGTTAAAAAAAATCAGAAGTTTGTCCAAAAAAAGTTGCGTACGTTTTGCGCCATTTTCGGCGACCCATAGCATTTTTTATTTTTCAGGATATGAGGCTCAGTGATTTCGCATTTTTTGCGTCTTGAGCTGACGTTTTTAATGTACCATTTTTGCATAGATGCTACCTTTTGATCGCCTGTTATTGCATTTTACGCAAGAATTTGTGTCGACCAAAAAATGTAATTTTGGTGTTGGAATTTTTTTGCTGCTACGCCATTTACCGATCAGATTAATTGATTTTATATTTTGATAGATCAGGCATTTCTGAATGCGGCGATACCAAATGTGTGTATATTTTTTATTTTTTAAACTCTTTCATTTTCAAAGGCGTGAAAAGGGTGTGATTTGAACTTTGAACTTAGTACTTTTTTTTTAATAGTCTCCCTAAGGGGCTATAAGGGTCAGCAGTCTGATTGCTCATTCTTTTCTCACGATCAGAGCAGCACCGCTCAGATCGGGAGAAAAGCTCATCTCTTGTAATAACCAGTACTCAGCTGCTAGTTACAGGACCTTAGTCATGTGAGCTACCGGAGTCATCACATGACCCTGTGCTACCATGACAACCAAAATAAATACCAATTTGTGTCGCCACAAGGAGATATATACAAATAGAAGTATATAATAATGATTAATCTCCAAAATGGAGTACCACACCTCCCTGACGAAGGCTACGGCCGAAACACATGTTGGTGTGGCTCAGCAGTGGCTAATGGCGACAGGTATTTCACCCCTATGATGGGATTTTTTCTGGTATGCCTTACGGCTTTTTTATGCCTGTGTTCATGTCCTTTAGCAATATGCAAACAGGAAACCATACTACATGTTTAGTTTGAAAATTATACCTATTTAATTACTGCTATACCCATGTTGGGGACAGTTAATTGGAATGTAATATTTATTAATATTCTTATATAACTCATTGGTTCTCTGCTTGCAGTCTTGGGTCTTGTGGTGCCTCGGCACTTTTTTCATTACTTTCCCTTGCTTATATTGTTTTTACCTTGATCTTTAATAAAAACTCTATTTTATCATTGTATTGTCTTTTGGCTACATTTTTCTTGGTTTCGCTTTACCATGACAACCATCAGATCCACATGATCACATCATGTGACTTCCGCTGTCGAATTGTAAGTAAAGTTTTAGTGCGACCACATTTAAAATGGCACTTTCACTTATTGACAGCGCCATTTAAGGAGTTAAAAGGCATGGGCGGAACGTGATTCCACTCGTACCTGGTAGGCACACATGTCAGCTGTACAAATCAGCTGACATGTGTGCTGATCGCCGCAAGCTGCTTGCAGAAGCCCGCGGGGATTAACATTATGACCCCTAGGACGTCATGTTACCGCCCGCTGTCGTTAAGGGGTTGATGCACAGACTTGTGCATCTTCACTGTGTGCTGTGAGGAACCTCCGGTGCCGATGGCGGGTGCATAACTGCAAGTATGCATTTTGCATAGATATGGTAACATGCCAACTAGACGTGCTCAGCCTCCCTTAGTGCAATGGTATTGAATGAAGCCAGAAATGTCTAGTCAGAATGTGTCCGGAAGTATGCAAATCTCATACTTGCAGTCAAATGACTGTCTGCTCCCGTCACCGACAGTGGAGAATCCTCACTCAGCGTGCACTCAGGACATTACTACTTTATAAGGGTACACTTGGGGGATTATTACTTCATAAGGGGACACAGGAAGAATTATTACTCTTTATGTTGCACTTGTGGCTTTATTACTTATTTGGGGCACCGGAGCCTTATTAATATATGAGGAGGAACTTGTGGCACTATTGTGACGCCCTGGGCAAGCCAGGGGTCACAGGTCACAACACCACATGCACCCCACATTCCCTGCAGGAACACCAAAGTCAAAACAGAAATCCTTGTTGCCTTCCTCCAGGGGCTGATGTCCACACCAGGGGGTGGGCCAGGCGGTTGGCGCCGCCCACCGAGGAGTTCACAGCCCTGGAGGCGGGAAAACCAGGCAGATGAGTGTTAGAGTTCAAAGTGGAAGGAGTAAACAGTGGAGTTGTAGTGAGAGAAGTGACAGAGAAAAGTGACAGCAAGAAGCCTGAAGTTAGTCCGGGTGTGTGCCCCGGACTGAGACAGCAAGGTTGGCAGACGGCGGTGACCATCTGCAGGAGAGATTGCTCGGAGGTTGCCGAAAGGACCGTGGGCGGGTGGTGACCCGGCGGTACCGGAGCGGTATACAAAGAACAGTCAGCACCAGGGCAGGGGCCTTTCGGCTCCCGGCAAGGCTAGGAGTCGCCATAATTTGCCAAATCCGTCAGTGAAGGGGACCACTGAGTCTCCCAACAACCAAGTCCCGATTGAAGGCAACAGTCCGACCGTTAAGGGGAGACACCGCCACCGCCAAGGCATCAGTTTCCCAGGGCCAGCGCCTGCGGGCAAGAGAGGGGCTCCTCCGGCTCATATCCAGGTCGGGGAGCGGGTTACCGGTGGGAACCCATCGCTACCAAAGAACCGTACTTAGGTGCAGGAAAGTGACCGTCACCGCTAACTGCAGGGAACATCAGCACCGTAGCCGTCCGAGGGACCCCTCTAACCAGCCGTTTGTTTACCGAGAACTGTGTCGTGTTTACTGGCTGAGTGAGTACCTCCATGCCGTGCGGCACAGCGCTGCCCCTGCGCCCCTGCACCTCCACAGGCCCCATAACCCGCCTGTCCACCATCCCAACCCCATCACTGGGCCCCGGGACAACCAACCTCCTACCCACGGAGGGGAGAACTAACAACTTTGCTGCTCCCTGTCACCGCTCCCGGGATTCCCATACAGAGCAGCGGTGGTGCCCCTACAATCACCACAACCGTGGGTGGCGTCACGGACAATAAACTATCCCACCAACCAAACCCCTTTCACTCACGGGCGAGGAGCGCCGCGCGAGTCCCCGGGATCCGGCCCATCGCTCGAGCCACCGAGCAGCAGCAGGCCGCAGTGGCAGCCGGACCCGAGCAGTGGGAGAGCGCAGCGTCCCCTCCTCCGCCCGCGACAACTTGGCATCACGAACAGGATCTTACCGCTCTGCCGTTGGGTAGAGGTGCGCCTTGTGACCGCCGGAGGTGTCCGGCCGGAAAATTTCAGAAGCCGCCATCTTTGGCGTGAAGAGTTCCCGCTCGAGCGTCTTCTCGAGTAGCAGAGGCGCGAAGGCCAAAACCCCGCAACGATAGAGGAAGGGCCGGAAAGAGGCTAAGGGGGAGACGGAATGGCGGCTGGCTGCATGTGAACGCAGCTATAAAAGCAGGGACGCCAGGACCCTGCAACCATCTTGTTCCTGGGAGAGACCGCCAGCAACATGTGGATGCCGTCTAGAAGCACCGTAGCCCCCGTGCCGGGAACCGCGGCGTGGGAGGAGATCCGGACCGCGCAGCTCTACCAAAGGCTGCAGGTCAAAATGCAGCTCCTCATGGAGGAGTGGGAGACCGACATGGCGGATGTCATAGCGACCGTGCGGAGACGCGAGGAGGAAGCTGAGGAAGGGAGGGTGAGTGACCCACGCCCCGATGCCCTTGAAGGGCCGGTCATCGCGGCTGCGGGACCCGGTCTAAACCCTCTCGCCCTGTTACCTCCCTCGCCACCCGTCTCGGAGGCCGTGACCCCGCCACTAGGCCCGCTGCCACCGCAATCGGTAGCGATACCCAGCATGCCCGCCCCGGCGGGCCGACCTGTAGCCGGAGCCCGTAGCAGACCGGAGGTGCTGCCCTGGAAGACCCCGAAGTCTGAACCGGAGGCATCCCCTGAGAAGTCCCCCGAGCCGGAGCTGATCACCCGTTCCGGTCCGAAGGCCCAACCGCAGAAAGCCCCTGTGCCCATCCCCCACACCTCGGCTGAGGTTGCGCCGGGTTGCCGCTGCAAGGCGGCGTCCAAGGCCAAGAAGCCGCGGGACCTGCCGCCCAGATCCCTAACAGTGGGCAGCGTCCAAAATGTCCCGCGGGGCCCGACCCGTGCGCCGGAGCTCGCAGCAGCGCCGTACTGGGACAGGGAGCCGGTACCGTTGGGCCCGGAGATTGAAGAGAGGGAAAGGAAGAAGGCGGAGCTGGTGGCCCGTGCAATCAGAGAAAAAGAGAATCTGAGACAAGCGACTTTCCGTGTCCGGGGCACGCTGTATGAGGGGCAGGTGAGGCGGTTTGATGTCCGCCGGGGCTATGGATTTATATATGAACCGGGCTTGGAGGCCGAAGTGTTTATAGCCCGGCGGGATGTGAATGCTCATCTGCCAGAGGAGCACCCCGGTCGGAACCTGATGCTGGGTGACTTGGTCCAGTACACCCGGCACTGTGGGGAGAGGGGGTGGTTCGCCCTCGATGCAAAGTTGAGGGGCAGCCAGGAGTCCCGTGTAAGTGCTGCACCTCCTCCCCCAGAAGAAGTCGAAGACTCTGAGTAGGGCAGCGGAACCCCGTTGTCCAGTCCCCGTTGGGACCACCAGTGTGTCTGTTTAAAAGTTTGCAAAAGTTGAAAAGTTTTTGAAGAAAATGAAAGTAATTACCGTGAAAGTAACCTGATTCAACCGTGATTTGGAAAACCGGCCGTTGCTGGCACCGTTGTCCCCGTGGGGACCGATTGAAATTGTTTGGCATAAGGAACTCCTTATGGACAAGCTCGTGAACTTGCAGGGCAACCACAGACGTTAGTGGCTTGTAAATAAGTTGTGTTACCGTTACCGTTTCCGCAATTGCCGCCTCCGGAGAGGCAGGTTGGAGGGAGGGCCCGCAGCAGAGCAGGCTGGGGCCCAGCCACCACAGGAACCGGTGGCTACCCTCTGGAGGGGAAGGACAGATCCCGCTCGGGTGACTTGGTGCAGGACTGGGGTCAAAGGGTGCTGCCTGTTTTCTAGGGGCAGCATCAGGGCCAGGTTGCTTGGGTGGGAGAGAGCGGAGACCGTAACCGTTAACCGTTTAAAACCGTAACGTTTAAGAAATGTGCCTCCCGATGTGGGAGGATGTTCTTCTACTTGTATATATGTTACCGTTTTTATCTTTTCAGAAAAACAAAAAGGAAAATAAAACCGGTGTTGGACGGGCAGCCCGAGGACGGTCTGCGTTTTGCTAAGGGGGAATGTGACGCCCTGGGCAAGCCAGGGGTCACAGGTCACAACACCACATGCACCCCACATTCTCTGCAGGAACACCAAAGTCAAAACAGAAATCCTTGTTGCCTTCCTCCAGGGGCTGATGTCCACACCAGGGGGTGGGCCAGGCGGTTGGCTCCGCCCACCGAGGAGTTCACAGCCCTAGAGGCAGGAAAACCAGGCAGATGAGTGTTAGATTTCAAAGTGGAAGGAGTAAACAGTGGAGTTGTAGTGAGAGAAGTGACAGAGAAAAGTGACAGCAAGAAGCCTGAAGTTAGTCCGGGTGTGTGCCCCGGACTGAGACAGCAAGGTTGGCAGACGGCGGTGACCATCTGCAGGAGAGATTGCTCGGAGGTTGCCGAAAGGACCGTGGGCGGGTGGTGACCCGGCGGTACCGGAGCGGTATACAAAGAACAGTCAGCACCAGGGCAGGGGCCTTTCGGCTCCCGGCAAGGCTAGGAGTCGCCATAATTTGCCAAATCCGTCAGTGAAGGGGACCACTGAGTCTCCCAACAACCAAGTCCCGATTGAAGGCAACAGTCCGACCGTTAAGGGGAGACACCGCCACCGCCAAGGCATCAGTTTCCCAGGGCCAGCGCCTGCGGGCAAGAGAGGGGCTCCTCCGGCTCATATCCAGGTCGGGGAGCGGGTTACCGGTGGGAACCCATCGCTACCAAAGAACCGTACTTAGGTGCAGGAAAGTGACCGTCACCGCTAACTGCAGGGAACATCAGCACCGTAGCCGTCCGAGGGACCCGTCCAACCAGCCGTTTGTTTACTGAGAACTGTGTCGTGTTTACTGGCTGAGTGAGTACCTCCGTGCCGTGCGGCACAGCGCTGCCCCTGTGCCCCTGCACCTCCACAGGCCCCATAACCCGCCTGTCCACCATCCCAACCCCATCACTGGGCCCTGGGACAACCAACCCCCTACCCACGGAGGGGAGAACTAACAACTTTGCTGCTCCCTGTCACCGCTCCCGGGATTCCCATACAGAGCAGCGGTGGTGCCCCTACAATCACCACAACCGTGGGTGGCGTCACGGACAATAAACTATCCCAACAACCAAACCCCTTTCACTCACGGGCGAGGAGCGCCGCGCGAGTCCCCGGGATCCGGCCCGAGCCACCGAGCAGCAGCAGGCCGCAGCGGCAGCCGGACCCGAGCAGTGGGAGAGCGCAGCGTCCCCTCCTCCGCCCGCGACACTATTACTTTATAAGGAGGTAATAAGGGTGGTACTACTTTAAAAGTGTCACTTGTGGTATTATTACCGTACTTTATAAAGAAGCACTGCAGCCATTATTGTGTTGCAATGGGGCATTATCACTTTATAAAGTGGCACAATTCCTTTATAATGGGGCACTCAGGACATTACTATTTTATAAAGGTGCACTTGGGGCATTATTACTTTATATGGTGTATAGGGGTATTAGTATTTTTTAGTAGGCACTTGCAGCACTTTTTCATTTTAAGGGGGCACACAGGGAATTATGTTATTCAGAAGAACACACAGGGGGCTTCTAAGTTTTCTTCACATAGAATATGGTTTGTGACCATCTCTTAGAGCTAAATGTGGCTTTCCAAATAAGAAAGGCTGGAGACTCCTGCATCTGCATTTGGGGGTATAGTAAGAGGTATACTTTATTATTTTTATTATTTAAAGTAGACCTTTCACCAATTTGAACAGTTGTATCTTTTATGACTTGCTTGTCGCATTAATGTAGACGTCACAATGGAACCCCATTCGCTTCTGTAGCTCTGCGATGTAGCAGCGACACTAAAGAAACTTCAGTTGCGTGATGGCTGTTGCGGCCAAAATCGAGGTGTAGCCCTATCCTAAAAAAATTATACATATTCTTCCACTTGTTTTCTTCTATACAATGCTATTTACCCAGGCAAACCACTGTCTTAGTAATGGTGGCTTGGTATAGTTTTTGTTTTACAACACATTCTCATTTATGATATGTTGAAGAAGCAAATTATCATACAGAATTTTTTTTATGATTGAAAAGGAAGTAAGCCAGTTTACTCAGCAGTTTCCACTCAGTCAATCCCAATGGCACTTTCCAACACTCTAAATCTACAGCGTGTACTCTTATTGGAAAAAAACAATAACCAAAAATTGTAGGACGCCTGTGCTGTCCGGTAAAGATCTTACTAGAATACTAGTAATTTTCTGTTTTTTGTTCCTATAACAAGGATGCTTATAGGTCAAATTCCTATTTTGTTAGAAATATTTAAGACATATTTGCTAAATACCACATAGAACCCAATTCATTAAGCCTGATGTTTCATACATCAGCCTGTCACGATAGTAATGGAGTGACTGGGAATCGGGACTCCTATACTGGCCCTCAGGCTAGGGGAGCCCCTAACTGTCCATTATCCCAGAGGTACACATGATGGTGGCGAGGTCTGGACCCTAAAGGCCCTGTCACACTAAGCAACATCGCTAGCAACATCGCTGCTAACGAACAACTTTTGTGACGTTGCTAGCGATGTTGCTGTGTGTGACATCCAGCAACAACCCGGCCCCTGCTGTGAGGTCGTTGGTTGTTGCTGAATGTCCTGGGCCATTTTTTAGTTGTTGCTGTCCCGCTGTGAAGCACAGATCGCTGTGTGTGACAGCGAGACAGCAACAACTAAATGTGCAGGCAGCAGGAGCCGGCTTCTGCGGAGGCTGGTAACCAATGTAAACATCGGGTAACCAAGAAGCCCTGTCCTTGGTTACCCGATATTTACCTTTGTTACCAGCCTCCGCCGCTCTCACTGCCTGTGCTGCCGGCTCCTGCTCTGTGCACATGTAGCTGCAGCACACATCGGGTTAATTAACCCGATGTGTGCTGTAACTAGGAGAGCAGGGAGCCAGCGCTAAGCATTGTGCGCTGCTCCCTGCTCTGTGCACATTTAGCTGCAGCACACATCGGGTAATTAACCCGATGTGTGCTGTAACTAGGAGAGCAGGGAGCCAGCGCTCAGTGTGCGCTGCTCCCTGCTCTCTGCACGTGCGGTGGTAACCAAGGTAAATATCGGGTTGGTTACCCGATACTTACCTTAGTTACCAAGCGCAGCATCTTCCACGCGGCGCTGGGGGCTGGACACTGGTTGCTGGTGAGCTCACCAGCAACTTGTGTAGCGACGCTCCAGCGATCCCTGCCAGGTCAGGTTGCTGGTGGGATCGCTGGAGCGTTGCAGTGTGACATCTCACCAGCAACCTCCTAGCAACTTACCAGCGATCCCTATCGTTGTTGGGATCGCTGGTAAGTTGCTTAGTGTGACGGTACCTTAACTCATGAGAAACCCTGATCTTATACCGCATCACCCCCAACCCAGGAGGGGGAAAAGGCTGGAGTGATAAATCCCCAGACAAATAGACAGACGGGGAGGAACTAAAATGCTAACTCACAGCAGTCACTCACTGAGGTAAAGACAATATGTGAACATGGGGGAAATAAAGAAAAGAAAGGAAGTACACAACAGCAAGGGTATCTCCTGAACACACCACAATAGCATACAGCAGTGCTCCAGAAGCTGAATCACCACCATGCACCAAGACTGGTATTGCATTCACTGTAGTCTGCAGGGAGGAACAGGATCCACCATCTTTTACATGGCAGAAGCAGCTGTGATAGGTCTTCAGTAATCTGTGACTCCAGCAGCAACTCACAGACTAGCAGGAATTAACTCTTGAGAGCCCGGTCACCAGCGAGAACAAAACTGTTCGATGCCCGGCTCTTACTACGCAACACAGAAGCACCAGGTGGCGTGTCAGATTCCGCAGTTTGAACAGAATCCAAAGTCCCCATGACACCTTGTGCATATCTAGCACCCAGGGATATGGGGTACTCGGTTCCGGGTAGTGTAGATCCTGGGAGTGTCATGATGGTGGCCGTTACCCGGTTCCGTGCCCTGGGCCCATTTTGTAATGGGAATATTTACAGGGGATTTGTGAATAAATTATTTGTGACTCCACTTGCGGTGTTGCGGCTAAGTATAGGGAGCCGCCGCTGCAGAGTGTCTCTACTGGGGTGATGGTATGAGCAGCTGGTATGGTAGTCCCTCCCCAAGTAGGGTATTGCCCCAGCGGGTGTATGGTGCGGGGGACATCGGAAGAAGGAGTCCAGACAGGTATTCAGTGCAACTGATTTACTCACTTTTCTCCCACTGTTAACTAGTTGCCCGAGGCCGGCTGGTTTCGCCTCCAGGTCCCCTTCGTCCCAGTGCCAGTCTGGTTCTTTGATACCTTCTTCCCCTGCACCTGTCTCTGGTAAGGGGGTCCCCATAGTATGGAACACTGGGGGTCCCCGGTTTGTGGTTTGTCCACCTCTGTCCGCCTGACGGTAGCGTGAACGATGTGAGGTTGGAGTCTCTGGTCCTGTCCTCGGAACTCTCTTTGCTACTGAGTCTTCAGATTCTTTAGGGTCAGCAAGGTCCTTCATGGTCCCCTTTGCTGTACAGGTGTTAACAGGTCGGCGTGAAGCTCTTTACTGACCTAGGGTCCTGTACCCCGTCAGCCCGTAGTTCCAGGACTACTCCACCATACTCCACCGGCAACCACCTCTCCTGGGTACCAGGTCACCGTCAACCCGAGTCAGGACGTTGCTCAGTTACACCTTCATACTTCCACTGTGAACTCTTTCTGACTGTGTCTGCTCTCTTTCACTTCAGACTCACTTCTCTATATTATTTCTGTGTCCTGACTACTCTCCACAGTCTGCCCCTCCCACCTGGTCAACTAGTGGACTGGAGTGGCTCCACATCTAGGCGGCCATCCATGGTCCCACCCTAGCTAGGTACCATTGTATGGGGGATTGTTGGTGAAAACTGGGATTATCTGGGCTTTTGTTGGCACTGTGATTTTGGGTAACTAAGGGGGTAGACCCTGCATCCTGGTGGGGATGCAGAACCTTCTAGCACCCTGAGGTGTTCAGGGGCACTACACATATAGAATAGCAAACCAAATAATACAGTCTTAAGGCCCCGTTACACGCAACGACATCGCTAACGAGATATCGCTGGTGTCACGGAATTTGTGATGCACATCCAGCCTCGTTAGCGACGTCGTTGCATGTGACACTTACGAGCGACCGCTAACGATAATAAATACTCACAAAATCGTTGATTGTTGACACGTCGTTCATTTTCCAAATATCGTTGTTTGTTCTGGACGCAGGTTGTTCATCGTTCCTGAGGCAGCACACATCGCTATGTGTGACACCCCGGGAACGACGAACAACAGCGTTCCTGCGTCCTCTGGCAATGAGGTGGGAGTGACGTTAATGCGGCTGCTCTCCGCCCCTCCGCTTCTATTGGTGGCCCGCTGTGTGACGTCGCTGTGACGCCGCACAAACCTCCCCCTTAAAATAGAGTTTGTTCGCCGGCCACAGCGACTTCGTTAGGAAGGTAAGTTCGTGTGACACGTACCAGCAATATTGTTCGCCCTGGGCAGCGATTTGCCCGTGACGCGCGCACGACGGGGGCGGGTGCGATCGCTAGCGATGTCGTAGCGTGTAAAGCGGCTTTTAATGATGGGTGTGCAGGAGTAAGATGCTCTTAAATTATTATGCGGTGTATGCAACGAAAAGGATTAGGCACTTCTTCTTAACACTAGAAGTCCCAGAAATTTCGAGCTGCATGGGGTTCCAATGGTAGAAATGTTAAATGACCCCTCTCTGGGACTTCTAGTATTAAGGGCGTGCACCTTGTCAGAAATGGTACTCCAATCAGGGAATGGAGAACATTTCTGGTAAAAGTTACACCACGAAAGTGGTATAACGTTTGTAGAATTTGTCTAGCTGGCTTCACCACACCCTGTTCTTCCCATTTTGGCGGATCGGATTGAGATTGGCATAAAAACACCAAAAGTCGCAATATTTTTACCCAACTTGGAGTTGCCCTAACAATTTATGATTATTCAAAGTATTTTATACAGAAAATCTGGTAAAAACATTTTGTTAAATTGGGGCTTTATTGTCTTTCTGGAATGGGAAGTAAAGGAGAAAGTATTAAAGACATAGGATAGGTGGATCTGAGAGGAAAGCTCCCCTTTTAGAAAATAAAAACCTCTTTTCTGTCAGCCACAGCTCTAACCTTTTGGCTTTCATCAACCTGGTGGGAAAGCAGAGTACTTCACGGAAAAGTATAAATAATGTGTCAAAAAACAATATATTACCCAAAGCATGAGGTTTGTCTTTTCAGGTTGCCAAGCATATGAGCCAACAACAATACATTATGCCATTGTGGTGTCACGGGTGTGTCATGGGTTACAGACAGTCATGTGGTTTCTGGCCATCGAAGGTCAAAGCGTTTGGCTGCACAGAATGCTCCCTGACTTTCTCTTGTTGCTGCTGTCAGTATTCATTGGTATAGGTAGCTTTCTTGCTGGATTCATCTCTCCCTTTTTTGGACCCAGCAGGAGCTCGCCTTCGCTGCTGTTCATCAGCATTATCTTGGTGCTTAAATACCCCTTCCTTCCTTGGACTGGTGCTCATAATATTTTTTAATTCATTCAAGCCTTGGTTGCAAGCAGATGGCTTGCACACCTTTGTGGTATCATTGATGAAAACTTTGCTGAACGTCTACCTTTGTCATCTATAGATAAGTAGTTCATGCATTTTCCCCCTGTGTATCCTCCTTGTGTCGTCTATAATGTTTAGTAGGGTTGGCGAAGAGCTCATTCCATCCATTTCTTATTTGGAGCCCAGCACTAGGGATACCAAGGGTCAGGTATCCGGCTCGGCACATACCTGACCCGTACCGCACCTATCTAGGGTGGTGGGGGACCCCAGGGACCAGCAGTAGGTTTGGTCAGGGGTCACCATCTTTCCTTTCCGTAGACACAGGGTTTCCCTTCCCTTTCGCCGCTTGCTTGGTACTTCCCTGTTCCTAGTGTGACATGCGGCGGATTATGTTTTTTATTCTGGACAGACCAACGTTTGTGAAACCGATTTGCACATCAGTCCATCATCTTTGTGGGATTAGAGGTGCTTAGACACAAAATAGTTTTTTTTCAAAAAGGTCCCATTGTCTTCCTTAGAGGGGATAAGTATACCACGTTAGATACTGTTGGGGTTGAATCTAGAAATAATTTATCTTATCAATTACAAGAAGCAGTGAGGAATAACAATACTAGAGACGGAAACAAGTAGGTCAGTTCGGTAAGGGAGTTTATTCTTTGTTACCTCTCAAACTGTAAAGATATACTCTCAAGTCCCTTTTGGAGGTCTGTTGTAAGGAAAGCACTAAGGAAGTTGGTCAGTTTGGGTCATTGGATGGGAAAGTTCCTGCATAGGAAATGCATGGATAATTGAAAATGCAAAGTTCTTGAGTTGTGTAGGTGGTATGCGGTGAGCCTACTGGCAAGGCTCCTGATTTCCAGTGATTAGCTTTAAAGTTGGACAAGGATCCATATCCTTTTAGCTCATTCATTAGCTTCATTAGTAGGCTGCCACTTTCTTTTGGAAGCTCTGTTGCTGAATTCCGTTATGTCCAGGTTGTTGCCAAGCAACATCTTTTTAAGATTTGAAAAAAGACATGTAATTAACTTTCTGAGGATAGCATAGCCATGGGGAACAGACTTCTCATTTTAGAGACATTTTTTATAATTAATTCCTAATTTATTCATCTATTAAAACTTTTTTTTAAATTCAGATTTCATTGATTAAAATACATACATACTTTTTTCTCAATATAGCCTAAGGCTATGAAAATAATTATGTATGAGGGTCTTATTGCCTGGGACACTACAACCACTTTCCGATTTTCCTATCAGCAAAAATTTAACAATTTCAGAGAACCATTGGAGAAACACATCCCGCATGCTTACCGACTAGAATGCCTTTCTAGGGAGGACATTGATCCCTAATTATTAGGACCATTTCCATGTTTTAGAACCTATAGTAGAACAAGGTAAAGCCCTTCCTCCACTGTTCCCTTAATGGTTTACAGAGTGCTTTACCTCAGCCCTCCTCCTTATCTGAGGACTCTAGATGTGGGATACTCCATCTGCATCTTTTTCTACAATTTAAAGAGTGTTACCTCCTCTAAATGAAGCTTACCATCCCATCCTTCCCTCTCCTCTATTACCCATCGGACAATGGGTCACAGTACATGGAAAGACCGAATGTTAAAAATAATTGATCTTACATTCCACAAAAGATGACTATAAGATACAAGACCAAAGTCTTCTTGTTGTCCAACCACCGGACTAGGGTGCCAACAGCCCAGGACTAACAGGCATTCTAGGTAACCACTCTTTAGCTACTTATAAATATTACCTGACCCTTATTTGCAAGTTCCCATTCTCAATAAAGGGGACAGCAGATCTATGTGTCACGCTACAGGCATGGCGAGCACATTCAAACTGACCGAAGTCTGACGCACAATAAATATTCAACTAAAATAACACCACAAACAGGGGGGAACACAGCGGACACAATACAATGGAGGTCCCTGCCTCTAGGCAGAGCGGTGAAGGAGCACCTCCTGAACTCACCTCAAGTTGACTCCCGAGCTCCCTAGCTTCCCTATATTCTTTCAACCTGTCAGCAATCAGGATACCTTGGGCTCTAAACTGGCCCTAAACTCACACTGCCTAGTGAATAGGCCGACAAGTTCACTCACTAGGCAGACTATGAGGTTCTCATAGCCTTGAATTGAATTGTAACCTCCAGCTCCCTCCATGAAACACTGGTGCGGCCGGCAAGCCACAAAGTGCAGAAGACGGACCGGAGCGGAGCTGATATCAGATGAAATAAAAAGAGGACTGAGATTTAAAGCAACATTCCAGCGGTGAAATAAAAAGGAAAAACACTGGAGTGGTGCTTTAAGTAACTTCTTTTATAGAATGCAACATGTAGAATACAACTTCCAGAAGCACCAGAATGTCAGCAGTTGTGTATGCATGCTGGAAGTTCCAAATGGGAGAGAAAATAAGGACAAGTATATGAAAATAAATGTATCTGAATTACATTGAATTGAAGAGAGGACACAGCCTTTTTTCAGTTTTAGCATACTATGTTGCCCTCGTTGCTGATTGTTTCTATCCCAAGAGCTTTCTCAGTAGACTGCTACCTGGAACTTGCCTTGGATAGTGAACCGAGGATATATGTTCACCTGTGATGAGTGAGCACTATCCTGCTCGTATGCTTGTTACTCGAAATGCAGTTTGGACACTTGGACGAGCTTGACTCAAATACCGAGTATAATGGAAGTCAGTGGGAAACTCGAGAATTTATCCAAAAGCTCTTCATCCACGTGTGAGTGGAAGGGCTCAGTCGTAATACCTACATTCCTGTTATGCAAGTACATAATCCAACAGAGATAAAGAGACAGAAAAGCCTATCTTACTGCTGCCACACTTGCATTCTACTGGTTCCTGCGCAGACTGGAATATACCTAGCCACACGGCTAGAAAGTCACAACTCAGACCTGGTTGGCTGAAAGGGTTATTTCACGTACCTCCTGAGGAAGCAGAGGCAAGTTTACAAAGCACTACAAACAAAGATAACGCAAGTGTGCAGAATTAGCCAGGTACCCAAAGTGGGGAAACATATAAAACATATGCAAAAATTGATAAAGGAGAAATAATAAATGCAAACAAGGGTAAACTCCTAACAACCTCACAGAGGCAAAAGAGAATACACAAAGAAAGCAACACTGGTCTCTGCTTATATCCCTTAGCTGCAGGACTGGAGCTCCTTAGAAGACGTCCATATAGAAATATAGCCAGCAGAAAATAGTTAGAATAGGAGAGTATAAATTGCCCCACCTGGAATGTGATAGGGCAGAGACAAATAAGCAAGTGATAACACCTGTACCTGCAAACCAAAGAAATAGAAGCAAAGGTAAAAAAAAACAGTCAGCTTTTGTACAGGGGCCGACCAGGCTGTGACCCAGCATGGAAGGAAATTAACTAACTACGCAGCACAAGATCCCCGCATCAAGTGCCAAGGCATGATAATTCCATTGGTCACATTCAGCCTCAATCTCTGAGTCTCATTGAAACAAAGTATTGGCACCTTGGACACGATTAGGAGAAACAAAGTAAAATGTCGATGCTTACCTGAGTTGACTTCTCCACCTGTCCTATCTTTTATGCTTAAATCTTAAACCTCATTTCCTGTTTGTCACTTATTATTAAAAACGCTTTTTCATTTGCTAAGGCTTGAAATGGGCAGATGACAAACCCTTGAGGCGTGATTTGTCATTTCTAAAACCTAACTTTACTCTGGTGTTTTGTCTGCTGTAACCCTCAGGTTGTTGTCCATGGAATGCAAATGACGACATTCTTGTACCAGCCCTTCAGCTCAGCTCTCATATATTTCTGGTAAAACTGGGCAAATTCTTTTGCATTGAAGGTGACTTATCAGATCAAATTCAATGTGTTCTATACCTCTAAGGATTTGCAATGGTTCTGAAACTCTGATAGACCTCTGATAATGGAGTTAGCATTAAAGGGAACCTGTCACCAAATTTGGTGACAATAAGCTGCGGTCACTACCAGTGGGCTCTTATAGACAACATTCTAATATGCCGCTGTGTAGAACGTAAAAATCACGTTATAATACTCACCTGAGGGGTGTTGCGGTGCAGACTGGTCGGATGGGTGTTTCCGTTCTCCAGTACCAACGCCTCCTCTTCCAGCCATCTTTGTCCTCCTTTTTCTGAAGCCTGGGTGCATGACACTTCTTACGTCATACACACTCGCCGGTCCCGCGCAGGCACACTACAGGGCAGATCACAGTGCAGCTGCGCAGGACCCCAGTGTCAGCTTGTGTAGATGACGTAGGATGCGTCAAGCACCCAGGCTTCAGAAGAAGGAGGACAAAGATGGGCAAAAGAGGAGGCACCGGTACCGGAGAACGGAGACACCCTTCCGACCAGTCTGCATCGCACCGCCCCTCAGGTGAGTATTATAAAGTGATTTTTACATTCTACACAGCGGCCTGGGCTCTTATATACAGCATATTAGAATGGTGTATAAATAGAGCCCACTGGTGGTGGCTGCAGCTTATAGTCGCCAAATCTGGTGACAGGTTCCCTTTAACAGCTCATGCAAAATCTGCCAGCCTTTACTGGCACCACCTATAATGGCAGCTACACATGCTGCCTGCATTGCCAGTATGCACAACCTAGAATCTGTCTGCACCACAGAGATCATAAGAGAGTTTGATCCAAATTAGCCTTAGATTAACCCATTATTACTTGCTATCCCACCACAGCCTTTGAGCTGCATTTCACCAGTTCCCATGATTGGATCCTCCCTTGCAGTGCAACATGAGGAATTACCCTTTCTTGAGTTAATAGAATTTTCTGCAGCCACAAAATGTCAATCCAACTCTTAGGCGGGCTTTACACGCTGCGACATCGCTAGCATCGGCTAGCGATGTCCAGCGCGATAGCACACGCCCCCATCGTACATGCGATATCTGGTGTTTGCTGCTGTAGCGAACATTATCGCTACGGCAGCTTCACACGCACATACCTGGTCAGCGACGTCGCTGTGACTGCTGAACAATCCCTCGTTCAAGGGGAGGTGCGTTTGGCGTCACAGTGACGACACCGCGACGTCACCAAACAGCCGGCCAATAGCAGCGGAGGGGCGGAGATGAGCGGGACATAACATCCCGCCCACCTCCTTCCTTCCGCATAGCTGGTGGACGCAGGTAAGGAGATGTTTGTCGTTCCTGCGGCTTCACACACAGCGATGTGTGGTGCTGCAGGAACGACAAACAACATCGTATCTGCACCAGGAGCGACATTATGAAAATGAACGACGTGACACAAATCAGCGATTTTTGTCACTTTTGCGCTCGTTCATCGTCACACCTAGGCTTTACACATTGCGATGTCGCTACCGGCGCCGGATGTGCGTCACTAACGACGTGACCCCGACGATATATCAGTAGCGATGTCGCAACGTGTAAAGCCCCCCTTACTACTGAAGCAATAATTATAGTTGATCTCACATCAGGGTCATACCAATAAAAAGAGGATGACAACAGTTTCTTGATTCATACAAAAGTGGGCATTCCTCTGCTGGTTTGCCAATTCCAGGAAAGTCCGTAAAAATAGGCCACTTTTTTGCCCTATCGATAAAAAAAAAAAATTCAGGCATCTGTGATTTTTTTAAGCTGTAGAAAGTTACACAGATTATTTTGAGTATAATAATCATCATTTTATAGTTTACAATGAATTCAGCGAATGTCTTCTTATTGTAATTATTGGCTGTATAGAACTATCACTTATTATTATATTGATTTCTTATAGTTTTCTAATATATGTGTAAAAAATATTGTCTGTCCGTATTTTTTTGATAAGCGGTCTAGGAAAAAATAAAAGTCATGTTGGCAACTCTGCTCCTCTGTCTCGTATATTGTAAAGGGAACCTGTCATGAGATTTGTCCCCTATAAACTGCACTCACCACCAGTGAGTTCTTATATACAGCATTCTAGAATCTATATATATAATTGCCTTATTTTGTCTGTCTGTCTGTCTGTCTGTCTTGCTCCAAAATTCTGTCCTTACCGCGACAAGCGTCTCATTGGCCGCTCGCCTCGGCTCCACCCCGCCGCACGGATTGGCTGCTCGCCCAGGCTCCGCCCCCACACGGATTGGCCTCTCGCCCCGGCCCCCTGCACGCATTGGCGACTCGGCCACGCCCCGCCCCCCACACGCATTGCACGCTCGCTCTGGCCCCGCCCCCCGCACTCATTCCCCGAACTGACACGAAGCCACGACTCCCAGGTGAGTGCTGTACCCCCGGGAGCCCACATCAGCGTACGCCGCCAACCCAGCCGACACATACCCTCGCATTGCTGGGGTTGCCGGCGTACGCTGGTGTGGGCTCCCGTGGGAGCGGGGGGCGGGCTACGCTGGTAACCATGGTACACATCGAGTAATATTGTGTAGCATGGTTACCAGCGTACACCGGCTCCCAGGTGAGCGCATCAAGGTCCTGCAGCGGCGGAACACACACACACGCACACACATAAGAACAGACACACACACACACACACATCAGTTCACACTCACTCTCACACACACCTCACACACATCAGATCGCATCCACACACAACAACATCCAGTGATATCGCTTGCTTCTCGGCGGCAATACTGTGCGTGCAGTGACCTTCCAGGACCTGCCGGAGGATCACATGGCCAGAAGCATGTGGTATCTCCGGATGTTGTGAGTGTGAGCGCGTATGTGCAATATCGTCAATGTGTGTGTGCGTATATGCGATCGGGTGTGTGCGTGTATGCGATCGGGTGTGTGCGTGTATGCGATCGGGTGTGTGCGTGTATGAGATCGGGTGTGTGCGTGTATGCGATCGGGTGTGTGCGTGTGGGCAGAAGGCAGAGGAGCACTGTGTGCAGCACAGCTGCTGGGACCGCACACCGGAGGGCACAGGCAGAAGTGGGGTGTGAGTGTATGTGATCAGATGTGTGCATGTATACTGTCTGATGTGTGACTGTGGAGCACGATGGGGGGGTGCATAGCATGGGGGATGGAGCACAATGGGGAGTGCGCAGCATGGGGGATGGAGTACAATGGGGAGTGCGCAGCATGGGGGATGGAGCACGATGGGGGGTGCGCAGCATGGGGGATGGAGTACAATGGGGAGTGCGCAGCATGGGGGATGGAGCACGTTTGGGAGTGCACAGCATGGGGGTTGGAGCACGATGGGGAGTGCACAGCATGGGGGATGGAGCACGTTTGGGAGTGCGCAGCATGGGGGATGGAGCACGATGGGGAATGCGCAGCATGGGCGATGGAGGACGATGGGGAGTGCACAGCATGGGGGATGGAGCACAATGGGGAGTGCGCAGCATGGGGGATGGAGCACGATGGGGGGTGCGCAGCATGGGGGATGGAGCACGATGGGGGGTGCGCAGCATGGGGGATGGAGCACGATGGGGGGTGCGCAGCATGGGGGATGGAGCACGATGGGGGGTGCGCAGCATGGGGGATGGAGCACGATGGGGGGTGCACACCTCCCCCCAAAACACACACACACACCGCCACACACGCACTGCACAACACACCACACACACACTGGGAACCACAAACACCGCCCTACACAGACACCCACACACACAGACAACGCCGCACACACACAGCACCCAACACACAAACACCGCGGCACACACAAATATATGCACATACCGCACAACACACACATTGCACAAAACATACCTCCCCCCAAAACACACACACACACCCCACACCCACACAAACCGCGCAACACACACACACAACACTACAGACACACAGCGCTCCACAAACAACGTAACACACACAACGCAACACACAAACAACACCGCTCTCACCCCCCGCCACACCCAGACAACACCCAGAACTTGTACAGCGCCCTACACAAACACTTGGTAACTACACACAACAACATCTATATATATATATATATATATATATAACAAAAATCATACATTAACTACACAATACGTAAATTCTAGAATACCCGATGCGTAGAATCGGGCCACCTTCTAGTACTGTATATAAGTGTCCAGGCCGATCTGTATAACATAAAAAAAAATCTTTTACTATACTCACCTGGGGGCATTGCTGGTCTTGGTCCGGTGCCTCCTCACTTCCTTTCATTGCTGTCCTTCTTCCCAGCTCCTTCTGGATGATGTGTCCTACATCATCCACACAGAGGCCTCCATTATGCTCCTGCGCAAGCGCATGTTTCTCTGCCATACTGAGGTCAGATCAAAGTATTTTAGTGCTCATGTGTGGCGCCCCTGAGGCTTCAGTTGCCACAAAGTATTGCACCCAATATTGGGTGTAATGCTAAACCCGGTTCCTGAGGAGGTCAGTCCCGGTTTCACCACATTACACACTCAATTACACACCAGGTTGCCCTGTTCCCACTGGGGACTGGGCTAGGGTCGGGTAACAAAGGGGTCGCCGACAGAGAGGCATTTACAGGATGTTCTCAACAGGGGCCCCAGTCCCACTATCTTAGGACCTGGGAGGGGGAAGGTGCAGCCAGCAGGGGGAGTCAGGACCCAACACAACAGTTAGAGAGTTCTCCAGCAGGAGAGCAGCGGAGCAGATGTGCCTCACAGGTGTTCCGGTGGGAAGGAGAAGAAGTTCACAACTGTTGCCGCGAGGAGAGGGATCTCTGCTCCCCACAGAACTGACACCACACAGGGCGTCAGGACCCTAGGGAATATTATACTTCACGTTGGTTTTCCAGAATCTGCCTGGTCGGCGAAAGTTTCAAGCATCCCTGTTCACACAGCGCCCGACAGCACAGTGCCATATAGAATCCGGGGCCTTGCTTCAAGCTGGACCCCACATCGGAACCACGGCACCTGCATATAGGGACAAGAGTACATCTCGTGAAACCCAGGGTCCCCTCGTAGCTTCAAGCCAGGGGATCCACAGACAGGCGTTACAAGGAGAAACCCACCAAACACCAAACCGGACTGATCTCTAAAGGGATTCGGGTTTGACAGAGCCCATCATAGCAAGTGACTGGTATTACCTGGGCGAGCGGCATCGTACAAAAGTGAGTAAAACAACCTGGAACCGCAGCTATAGACTCTGACTCTTTATTACCCGTACTGCCGCTCCCCGCTGCCATTACTACTCCCCTCATCATCCTGTGGAGAGCGATAACATTCCTGGCTACTATTACCATCTGCCCTGGAGGACAGCGACAGCAGTGGCGGCCCATTCCCTGACCGCATACCACATGTGGTGTCACGGCAAACACCTTGCTACTACCCCCAATATCACTCCCCTGCCATCTTCTGTACGCCTCGGGGCAACGGAACCAGGCTAGGCCGCCCTTGACCACGACAATCGACGGCCCGGCGATGAGTAGGTTAAATGAACCTGCCCCGTAGGGCGCTACACATGTGCAGGTGGTCTTTAACCTGTCCTCACGCCTGAACATTATAGTACTTTGCTCTGCCCTCAGCAGGGCAAAGAGAAGTGTGCGTGCACAGGTGTGTAATGGAGACCTCTGTGTGGATGACATAGGACACATCATCTACATGGAGCTGGGAATGAGGACGACGATGGAAGAAAGAGAGGAGGCGCCGGGCCAAAACCAGCGAAGCCCATTGGACGTGATCGTGCCGCAGGTGAGTATAATAAAAACTGTTTTTTTTGTCTTATACAGAACAGCCTGGGCTCTGATATACAGTATTCTAGAATGATGTATATACAGTAAGGGCTCACTGGTGGTGGCCACAGCTTAAAGGGTCAAATCTGGTGACAGGTTCCCTATAAGATCAAATTCTGGGTGAACTGGTACCAGCAATTGAATCATCCAGGGCTGTACTGTTTCTGTTGGCAAGTGTGGACACAAGGCGCACTTCTACCAGCCGGCAGAACGGTAAGATCCTGTTCGTGACGCCAAGTTGTCGCGGGCGGGGAAGGACACTGCTGCGCTCGCTAACACTCGAGTCCGGCGCTGCTGCGACGGCTGCTCGGTGGCTCGAGCGGTGGGCTGGATCCGGGGACTCGAGCGGCGCTCCTCGCCCGTGAGTGAAAGGTGTGGTTTGGTTTGGGGATTTAGTCCGTGACGCCACCCACGGGTTGTGGTGAGGTTGGGGCACCACCGCTGCTGGTGACGGGGATCCCGGGAGCGATGGCAGGGAGCAGCTGGGATGTTGTTTTCCCCTCCGTGGGTAGGGGTTGGTTGTCTCGGGGCCCGGTGAGGTGATGGGGAGGCAGGGTTGGCGAGGTGCAGGGTCGCCTGGACTGCGCAGCGCGGTGCCGGGTGGCACGATTGTACTCACTCAGCCACAAATGTACGCAAAGTCTCTGGTAAACCAAACGGCTGGATGGACGAGTCCCGCAGCCGGCTGCTGTAGCTTCTCCCGGATGGTTGGTAGTGGCTGCCTTTCCCTGCACATTTGTGTATGTTCAGTCCCGATGGATTCCCACCGGTAACCCGCTCCCCAACGTATATATGCGCCGGAGGAGCCCTTTTGCCCGCAGGCTCTGGCCCTTGGAACTCTAGCTGTGGTGGTAGCTGTATTTCCTTCTGCTGCTTGGACGGTTGCCTTCAACCGGGTCTTGGCTGTTAGGAAACCCCTGGGGTTCCGGTCACTGACGGATTTGACCTCTAATGGCGACTCCAAGCCTGGTCGGGGTCCGTAGGCCCTGCCTGTGTGTGCTGGCTTCACTTCGCTCCCCGGTTCGGTACCGGCAGGCCACCGCCCGTCCCCGGTCCTACGGTTCCGCGTTGATCTGCCTCTCCTGCAGACGGCCACCACCGTCTGCTAACCTTGCTCTTAGTGCCCGGGCCACACACCCAGACACGGTCAGTTTGCTCCTCACTCCTTCACTTCCCTAACGGAACTCCTTCCTTTTCCCGCCTCCAGGACTGTGAACTCCTCAGTGGGTGGGGCCAACCGCCTGGCTCCACCCCACCTGGTGTGGACATCAGCCCCTGGAGGAAGGCAACAAGGATTTTGTGTCTGGCTGATGTGCCTGTCTTGGGGTGGGGGTGTGTGTTGCAGTACCTGTGACGACCTGGCTAGTCCAGGGCGCCACACAATTCCACCTGCTTTGAAGGATGAAATGGGCCCCCCTTACCTTTTGGGCCCTTCTGCAGCTGCACAGGCTGCTCCAGAGATATGTCCACCCCTGTACTGAGGTCAGTTAATGCTTGTGACCTCAATGTTGCGGAGAAATCCTCACAGTTGATGTGAAGCATGCACTGAGTGCAAGAGACACTTCAATGTCTCAATTTTAGGCATAGACATTACACGTTGGTTCCATTGCGTAAACCCAGAGACATAGTTTAATTAAGTTTTTATTGTGCTGCATTACTCTTTGGAACAAACTCTTGTGAACTTGTTCTGTCCACATGGAAGATTCGTCATTTCTATACTAAAAAAAAAATAGTCTATTGTGTAAAATATCGCAGGATAGTAGCTTCCTGATCAGGGTCAAATAAACGCTTTATCGTTCTCTAATATTGTTTTCTGAGCTAGCAGACAGGGTCCTGGCCATTGTCTTGGTTTAAATTTTCCTTTATAGTGCACTCTTGATACTGCTGCATGGCAGAGTGCCATGCAGCCCTGCAACCATTGCCATGGATTGCCATTACCAGTGCCATGCAACCATCAAGTCCATTACAATCCTTGAAATGATAAAACAGATTTTAATTGAACCCACGAGGTAGAAAATATTCATAATTGATCCTCACATGAGTCATATAGGTGTACTGACTTCTTCCTACTGAGATACTTTGCACTGTGTTGGCAACATCAAGGCACAGTAGGTACCGTTGCATATGGTCTGAAAATGACGCAATATTTCTCAGTACAACCCTACCAAATAGTTTGCACTATGGAAATAAAGGCTTAAAGACAATCTCCTAAAAGGCATCGTATGCATGTCAAAAATACTACACAGACCTTCCTAGTCAATGGTGTACCGCCAATGGTGGCAGACCATGCGGCCGCAATGAGGGGTGTACATTACTTTATATGGAGGACTATGAGGTGTGCAATATACTATATGGAGAACTATGGGGTGTGCATTATTCTATATGGAGGATTATGGGAATATTATATTGAGGATTATGGGTATGCATTATATTATATGGAGGTCGGAGGACTACGGCTGCATTATACTATATGGAGGATTATGAGGTGCATTACACTATATGAAGGACTGTGAGGTGCATTATACTCTATGCAGGACTAGGAATAGTCCATTATTTTATATGGATGACTATGGGATGTATTACACTGTGTGAATTTTTCTATATGGAGGACTATGCGGTATGCATTATATTATATGGACGACTATGGGGTGTGCATTATGTTATTTGGAAGACTATGAAGTGTGCATTATTCTATATGGAGGACTATGGGATGGGCTTTATTTTATTTGGAGGACTATGGGATGTGCATTATACTATATGAAGGACTATAAGCTTGTATTAGTTTATATGGAGGACTATAGAGTGTGTATTATTTTATATGGAGGGCCATGGGGTGTGCATTGTATTATATGGAGGACTATGGGATACATTACTGTATACTATATGGAGGACTATGGAGTGTGCATTTTTCTACATGGAGGACTATGGGTGTGCCTTATTTTATATGGAGGACTATGGGTGTGCATTATATTATATGGAGGACTATGGGGTGTGTATTACACTATATGGAGGACAATGGGGTATGCATTATTTTTTATGGAGGACTATGGGTTGAATTATATTGTATGAAGGACTATGGATGTCAATATACTATATGGAGGACTTTGGGGGTGTATTATAATATATGAAGGACTATGGTGTGTAACGTTCCCCGCTAGTTTAGATGAGGTGGCAAGCAGGAGTGGTCCCACTGGACCACAGGGGGATTTTGGGTTTACCCTTTTGTGAGACAAACCGCAGGTACAACTCCCAGGTCAGTGACTGGGACTGTGGCAGCTGACCTCCAGGACAGGAGATGGTCTCCGGGTACGGGCTCAGGTGTAGGCACATAGATGTGGGTTATCTGAGGCAGACAGAAAGGTGGGTACAGACAGGTATGGTGGGCACAGCAGGAACAGATAGGTATAGGAAGGCAGACTCAGGAATAAGTAACGGGAGCAGAAGCACAGGACCTGACAACTAGCTAGCAAACTGGAAGACTGATTAACTAAAGGCATTGCACAGGCACCTCCCTAATGGATGGTCCCTTAAATACTTAGTATCGCTCAGCTATAGGCTGAGAGGCATTTGTAGGAAATGGCGCACCATCCGTTTAAGAGAAGGACAGGTGTGTGCACACGTGCCCTAACCTTACTCACGGAGGTTCTGTGCTGCATGTGTGCCAACCCCGTATCAGCAGCTGGGCTGCTCGGATCCGCGGTAACTCGAAGGGCGTCCGGACCCGGGGGTCGTGCGGCCACTCAAATGAAGGGGGTATTTACAGGGGGTTATGTTTAGAGTTCGTGACGCCACCGGTGGTGTGTGGTAATGCGGAGTACCACCGCTGCCGTTGGTAGTACACGGGGACGATGGAGTGGGGCAGCCGGATGTTAGAACCCTCCACGGGTAGGGGGGATGCACCGGGACTTGGTGATGGGAGCTGGGGGTGCCGTAGGGAGCGAAGAGGGACACTTTCTTACTCACACACAGTGGCGTAACTACCGCGGTCGCAGCGGTCGCCATCGCGACCGGGCCCGGGCGGTTTCGGGCCCGCGGGGACCCGGCAGATCAGCAGCCAACTCCTCTCAGTGAGAGAGAAGCTGCGCTGATCTGTCACAGTGCACGCGCCCACTATATGACCCGCTGCCGCCCCCGACACCGGGCCCTCCTGCCCGATGTCAGCGGCGGCACCGGGGCCCCCCTCCCCCGTCACCGCGCACAGTAATAATGAAGCATAGAGTGGCCGGCGCCGCTCTGCATCATCATTCTCCCCCTGTGCCTGCGCGGTGACGTCACTCCTGTGCGACTGCTGTGCTGAGTGCACAGAGCGCAGGGAGGGAGGACGCCGACCGCAGCACCGGGAGAACGAGGAGAGGGGAGGATGAGCAGCAGTGGAAGGAGGAGAGCAGGGAGTACAGCAGCAGTGGAACAAGGTGACGTCAGGACAGAGCAGCAGTGGAAGGAGGAGAGCGGTGAGTACTTGTTTTTTTTTTATATATATATATAAGTGAGTACACGGTGGTCAGAGGCCTGGAGTGGGGAGGCTGCATGATACTGTACATGGAGGCCTGGGGTGGGGAGGCTGCATGATACTGTACATGGAGGCCTGGGGTGGGGAGGCTGCATGATACTGTACATGGAGGCCTGGGGTGGGGAGGCTGCCTGATACTGTACATGGAGGCCTGGGGTGGGGAGGCTGCATGATACTGTACATGGAGGCCTGGGGTGGGAAGGCTGCCTGATACTGTACATGGAGGCCTGGGGTGGGGAGGCTTCCTGATACTGTACATGGAGGCCTGGGGTGGGGAGGCTTCCTGATACTGTACATGGAGGCCTGGGGTGGGGAGGCTGCATGATACTGTACATGGAGGCCTGGGGTGGGAAGGCTGCCTGATACTGTACATGGAGGCCTGGGGTGGGGAGGCTGCATGATACTGTACATGGAGGCCTGGGGTGGGGAGGCTTCCTGATACTGTACATGGAGGCCTGGGGTGGGGAGGCTGCATGATACTGTACATGGAGGCCTGGGGTGGGGAGGCTGCATGATACTGTACATGGAGGCCTGGGGTGGGGAGGCTGCATGATACTGTACATGGAGGCCTGGGGTGGGGAGGCTGCATGATACTGTACATGGAGGCCTGGGGTGGGGAGGCTGCATGATACTGTACATGGAGGCCTGGGGAGGCTGGCAGCATTATTATAGATGGAGGCCTGGGGAGGCTGGCAGCATTATTATACATGAGGCCTGGGGAGGCTGACAGCATTATTATACATGGAGGCCTGGGGAGGCTGGCTGGATTATTATACATGGAGGCCTGGGGAGGCTGGCTGCATTATTATACATGGAGGCCTGGGGAGGCTGGCTGCATTATTATACATGGAGGCCTGGGGAGGCTGGCTGCATTATTATACATGGAGGCCTGTGGAGGCTGGCTGCATTATTATACATGGAGGCCTGGGGAGGCTGGCTGCATTATTATACATGGAGGCCTGGGGAGGCTGGCTGCATTATTATACATGGAGGTCTGGGGAGGCTGGCTGCATTATTATACATGGAGGCCTGGGGAGGCTGGCTGCATTATTATACATGGAGGTCTGGGGAGGCTGGCTGCTATATTATACATGGAGGCCTGGGGAGGCTGGCTGCTATATTATACATGGAGGCCTGGGAGGCTGGCTGCTATATTATACATGGAGGCCTGGAGAGGTTGGCTGCATTATTATATATGGAGGCCTGGTGAGGCTGCATAATAAACATGAAGGACACCTTATACATTGAATATAGAGGTGTAATATACATAGAGGTCTATGAGGCTGCATTATACTGGAGGTCTATAGGGCTGCATTAAAATGGAGGTCGGGGGGGGCTGTATAATACAAAATGAAGGGACACCTTATACATGGAATATACGGGTGAATTATACATGGAGGAGTATTGGGCTGCATAATACCATCTGACGTTTTATGGGGTTGTGTTATAATACATATAGGACTATGGGGGCTACATTATAATATATGGAGGACTATGGAGGCTACCTTATACACGGACTATGGGGGTGCATTATAAAACATGGAGGACTATGTGGTGCAGTATAATATATGGAGAACTATGGGGTGAATTTTAATACATGGAGAACTATGGGAAATACATTATAATTGAAGGGCTACTTTATACATGGAGGATTATGGGGGTGCATTATAATATATGGAGGGCTATGTATCTGCATTCTAATATATGAAGGGTTATGTGGGACCCTTTATACAATTATTTGGAAGGCTATGTGGGGGCTGTTATAGTATTTTGAGAACTTTATACAGGGGGGACAAAGATACAAGTATGGGATGGAAATGTTTTGTGCTGAGGGAAAAAGGCTCTTTCCCTCAGCAGCCAACTTTCCCATGCTCTGCTATACATCTCTCAGCACCCAGCTTTCCCATGTTCTGATATACATCTCTCAGCACCCAGCTTTCTCATGCTCTGATATGGGAAAGCTGGGTGCTGAGGACAAGATAAATATCAGAACATAGGAAAGCTGGGTGCTGATAGAGGGATTTCAGGGTGCTGTGGGTGAGAGCCAAGTGTCAGCGTCATTATCCTGTACCCCGAGTGTCAGTGTCATTATCCCCTACCCCAAGTGTCTGTGTATGTGGAGGGGGGGCCCAGGTCTAAACTTTGCACCGGGGCCCATCCAACTCTAGTTACGCCACTGCTCACACAGTCTATAAAGCTGACACCGATAACTGGATAAACCAAAGTTCTGGACACCGCTGCTGCTGAGGGGACCTAGTTTGGGTCCCATCCTCGATGGTGTTGCCTGGTGATCTGTGACCTTCCTCCTGGCACTTAGTTCATTACTTTAGTGGTCCCGGTAGCATAAAACTAGTCGGGTCCCGCTCCCCAGTGTGGTTAACTGTGGGATAAATAAGGAATAACGTTTGGAACACCAATCTAAGTCTGAACTGGGTGCAAAAACCTAAAAAAACATCACTATGGGGAGATAAGGTATGCACACCAGTGACTATGTAAGGGGATTACATGAAATAGCAGAAACTGCTGTGTGAATACTGACTTGAAAAATCCAATAGCTATATGTAAGAGTGAAAATGTGAAAAATGGAATCTGCATTACTGCCATGAACATATGAATCAAGAGAAATTTAGCTACTGAATTGATCAATGCAATAGAGCCCCAACACTACGCCAAAGTATTTCTCTACGTTGGGGTCCCTAGCTTGTGTGTGTCCTCTCATGCAGTTAAAAAACTTACCGTGTATGGGAAGCTGAGACCCAGGCTATTTATGCGTATGATATGGATTGGCAATAGGTGTGGTTGGGGAGGGTTCACAAACGAAAAACTACTAACAAATAAGGAATAACGTTTGGAACACCATTCTAAGTCTGAACTGGGTTCAAAAACCTAAAAAAACATCACAATGGGGAGATATGGTATGCACACCAGTGACTATGTTTTTTTAGGTTTTTGCACCCAGTTCAGACTTAGAATGGTGTTCCAAACGTTATTCCTTATTTGTTAGTAGTTTTTCGTTTGTGAACCCTCCCCAACCACACCTATTGCCAATCCATATCATACGCATAAATAGCCTGGGTCTCAGCTTCCCATACACGGTAAGTTTTTTAACTGCATAAGAGGACACACACAAGCTAGGGACCCCAACGTAGAGAAATACTTTGGCGTAGTGTTGGGGCTCTATTGCATTGATCAATTCAGTAGCTAAATTTCTCTTGATTCATATGTTCATGTCAGTAATGCAGATTCCATTTTTCACATTTTCACTCTTACATATAGCTATTGGATTTTTCAAGTCAGTATTCACACAGCAGTTTCTGCTATTTCATGTAATCCCCTTACATAGTCACTGGTGGTTAACTGTGGGAGCTTGCTCTCAGGATTCACGCTTGGGATTTCCTGGACCGTTTTAGTGGAAAGTCCTATCCCCCTTGAAGGCTACGTTCTCGTCAGGTATATTGTCAGGTTGCCTGAAGCTACTCCCTGACCTAGGGTTCACGTACCCCGTCGTGCCCTGATCCCAGGCCGGTGTTGGTACAAGGCCGCCGGCTGTCCTCCTCGACGGTTCCATGCCCCTTGTCACGATCCCCTGCAACCGGGGGTCCAGCTCCTACTAGGCCCAGACCACCCTCTGCCACCTAGTTGCTTCCAAGGAGCCAGGCTCCTAACCTCCTCTCTCCTTCACTCTCCAACTCCAACTTTTAACTAACTGACACTCCTGACCTCCTCAACCAACACCCCAAGTGGGCGACCCTATTTCACTCAGGCCGTCCACTGGTGTGTCTGGTGGGTGTGGTGCAGAGTGTTCCTAGGATTTTAACTGGCTGATGTAGGCAACACCATGTAGCTAGGGACCCATAACCAAGGAGGAGGTGGATATTGCACAGAAGGGCAGATTGCACAATACCCTGTGACGACCTGATAGCCCAGGGGTGTCACACATGCACAGGCCCCAGGAGGCGGAGGAAGCAGGAGCCCATGTGGACGACCGCGGGGGGAAGACGTATCCTGGCCACGGCGGTGAGTAAGTTGGCGTCCCTGCAGGGGAGAGACCAGGCCGTGCAGGGATGCCGGCGCTACATGGTATATGCATTATATTGTATGAAGCACTAAGGTGTTATGATTCAGTGATCGAGGAGGATCAAAGTGGTAGAAACTAGGAAACCCAGAGAATCACCAGAGTGGTTGGAAACTCAGCTGACTGCAGACCTCTAACTGACAACACAACTAGAAGTAACCGTGAGACGATCCTACGATAACCAGAGCCAGAGAGCTAATTGTTCCTAAAGAGAGAAAAACAAGGAAAGCTAATGTGCCTCGGAGCAGTTCCCCAAAGATTATAGATAGCCCCAAACATGTAAAGCCGGTGCGACAAGATGAAACACAATACACAGGTAGAAAACAGATTCAGCAAAGATGAGGCCCAAACTATCTATATAGGAAAGGACAGAAAAGAGCACTGTCTGCAGCAGCGCAAAACCCTAACAAAAAACCAATGCACCTGATATGAGATAACTGAGACCACACGATCTCTCCCCCACTATATCAGTACTCTGGTGTTACTGGGATCCAAGCAAAACACTAATATAGAGGAAGGACTGAAATTAATGCCAAGCATGACAAAACAAAAATACATTGCAGAATATGGATCTGGGTACACAGACATTCCCAGCAGGGAATAATCCAACTCCACCCAGAACTCCACACAAACAGAAACCAGGGAACAAGCCTTAATACCACAGAAATAAAAACGACAAGAAAGTGGAAACAAACAGCAAATGGTACAAAGACAAAACTTATCTGCAAGGAGTTCAGGTGAAAACAGAAGATAGGGCAGGCTCCAGAATGTGCACAGCACCACAGGAGACAACATTGATCACCAGCCCAGACCAAGATAACACTACTCAGTTATATAGGCCCCGTCTGAGCAGCCTGATTTCCAATCATCATCAGCTGTCAGGCTTCTGTTAAGCAGACTAAGGCTATGTGCGCACGTTGCGTACTGTCACTGCAGAAATTTCTGCAGCGATCTGAACAGCACACGTGCGCTTCAAATCGCTGCAGAAACAGTCCGTAGTGAAAAAAAAAAGCCGATTCCATGCGCTCTGACTGCAGCTCCTCCCATAGACAGACCAGGGGCTGCAGGCAAAGCGCACGGAAGAAGTGACATGTCACTTCTTAGAACACGCGCTTCGGGCAGCAGCCGAAGCGCTGCGCTCTAAGACGCCACGTGCGCACGGCTCCTGCACAATCTCCATAGATTGTGTAGGGGACGCAGGACGCATGCAGTTACGCTGCGCTGCAGAGCGCAGCGTAACTGCATGAATTACGCACACGTGCGCACATAGCCTTACTCTACTAGTACTACTAGCACTGGCCACAAGAGAGAGCCCCAAATCAGAACCCAGTCCAAATGTGTTCACAACACTGAGGGGTGCATTATATTATATGGAGAACTGTGGGGGGTGCATTATTCTATATGGAAAACTATGGGGGGTGCATTTTACTGTATGGATTATTATGGGGTGCATTATTCTATATTGAAAACTATCTGGTGTGCAATATATTATATGGAGGATTATGGGGGGGATTATGGGGGGACTATGGGATGTGCATTGTTCTATATGGAGGGCTGTGGGGACCCATTATACTAGATGGAAAGCTATCTATAGGCTATAAGCGAGTCATTATACATTATGGAGGTCTATTTGAGGGAATTTATTCTATATGTAAACAATTATACAATGTGAGGGTTTGTTTGGGGTCCATCATACTGTGAGGAGGTCTGTGTTTTTGGCCATATTTTAGGAAATTTGCTGGAGCAAAAATATAGTTTATTGCCTTCTGAATGTATTTCATAGATATTTTGGAATTTCTCCCTTCGAAAAGAGTTGTTAAGAAGGACTTGCCAATTTTTTTTCCCATTGTTTGGCACCCATATTGGTGGGAATAGTTTAATCTAGAAATAAAGTTACCACCAACCCTGGCAGACTTACTCTTTTAGGGTTGTATACAGTCATTTTGGCGTTATTCCTTGAAGTTTTAATAATATTCTGCATCTGCTCATTAATCTGGTCTAAGCTATAGAATCTTTTTCTCTGGTTTCTCCATAATCTTCTAAACTACCCACATGGTACATTGACTTACCATTTTTTGTGTGGAGGCAACTGTCAAAAATTGAGTAAGCTATTGGAATCAATATTTTTAGAACAAGGTTTTGGTGATTATTGACGTGTCTTCCAACTGTGATGAATAAGTTTAATGTTTCAATATTTCTTTCATAATTAGAGCTTGTAAACCAAGAACCCAATTATTATTATTTCGATATTTAACAAACTCAACAAGCTCATATGTCATACTGTTCCATATCAGAAAAGGCACGTCAATCTAACATTTATAGACCACAATATTGTCAGACTGTGTGTAATGATGAAATATATGTCTATTCAAGGTCCTCAATATTTAGGTTTGCAAAAGAGGGGACAAAACGTGTGCCCATGGCCATGCCTTTGATCTGATGGGAGCCCTGATCTTCAAACTTGAAGGCATTATGCTTTAAAATTAGGTTTATATGCCTAGAATTGAGCTTTTCTGTCTATCATGAAGTTCATTCCTATTGAGATATCTTCCTAGGGATGCAATGCCCTGATTATATGATATATTGCTATATAGCTAGGTGACAACTAGATTCTCCCATCTATAGGAAAGACGCCACATGTGTGTACAACAGACAGTTATCAGAAGTGTGGTGTCTTTTAGATGGGAAATTAATACAAATTCTTTATCCTGATATACCTAAATGCAGTTACAAACAGCCACCACCTATCAGGCATCAGCTTCCATCGTCACCTAGCAACAAGGCTGTCTAACCATACACCGGCGTCTAGTGTTACCTGGTAACGGGCTATTGGCCGGATATTACTGATTTATATATAGCACCAATAATTAAAATATTGTATAATTAATAATATAATTATGTATATATACAGTACAGACCAAAAGTTTGGACACACCTTCTCATTCAAAGAGTTTTCTTTATTTTCATGACTCTAAAAATTGTAAATTCACATTGAAGGCATCAAAACTATGAATGAAAACATGTGGAATGAAATACTTAAAAAAAAGTGTGAAACAACTGAAAATATGTCTTATATTCTAGGTTCTTCAAAGTAGCCACCTTTTGCTTTGATTACTGCTTTGCACACTCTTGGCATTCTCTTGATGAGCTTCAAGAAGTAGTCACCGGAAATGGTTTTCCAACAGTCTTGAAGGAGTTCCCAGAGATGCTTAGCACTTGTTGGCCCTTTTGCCTTCACTCTGCGGTCCAGCTCACCCCAAACCATCTCGATTTGATTCAGGTCTGGTGACTGTGGAGGCCGGGTCATCTGGCGTAGCACCCCATCACTCTCCTTCTTAGTCAAATAGCCCTTACCCAGCCTGGAGGTGTGTTTGGGGTCATTGTCCTGTTGAAAAATAAATTATGGTCCAACTAAATGCAAACTGGATGGAATAGCATGCCGCTGCAAGGTGCTGTGGTAGCCATGCTCTTTCTGTATGCCTTCAATTTTGAATAAATCCCCAACAGTGTCACCAGCAAAGCACCCCCACACCATCACACCACCTCCTCCATGCTTCACGGTGGGAACCAGGCATGTAGAATCCATCCGTTCACCTTTTCTACAAAGACACGGTGGTTGAATCCAAAGATCTCAAATTTGCACTCATCAGACCAAAGCACAGATTTCCAATGGTCTAATGTCCATTCCTTGTGTTCTTTAGCCCAAACAAGTCTCTTCTGCTTGTTGCCTGTCCTTAGCAGTGGTTTCCTAGCAGCTATTTTACCATGAAGGCCTGCTGCACAAAGTCTCCTCTTAACAGTTGTTCTAGAGATGAAAAGGTGTGTCCAAACTTTTGGTCTGTACTGTATATGCCGTATATATATATATATATATATATATACATATGTATACACATACATACGTATTTATGTGTATAACTAATTTTTAATGATTATACACAGTATATACATATATTTAAATGTGTGTGTATGTATATGTGTGTGTGTGTATATATATATATATATATATATATATATACTAGCTGTAGCACCCAGCATTGCCCAGAGTAGTAACCGTCTCTGTTTCTCTCCCAGTCTCTGTTGGTCTCCCTCTCTGTCTGTCTCTCTATCTCTTTGTCTGTCTGTCTCTTTCTCTGTCTCTTTCTCCATTTCTTTCCCTGTCTGTCTCTTTCCCTGTCTGTCTGTCTCTTTCCCTGTCTGTCTCTGTCTCTCTCTCTATCTCTTTCCCTATCTGTCTCTCTATCTCTTTCCCTGTCTGTCTCTCTCCTTGTCTGTTTATCTCTTTCCCTGTCTGTCTCTGTCTCTTTCCCTGTCTGTCTTTCCCTGTCTTGTCTTTCCCTGTTTGTCTCTTTCCCTGTCTGTCTCTTTGTCTGTGTCTGTCTCTATGTCTGTGTCTATTACTGTCTGTCTCTTTGTCTGTCTCTGCATGTCTCTGTCTGTCTGTATCTTTCCCTGTCTGTCTCTTTCCCTGTCTGACTCTTTCGCCTGTCTGTCTGTGTCTGTCTATTTGTTTGTCTGTCTGTGTCTATCTGTCTCTTTCCCTGGCTGTATTGGGGCATGCCAACATTCCATTCAAGGGTGTGGCTGCACATTGTGGCACGCCAACATTCTTCTGAAGTTCTGGCTGCATTGTGGCTCGCAACTCCATTGACTTTAATGGAGGCAGGTTTTTTGGCGAATAACTGTAAAGTGCGCGGTTAAAATTTCCCCCCAAAACATAGTCAGTGACGTTCCCTGAGTCAAGTGGGGTGTCTGTGCAAAGTTTTTTGATTGTAAATACGAGGGTGCGGATTCCTTTAGCGGACATACACACACACACATGCACACACACACACATACATGCACACATACATACACTCAGCATATATATATATATATATATATATATATATATATATATATATAAAAAAAAATATATAGATATATAATAACCTGGCTGCTTTGAGTAGAGCACTTAAGGGGAATCTGTCACCAGGTTTTTGCCACCTAATTTGAGAGCAGCAAAATATAGGGGCAGAGATCCTGATTCCAGCAATGTGTCACTTACTGAGCTGCTCAGTCTAGTTTTGATAAAATGAATGCTCAATCAGCAGTAGATTATCATTAGAGGACTACTTGACGTGCTGCAGTTAGTCCAGCATATTCATGAGCTCTGGATAACTGCTTGATCTGCAGCAGAGAAAATACTGATTTTATCAAAATGACCGAAAACAGCTCAGTAAGTGACATATCGCTGGAATTAGGGTCTCTGTCTTTACATTATGCTGCTGTCAGATGGAATTCCTCTACCCAGTGATCAGGGCATGCTGAGCTGTCAATTGTGTGAGTGAGCTTAGTCATCCAACTTGGAGCTGGGCTGTGGGTTTTCCATGGTTGCATATTTACAAACCTGTCATTGATTGAGTTTGGAGGAATATTATTAAATGGAGTCCCTATTGTAATGAGAATTGTCTTAATTCTGTGCAGGTTTTTTCTGGTCTCACATGTAAGGAGGCGGATCTTAGGGTTTGGTCACCGGATGCTATTGGGGCCTTTGATACAGTCATATGAAAAAGTTTGGGCACCCCTATTAATGTTAACCGTTTTTCTTTATAACAATTTGGGTTTTTACAACAGCTATTTCAGTTTCATATATCTATTAAATGATGGGCTCAGTAATATTTCTGATTTGAAATGAGGTTTATTGTACTAACAGAAAATGTGCAATCTGCATTTAAACTAAATTTGACAGGTGCATAAGTATGGGCACCTCAACATAAAAGTGACATTAATATTTTGTAGATCCTCCTTTTGCAAAAATAACAGCCTCTAGTCGCTTCCTGTAGCTTTTAATGAGTTCCTGGATCCTGGATGAAGGTAGAATTGACTATTCCTGTTTACAAAACAATTCCAGTTCAGTTAAGTTTGATGGTCGCCGAGCATGGACAGCACACTTCAAATCATCCCACAGATTTTCAATGATATTCAGGTCTGGGGACTGGGATTGCCATTCCAGAACATTGTAATTGTAACTCTGCATGAATGCCTGAGTAGATTTGGAGCAGTGTTTTGGATCATTGTCTTGCTGAAATATCCATCCCCTGCGTAACTTCAACTTTGTCACTGATTCTTGCACATTATTGTCAAGAATCTGCTGATACTGAGTTGAATCCATGCGATCCGCAACTTTAACAAGATTCCCGGTGACGGCATTGGCCACAAAGCCCCAAAACATGATGGAACCTCCACCAAACTGTACTGTGGGTAGCAAGTGCTTTTCTTGGAATGCCGTGTTTTTTTGCCTCCATGCAGAACGCCTTTTTGTATGACCAAACAACTCAATCTTTGTTTCATCAGTCCACAGGACCTTCGTCCAAAATGTAACTGGCTTGTCCAAATGTGCTTTTGCATACCTCAGGCGACTCTGTTTGTGGCGTGCTTGCAAAAACGGCTTCTTTCGCATCACTCTCCCATACAGCTTTTCCTTGTGCAAAGTGCGCTGTATTGTTGACCGACGCACAGTGACACCATCTGCAGCAAGATGATGCTGCAGGTCTTTGGAGGTGGTCTGTGGATTGCCCTTGACTGTTCTCACCATTCTTCTTCTCTGCCTTTCTGATATTTTTCTTGGCCTGCCACTTCTGGGCTTAACAAGAACTGTACCTGTGTTCTTCCATTTCCTTACTATGTTCCTCACAGTGGAAACTGACAGTTTAAATCTCTGATACAACTTCTTGTATCCTTCCCCTGAACAACTATGTTGAATAATCTTTGTTTTCAGATCATTTGAGAGTTGTTTTGAGGAGCCCATGATGCCACTCTTCATAGGAAATTCAAATAGGAGAACAATTTGCAAGTGGCCACCTTAAATACCTTTTCTCATGATTGGATACACCTGCCTATGAAGTTCAAAGCTCAATGAGGTTACAAAACCAATTTAGTGCTTCAGTAAGTCAGTAAAAAGTAGTTAGGAGTGTTCAAATCAAGAAATTGATAAGGGTGCCCATACTTATGCAAGTGTCAAATTTAGTTTAAATGCATATTGCACATTTTCTGTTAGTACAATAAACCTCATTTCAATCCAGAAATATTACTCAGTCCATCAGTTATTAGATATATGAAAGTGAAATAGCTGTTGCAAAAACCCAAATTGTTATAAAGGAAAAAGGTTAACATTAATAGGGGTGCCCAAACTTTTTCATATGACTGTAAATTGAAAAAATGTTATATGGGCAGCACGGTCGCTCAGTGGTTAGCACTGCAGCCTTGCAACGCTGGGCTCCTGGGTTCAAATCCCACCAAGGACACCATCTGCAAGGAGTTTGTATGTTCTCCCCGTGTTTGCGTGGGTTTCCTCCGGGTTCTCCGGTTTCCTGCCACACTCCAAAGACATACAGATAGGGACTCTAGATTGTAAGCCCCAAGGGGGACAGTGTTGCCAATGTATGTAAAGCGCTGTGGAATTAATGGCGCTATATAAATTAATAAAATTATTATTATTATTATTATTATTATGTCTGCACGAGTTCTTATCAAACCAGATCTCCAGAAGCCATTTATTGGGAAGGTGGATGCTTCTAAAACTGGGGTAGGGGTGTATTGTTTTAAGACCCCAAAACATTCACCAATTTACAGCCATGTGCCTTTTTCTCTTGGAAATTCTCATCTGCGGACAGAAATTATGATGTTGGGAATCATGTATTGCATGCTGTCCAATTAGCTTTTGAAGAATGGCTAAATCTTTTGGAGGGACCTGTTCATCAAACCACTGTTGTGATGGATCCTAAAAGTTTAGCTTATATTGAATCTGCCAAATGGTTGTCCCCAAGGCAGGGAAGATCGTCCTTAATTTTCTCTAGATTAAATTTTTCTATCGCTTTTAGGCCGAGATCTAAGAATGTGAGAGCTGATGCTTTGTCACATAGCCTTGATTTTGTTTCTCCTCCAGAACCTCCATCCACCATTCTTCATCAGGGTATTCTGGATTCTATGGTATCCTCATAGTTGGAAGCAGAGATCTGTGAAGTCCAGTCGTTGGCTTTCTCCACTACTCCAGGGCCCAAATTATTATTATTATTATTTATTATTATAGCGCCATTTATTCCATGGCGCTTTACAAGTGAAAGAGGGTATACGTACAACAATCATTAACAGTACATAACAGACTGGTATAGGAGGAGAGAGGACCCTGCCCGCGAGGGCTCACAGTCTACAGGGAATGGGTGATGGTACAATAGGTGAGGACAGAGCTGGTTGCGCAGTGGTCTACTGGACTGAGGGCTTTTGTAGGTTGTTGGCTTGTTGGAAGAGGTGGGTCTTGAGGTTCCTCTTGAAGCTTTCCACGGTAGTGGAGAGTCTGATGTGCTGAGGTAGAGCGTTCCAGAGTATGGGGGATGCACGGGAGAAATCTTGTACGTGATTGTGGGAAGAGGAGATAAGAGAGGAGCAGAGAAGGAGATCTTGTGATGATCTGAGGTTGCGTGCAGGTAGGTACCGGGAGACTAGGTCACAGATGTAGGGAGGAGACAGGTTGTGCATGGCTTTGTATGTCATGGTTAATGTTTTGAACTGGAGTCGTTGGGCGATGGGAAGCCAGTGAAGGGATTGGCAGAGTGGCGAGGCTGGGGAGTAGCGAGGGGAGAGGTGGATTAGGCGGGCCGCAGAGTTTAGGATAGATTGGAGGGGTGCAAGAGTGTTGGAAGGGAGGCCAGAGAGCAGGAGGTTGCAGTAGTCGAGGCGGGAGATGATGAGGGCATGCACTAATGTTTTTGCAGATTCTTGCAAATTGTTTGTTCTTATGTGCCTGAGATTATGTCTGTTGCAGGAATTTCATGAGTTCGTTTTGAGGGGGTAACAGCTACCCAGAAATCTATTGCTAGACTCTTCCATGCATAACAATGTTAAACTTGTTAAGCTTGTGAAACCTGCACATGCAGTAAAGTCATAGCCAGGTGGTCGGGGAATTGGCTCCATTGCCAGAAAGACCGTGGACTCATTTGTCCATGGATTTCATTACTGATTTGCCTTTGTCTGGTTGTGATTTGGGTGGTAGTCGACCGATTCAGTAAACAAGCTCACTTTGTTCCGCTATCAGGGCTACCCAATGCCGACATGCTTTCCAATTTGTTTATTAATCGTGTTAAGATTGCATGGAATCTGTGTTAGGCTATGTGCGCACGCTGCGTATTTGCATGCAGTTACGCTGCGATCTGCACTGCAGTGTAACTGCATGCGTCCTGCGTCCCCTGCATAATCTATGAAGATTATGCAGGAGACGTCCGCACGTGGCGTATTAGAGCACAGCGCTTCGGCTGCTGCCTGAAGCGCGCGTTCTAAGAAGTGACATGTCACTTATTCCGTGCGCTCTGCATGCAGTGGCCGCTCTGTCTATGGCAGGAGCTGCACTCAGAGCACATGGAATCGGCTTTTTTTTTTCATTTCAGACTCTTTCTGCAGCGATTAGAAGCGCACGTGTGCTGTTCAAATCGCTGCAGAAATTTCTGCAGGGACAGAACGCTACGTGTGCACATAGCCTTAATGTTGTATCTGATAAGGGAGTGCAATTTGTCTGCAAATTGTGGATAGTGTTTTGTAAAAAGTTGGGGTTTTTTTGTCATTTTCCTCTGTTTATCACCTTGAAACAATTAAAACAAATATTAGGCTGAAGGTGCCATCAATGAAGTTGGGTCCTAAATTTATTGTCCCATGTGAGATTTTGAAGGTAGTTAATCAATGACCTTTAGACTAAAAATGTCTCTGTCTTTTCGCATTCCAAATGCGTTCCACAGATCTGATAAAGGAATTTGTTCCTCCAGTGTTGCTGTCCTCATCTGCACCTGCTCCTATTTGACCTATTTGATGGGAGTTTAGAGTACAAGGTTCAGAGGATCATGGATTCATGGAAGGTCCGGAATTCCCTCCAATATCTGGTTCATTTGAGGGGATGTGGACCCGAGGAGAAATCTTGGGTTCCGTCTCGTTCCGCAAATATTGATCTTTGATCAGGGCCTTCCATCGTAGATTTACTGGGAAACCTGGGGGAACGGTGGCCCCCCCTCTGAAGAGGTGGTACTGTCATAATTCCTCCGCTTTGTGATCAGCATGTGCTGAGCTGTCAGTTAGATGAGTGTCAGCTCAGTCGTCCAACCTGGAGCTGGGATGTGCTGAGCTGTCACTGTTTTGAGTGATAGCTCAGTAGTCTAATCTCATACAGGGAGATGTAGAGTTTCTGGATATTTTCCCTGTTCCTGGTAAGTGCCCAGCTATTTTACTGGGCAGTTTATCCCAGAGCACTGCCAGTCTTAGCATTCAGTTGCTTGCAGGATTGTATTTGTTCTTGGTGTTCTGATCATTGTTTCCAGACCTCTGACCCTCATCTGACCTTCCTTTTGTCTAGTCCATTTGCTCTGATCCGCTGCCCTTTAAGGCCCCTTTACACACTGAGACTTTCTAGCGATCCCACCAGCGATCCCAACCTGGCCGGGATCGCTAAAAAGTCTCTGGTGAGTCGCTGGTGAGCTGTCAAACAGGCAGACCTGGCCAACGACGCAACAGCGATACGGACCTGCAGAACGACCTAGCTAGTCATTGGGGACGTTGTAAAGAAGCTTTTTGAAAGGGAAGTCGCTAACGAAGTCGCTGTAAAGTCCCCTTTACACACTGAGACTTTCTAGCGATCATGCTGCACAGCGGGAAACAAAGGACCAAAGAATGGTCCTGAGAGATGTGAAGCGATCAGCAACCTCACAGCAGGGGCCAGGTCGCTGATGTGTTTCACACACTGCAATGTCGCTGGGGAGGTCGCTATTACGTCACAAAACCGGTGACATTACAGCGATGTCATTTGCGATGTTGCAGTGTGTAAAGCCAACTTAAGGTATGCTGAGTTTGGATGATGCCCTGACAACACCTCTGCTTATCCCCTTAATCTTGATGTGCTCTCCTAGTACCTGACCCTGGAACGTTTGTCTATCCTGCCTTTTGTCTATTCTGTGTAGTGACTAGCATCACACTCTCCTCAATAAAGACAAATGTGATGCCCTGGCAAAACCAGGTAGTCACAGTTAGGCCCCCGCATTACAGAGTTCCCTCACTCGGACCCTGAAGCCAGAAACCAGAACCAAGTGGACTGGTTAATTAACCGATTGAGGCCAGGAATAGAGGTCTTGTCCCACCCAAAGTCCCTCATAAAAGACAACAGCTCACTGATTAGGGATAAGAGGTCACCGCCAGGGCCTATAGATCCCACGGGCCAGCGTCTGCGGGCATGGCTCCTTAGGCCATATCCAGCCGGGAACGGACTCATGAGTTTCACACTAGGAAAGTCCACCTTACACAAAGCAGTGCAGGAAAAGGATAGAGACCACCAGCCGGGTGGGGGACCCGAACACAACCAGCCGCGGCACCGGCCACAATCACCTTGGTTTACCAGAGACTTGAGTGTTTTACTAACAGTGAGTACACCAACACCCCCTGCAGTCGCCATCCCCTGCACCGAGCCACCGGGTCCCAGGGCCACCATCCCTGCCCACGGAGGGGTTAACAACTTGCTGCACAACATATCCCCCGGGTGACCCATAACAGCAGCGGTGGTGTCCCACCTCACCACACACCGTGGGTGGCGTCACGAACTTACTACGGCCTAGCCCGTACATCTACGTCCCCCATTTATTCGGCGTGTCTGCGAGACTCCCGGGTCCGGAGACCCTCGAGCCACCACCCCTGAAGGCTAGAACCTGAGCAGCGCCGGCTGCTGGCACGGGGACAGCACACAAAGTATCAGCAGAAGACAACACTATTGGAGCTGATTTGGAGCCAGTCGCTCTCTGCCAGAGGCAACTGTTTGGAGGAGTCAAGAATTCAAATACTGAGTGTACATCAAAGGCAGAGAGGAAGACAAAAGAGTACACAGATCACAGTCCGTGGTCAGATAAAAACAGTGTAGATCGAGACAAAGGGGCTAGGCAAACACATAGTCAAAGACAATGTCCAAGGTCAGGCGGCAAGAGATCAGGACAGCAAAACATGAGGCACACACTCCACAGTGCAAAGCTACGACTCACAATGGGGTGACCACTGCCAGCCAGCTAAATAGTCATGCAATCACACTGAAAGGTGACGCCTGGAAAAACCCAGCAGGTCCAGCCCGTTATTTGACTGCTGGATGATCCTATAAACAATACTGACTACTCAGTACACCCCTGCAATCTAAGGGGCAGCTAAACTGTTACTCACTGTGACCCCAGGACACATTGAGAGGCGGCTTCATGACACTCAGTATTAAGCCAAAACCAGGAGTGGAACAATCAGAAGAAAAGTATAAGGCCTAAGCCACACAGCGATAAAAACGGTGCGAGTGGAGTGCGATAAAACATCGCATTCCACTTGGACCACTTCTAGCCTGTGTGACAGCGCACATGAGCGATTATTTTCTCAGCCCTAATCGGACCGAGAAAACAATTGCAGCATGCTGCGATTGTAATGCGAGACTCTTTCTCTCGCACCCATTCAAGTGTATAGGACGAGAGAAAAATCGCACTGCACTCGCGGTACACCGGTCTACTGTGCGTGCAGAGCGAGAATCGCAATAGCCGGCTACAGAGGAGAGAGGGAGATAAATCTCCCTCCCCTCCGCAGCACCGGCTCGCCCCTCCTCAGAGCTGGCCCGCCCCCGCAACTGAGGTCCTCTCGCACAGTCAGACTTTAGTTGCAGGGACACTCGTATAACACTCGGCTCCTGCTGTACTGCCAGCGTGAGCCGAGTGTCACACGTCAGTGATTCTGGTACGTATGTGCTTTTTTTTATACGCACCAGAATCACTGACATACGCAGAACCATTATAATCAATGGGTCTGCTCACACATCAGTGATTTTTCAATGAACATGTCTCCGTGCAGCGTACACGCGTGGCCGTGATTCTGCACAGAGACAAGTCCATTATTTCTGGCATCACTGATGACCCACGGACCACACTATGGTGTGATCCGTGTGTGATCCGTGAAACACGTACCAGAAAAACACTGACATAAAATAATAAACATTTTCAACTCACCTTTCCAGTGATTCGCTGTGCAGCCTCCGCTCTCTGCAACTCCTGCCCGGCTCATGAATATTCATGAAAGCAGGAACAGCCGACCCGGAAGTAGCTGCAGAGAGCGGTGGGCGGACGCTGCAGAGCCGAGGAGTTCAGCACCATGGACAACAGGAGTGAAGGCAGGTGAGTAATGTCCATTTGCAATCACAGATCACGGATTGCACATGGACAACCCACGTGTGCCGTAAATCACGGAACACGGAGGGACATGTGCGTGTTTTACACGTCAGTGAAGAACGTCAGTGTTTTTCACTGACGTGTGAAGGGGGCCTAATAGAAACACGGGCACCAATTCTGCATTTGTTACCCACTCTTGGTTTTGGCTTACAAATACTGTGGTATAATACTGACCATATACTGATTGTGTAAAAATGGCGTTATAGATTCTAATCACAAATAACCTACCAGATTATGAATTATATTCTCCCATGTGCAGGTATTATAGCATATGTTACTATGCAGTTAAAGGGGTATTCTCAAGCTTGGAAGTTATCCCCTATCCACATGGTAGCACAATACCGATTAATATAAAGAATTAATAAAATTACTTAACTAAATCAAAATGACACAAACACCAATTTTGGATAAAATAGACTGTGATGTTTATTAAAAGGTTACCCAAATAGAATAAATATTAAAACCAAAAATGTAAGTATAAATAATGAAATTATCATGGAAAACAAGTTTATAATATTAATTAACCCATTCCATCCAGTATTAACTGGGCGACAAAGCCTAGCTAATACACACTGTGACAATAAAACAATAACAAAATTAAGGGGGGCAGGCTGCTGCTTCTTTTGTTCTTCCCATAATTGCGGAAAACCGCCCAAAGCGGGGCCTTTTATTGTAAAATCCTTTCAACTGCTAAGGGGTACTTTGCACGCTGCGACATCGCAGGCCGATGCTGCGATGCCGAGCGCGATAGTACCCGCCCCGTCGCAGCAGCGATTTCCTTGTGATAGCTGCCGTAGCGAACATTATCGCTACGGCAGCTTCACATGGACTCACCTGTCCTGCGACCGTCGCTCTGGCCGCCGACCCGCCTCCTTGTTAAGGGGGCGGGTCGTGCGGCGTCATAGCGACGTCACACGCCAGGCGGCCAATCGGAGCGGAGGGGCGGAGATGAGTGGGATGTAAACATCCCACCCATCTCCTTCCTTCCGCATATCCTACGGAAGCCGCAGGACGCAGGTAGGAGATGTTCCTCGCTCCTGCGGCTTCACACACAGCGATGTGTGCTGCTGCAGGAGCGAGGAACAACATCGGACTGTCGCGTCAGCGTAATCATGGATTACGCCGACGCTGCACCGATAATACGATTACGACGCTTTTGCACTCGTTAATCGTATCATCGAGCCTTTACACACTGCGATGTCGCATGCGATGCCGGAAGTGCGTCACTTTCAATTTGACCCCACCGACATCGCACCTGCGATGTCGTAGTGTGCAAAGCCCGCCTAACCCTTGTAGACCAATCAGATCAAAGTATCTCTTCTCGCTCAAAGTCTGGATTGGTGAAGGTCTGACCACTTGGACCTCAATCGATCCAGAGCAGTGGGGCTCTGAACAGCCCCGTATGAATGGAGCGGTGATCATGTGCACTGAACACGCCATTCAAAATTAAGGGGACTGTTGGAAATTGCCAAGTGTTACGTTACGCTCACATGGTCTTCAGCACTCTCATAAGAATGGAAGAAATAGTGGTGCGCATGATTGACCTCCACTCCATTTATATGAGGCTCCTCAGTTTTCTGGATCAGTGGGGTCCCAGTGTATGGACTCCTAGAGATCAGGAATTTATCCCCTATACCATGAATAAGGGATAACTTCCAAACTTGAGAACAACATGCACATCCACATGTCCTGTAGAGAACCAGGCACTATATATAAGGGATCTTTGTCACAAGTAGACCACAATCTATCTATCTATCTATCTATCTATCTATCTATCTATCTATCTATCTATCTATCCCTCTATCTATCTATCTATCTATCTATCTATCTATCTATCTATCTATCTATCTATCTATCTATCTATCTATCTATCTATCTATCTATCCCTCTATCTATCTATCTATCTATCTATCTATCTATCTATCTATCTATCTATCTATCTAGCTATCTATCTATCTAGCTATCTATCTATCTATCCATCTATACCTCTATCTATCTAGCTATCTATCCCTCTATCTATCTAGCTATCCCTCTAGCTATCCCTCTATCTATCCCTCTATCTATCTATATATCTATGTAGCTATCATCTATGTTTTCAGCTTTAATCAATTTGAAGCAGCAGTCATCTGAAGACTATTATCTGGTTGCAATTTCACATATGTTCACAGCTAGTTGAATTCCCCTGAGAAACCTTACTCCATTGAATGATTAGATAATCCAGATTTAACCCTAAGGGTACTAAGGATTTTGGAAATGTAATCCAAGAGAGTTGATTTTTTTTTTCGGAATTGCCAGATGGTTCCCCCTCTCCTCCTGGAACGTACTAGTATGTGACATATTGGACATATATCTTAATTACACAGCACCTTTAGCCTCACCACATGCGGTCATCACCAAAGTCCTGCAAGAGTAAAATTCACCAAAAATATACTTGGTGCCCACAATATAAGAAATATGTTTTAGAGATTTAGCCTTGATTTGGTTATAATTCTCAAGAATCATCTTACCTCCCAGTATCGGGGTAAATACATAACCATGGTAACCATCTGACAGTCCATCAATAACCATCTTGTAATAAATATATTTGAATTTTCCTACCGTTAATAAATCTTTCCCGTAAATGTTCAGACTTGAGAGACCTTCATGATGTTCAGCAGGTGCTAGGTTTGAGTTTTCTGTCTTCTGAAATTAGTTTTCCTTTGCAGCCATGTGGGTTACGTGAAATAACAATTGTAAGCTGGTGTGAATCTTAGATCTTTAGCTGTCAGTTTTGGAGCTTGACTTGATCTTTGCTCTTGGCGATCCATACTTACAACATGACATTGATGTTGGAGATATAGTTCTGAATCTGTAACGTGATATTAATTATTGATGAAGGAACAGCGTTTACTTCTGATTGCATTTCTTTAATGTTGGCCGGAATATGGGGATTGATCCTGTAGAAGATAGTACCTTGTAGTCCAACTTTTGGAGATTTTAGGTCTTTAGATTAATAATGATAACTTAAAAAAATGTTGTTAAAGCAGGAACCACATAGATATTCTAAAGTATGAATATACAACAGAACAGGAAGGATGTGACGTTACAGGTGCAAGAGTAGGCTTTTTTCAGTTTCGAAAGAGCAGCGTGAACCGTTTGTTGTCTTTCCTTTATCTTCTTGTCCACAATCTGTCCTGCAGACCACATAGCCAATAAAACACACCAGTATTTATAAAATATGGAGGGACTGAAAATCTATTACCAGAATCTGGGTTGGATATGAGGCGGTATTCTCTGCTCTAGAGAGGTTTTACTTTTTTTTTTGTATAAAATATCTAGAAAAAATGGGAAACTAATGATTTCTATTAAATAATTAGTATTTATTTATTTATAGAGCACCATTGATTCTTTTGTGCTGTACATGAGAAGGGTTACATACAAAATATGTAGCGCCCCTGACTAAATCAGGGTGCTACAGGGAACTGCATCCTTTCCCTAGGGTTCTGGGTACCCCCCATGGTTCCAGGTTCACAACAATCGGTGTCACTACCATCAGTACCACAAATCCCAACCACACCTCACATCATGACCTGTCAGACACACCAGTGGGTTGGTCTAGCTGGAATAGAGCCACCCACCTAGGGGTCAGGCAGACTGGTGGGAGGGAGGAAGTGAGAGAAGAGTGAGAGCCCTCAAAGTGTGAGGAGTTGGAGAGGTAGCTTCCGGGGAGCTAGACTGCGGTTGGGTTTCAGGCAGTCGTCCGGGACCAGAGGAGTCGGGGACCGGTTGCAGGGACGTTGGACAGGGGTTTGACGGACGTAGTCTTAGAGGACTGTCGGCACCAGAAAGCCCAATAAACGGACCGATACCGAGCACGACTGGGTACAGGACCCTAGGTCAGGAACTGATTCAACGTCCTGACAATTAACCTAGGAGGGAGAACTTCTCTAAGAACTCAGAGATTGAAGGCATCAGTAAAACGCGGGGGACAGTCCTCCCCTCCGTGGGTAGGGGGTTGGTTGTCCCGGGGCCCAGTGATGAGGTGGGTGATGCAGGGCTTGGTGGGGTGCAGGGACGCGGGAGCAGCGCTGTGCCGCACGGCACTGTGGTACTCACTCAGCCTGAGACGATGACACAGTTCTCGGTAAAACACACGGCTGGAAAGACGGTTCCCACGGACGGCTGCACTTGCTTTTCCCCAGTAGTTGACGGTGACGGTCCCTTTTCCTGCACCTAATGTTTCTGTGTTGGTAGCGATGGGTTCCCACCGGTAACCCGCTCCCCGGCTTGGATATGGGCCGGAGGAGCCCTACTTTGCCCGCAGGCGCTGGCCCTGAGAAACTGGTGCCCTGGCGGTGGCGGTGTCTCTGTAACGGTTGGACTGTTGCCTTCAATCGGGACTTGCTTGTTGGGAGACCCAGAGGTCCCCTTCACTAACGGATTTGGCAAATTCACGGCGACTCCTAGCCTTGCCGGGATCCGAAAGGCCCCTGCCGATGGTGCTGACTGTTCTTCGTATACCGCTCCGGTACCGCCGGGCCACCACCCGTCCGCGGTCCTTTCGGCAACCTCCAAACAGCCACCCCTGCAGACAGTCACCGCCGTCTGCTGACCTTGCTGTCTCTCAGTCCGGGGCACACACCCGGACCAGCTTCAGGCTGTCTTAACTGTCACTTTCCCTTACTTCAGCTCCTCTCCTTTGCTCCTCCACCACTTTACTCCTCTCACTTTCACTTCCCTAACTCCTCTGCCTGGTTTTCCCGCCTCCAGGGCTGTGAACTCCTCGGTGGGCGGAGCCAACTGCCTGGCCCACCCCCTGGTGTGGACATCAGCCCCTGGAGGAAGGCAACAAGGATTTTTGGTTAGCCTTGGTGTTCCTATCTGGGGTGTAGGGTGTGGTGGTGTTATGACCTGTGACCCCTGGCTTGCCCAGGGCATCACAACTACACATAGTGAGCGGGGCCCTAACAGCTTCTAGCCAAGTGGCCACAAACAGACAACTAAATTGTGCATGGAGGCAGGCTCCGGATTACCAAGTGACATCGGTGGGAGCGGATACCTGGACGGGCTCCCCGCAGTGACACTGGTATACAAAGACTTTGGTTTATCTACAGCGTGTGTGTCTACTTTATAACCTCATCGAACACCACAACTACCACAGTGAGTACCCTGATCCCTGCACCCTGCCTTCCCAAATCCACCAAAACCCCAGAGGCCGAGGCCTTCCCTACCTGCGGAGGGACTGACACCTTGCTGCTCCACACCATCTGCCCCGGTACTCCTTCCAGCAGCGGCGGTACTCCCATAACCGCAACCCACAGTTGGCGTCATAAACTTCTCCCCAGTAAATAATCCCCTTTCAAGGATCGGAGTGTTTGCCGAGCCCGGGTCCGGACCCCTCGAGCCACGACCACCCCGGATCCGAGCACCCCAGTCATCGCCGGGACGGCACAAATACATATATAAGTTACAATAGACAGACCGGTAGAGAAGGTAGAGGGTCCTGCCCTTCCGGGATTACATTTTAAGGATAATGGGTGGAAACAGTGGAGGGGGGTGAGTCGGCAGCTCCAACGGTACTGAGGTGGTGGGGTCAATGGAGACTGTATGTATGCTTGAACAAATAGGTTTTCAAGTTCTGTTTGAAGCTTGCAAGTGTAGCAGATAATCTGATGTGTTGAGGCAACGAATTCCAGAGGAAAGGGGATACTCAGGAGAAGTCTTGGAGGTGGTTGGATGAGAAATGGACAAGTATGGAGGAGCGAAGGAGATCTTGGGAGGACCGGAGATTACGTGTTGGAGTGTTCCAGGGGATTAGTTCGGAGATATATACGGACGAGACAGATTTTGGACAGCTTTGTAGGTCAGGGTCAGTAGTTTGAATTGGATATGGTGAGGAATTGGAAGCCAATAAAGAGATTTGTATAGGGGAGAAGCAGTGGAGTAGCAAGCAGTAAGGTGGATTAGTCTGGCAGCAGAGTTAAGGGTGGACTGAAGGGGTGCGAGAGAATTAACAGGAAGGCTACAGAGGAGGATGTTGCAGTAATCAAGGTGGGAGATTATGAGGATGTGTAGCCCAGGGATATGGGGTACTTGGTCCCGGGCAGTGTATAACTAGGGGAATGTCACTTTGGTGGCCGTTGCCCGCTTCCGTGCCCTGGGTGCTTTTTGAAAAGGAGAATATTTACAGGGAATTAGAATAGTGTTCACACGTGACGCCACTTGCGGTGTTGCAGCTATGTAGATGGAGCCACCTCTGCACAATGTCCATTACTGGGGCTGATGTTAATGGCAGCCAGGATTTTAGACCCTCCGCAAGCAGGGCCAGGCCCCAGAGGGTAGGTGTAATGATGAGTGTCGGAAGAAGGTAGTCCACACAAGCAGTTCAATGCAACTGATTCTATACTCACTTTCTGGTGGTAACTGGTCACCCGAGACCGGCTGGTTTCACCTTCAGGTCCCCTTTGTCCCAGTGCCTGTGTAGTAATCTGGTACCTTCTTCCCCTGCACCTGTCTCTGGTTGGTGGGTCCCCGTGGTGTAGAGCAACTGGGGGTCCCCGTCCGGTGGTTTTCCACTGCTGTCCGTATGACGGTAGCATGAACCCTGTGGGGTTGGAGTCTCTGGTTCTGTCCCTGGCTCTCTCTTTGCTACTGAGTCTCGGATTTTTAGGGTCAGCGAGGTCCTTCATGGTCCCCTTGCAGTGCAGGTGTTATTGGGCCTGCCTTTATCTTTATGCCTCACCTAGGGTCCTGTACCCTGTTGGTGTGTAGTTCCGGGAGTACTCCACCGTACTTCACCAGCAACTATCCTTCTGGGCACCAGGTTACTGTTCACCCCTTGTCACTGCGTCTCCTCATGTCCACCTTCACGGTCTTACTCCGACTACTGTCTTACTGACTACTCTCCACAGTCCGCCCCTCCCACCTGGTCAACTAGTGGACTGGACTGGCTCCACCTCTAGGCAGCCATCCATTTGTCCAACCTTAACCTTGTACCATTGTATGGGGGAATGTTGGGGAAAAACTGGGATTACCTGGAGTGTTTGTGTGTTACCGGCACTGGTCTTCCAGGGCCCTAGGGGGTAGGCCCTGTATCCTGGTGGGGATGCAGAACCTTGTAGCTCCCTGATGGCTTCAGGGGTGCTACAAGGACATGTACTAGCATTTTTATAGATTGGGAGTTATGGAAAGGATGGATTTTGAAATGTGAAATTTGAACCAACACAATTTCCCTCTCCAGAAGTTGAAGAGCCACAGATAAGGCGAAAGAAATGGATCATCGCTTACAGAAACTTCCTCCTGTAAAACTTAAAGGGGTTGTCTGGGCAAAATAAAACGTTGCTCCAGAGACTGGATATATAAAATTTAACAAACTCAAACATACCACCTCTCGGCATCCACCTGCATCCAGTGTAGGCTGCTCTGTGGTCTGCACAGAGATGGGAAGCAGTACTGTCAGCATTCCACTAGCCACAGGACTGCTGCTGCCTGCGATTAGTTGCTGCTGTCAGGTGACTTGAGCAGCATGGCATTCGGTGTTTTATGATGACACACTGCTCAAAGTCACCTGACTGCTGTAGACAATCACAAGCCCGCAGCCAATCATGCCATGGCATTTTTCAGAATTGTAATATAAGTGCAATTTTGGGTTGCTTGGTATAAAATTTTATACCAAGCAACCCAAAATTGCACTTATATTACAATTCTGAAAAATTCCATGGCATGATTGGCTGCGGGCTTGAGAATGTAACTAGATGTGATAATTTAGGAAAGGTTAATTAGTAGATATTGTGAGATGTCAGAACATAAATTATATAGTAAACTGAGAGTAAGATTATACTGTACTATAGCTGCCTCTATTGATTGGGACTGAATAATGTTTCAATTAGGGTCTAAACATAGGAATGGAGACCTAGAATCAAAATGACAGCCAAGACTGATGGTGAGGGACTGTGATATTGCAAGATAATGTCATTAACCCCTTAAAGACCACGGGCAGTAGCGGTCAAAGTGTTAATCCCTGCGGGCTGCTGCAAGCAGCCTGTGGTGATCAGCACACATCTCAGCTGATTTATACAGCTGACATGTGTGCCTGCTAGGCATGAGCAGAAATCGCTATCCACCCATGCCTTTTAACCCCTTAAATAGCACTGTCAAGATGTGACAGCGCCATATTAACGTCGATAGCGGTAGATCCGTACTCACAGGTCGATACCAGAAGTCACGCAATGTGATCACATGGATCCGGTAGTTGTCATGGTAGCACAGGGTCATGTGATGACTCCTGTGCTCACATGACTCAGGTCCTGCCAGAAACAACCGAGTGCTGCTTGATACAAGAGATGATCATTTCTCCCGGTCTGAGCGGTGCTGCTCTGATCGGGAAAAAAGAATGAGCGATCAGACTGCTGATCGTTAAAGTCCCCTAGAGGGACTAGTAAATAAAAAAAAAAAGTTTAAAAAAAGTTTTTAAAAAATTAAAAAAAAAATAAAAATAAATAAAAGTTCAAATCACCCTCTTTCGCCCCATTGAAAATAAGGGTTAAAAAAATATACACACATTTGGTTTCGCCACGTTCAAAAATGTCCGATCTGTAAAATATAAAATCAATTAATCTGATCGGTAAAAAGCGTAGCGTCAAAAAAAATACAAATGCCAAATTTACATTTTTTTGGCCGCCACAAAGTTTGTGCTAAATGCAATACCATGCGATCAAAGCGTAGCATGTGTACAAAAATGGTACCATTAAAAACGTTAGATCAAGATGCAATAAATAAGCCATCATTGCACCATAGGTCCCAAAAACTACGAACGCTTTAGGTCACTGAAAATGGCGCAAAACGTATGCCACTTTTTTCAAACAAACTTCTGGGTTTTTGTTTAACCCCTTAGATAAAAGTAAGCCAGGGGTCACAGGTCACAACACCACCACACCCTACACCCCAGATAGGAACACCAAGGCTAACCAAAAATCCTTGTTGCCTTCCTCCAGGGGCTGATGTCCACACCAGGGGGTAGGCCAGGCGGTTGGCTCCGCCCACCGAGGAGTTCACAGCCCTGGAGGTGGGAAAACCAGGCAGAACAGTTAGGGAAGTAAAGGAGGGTAGACAGAACAGTGAGTGAAGTGGAAGTGAAGTGGTAAAGGAGCAAGTGAGAGGAGTAAAGTGGAAGAGACAGTAACAGTTAAGAAAGCCTGAAGTTGGTCTGGGTGTGTGCCCCGGACTGAGACAGCAAGGTCAGCAGACGGCGGTGACTGTCTGCAGGAGAGGCTGCTTGGAGGTTGCCGGAAGGACCGTGGACGGGTGGTGGCCCGGCGGTACCGGAGCGGTATACGAAGAGCAGTCAGCACCATTGGCAGGGGCCTTTCGGATCCCGGCAAGGCTAGGAGTCGCCGTGAATTTGCCAAATCCGTCAGTGAAGGGGACCTCTGGGTCTCCCAACAACCAAGTCCCGATTGAAGGCAACAGTCCGACCGTTAGAGAGAGACACCGCCACCGCCAGGGCACCAGTTTCTCAGGGCCAGCGCCTGCGGGCAAAGTAGGGCTCCTCCGGCCCATAACCAAGTCGCGGAGCGGGTAACCGGTGGGAACCCATCGCTACCATCATCATCTTAGGTGCAGGAAAAGGGACCGTCACCGTCAACTACTGGGGAAAAGCAAGTGCAGCCGTCCGTGGGAACCGTCTTTCCAGCCGTGTGTTTTACCGAGAACTGTGTCCCCGTCTCAGGCTGAGTGAGTACCACAGTGCCGTGAGGCACAGCGCTGCCCCCGCGTCCCTGCATCCCACCAAGCCCTGCACCGGCCCTGCCACCCAGCATCCCCCACCTCATCACTGGGCCCCGGGACAACTACCCCCTACCCACGGAGGGGAGAACCAACAACTTTGCTGCTCCCTGTCACCGCTCCCGGGATCCCCATACAGAGCAGCGGTGGTGTCCATACAATCACCACAACCGTGGGTGGCGTCACGGACAATAAACTATCCCAAAAACCAATCCCCTTTCACTCACAGGCGAGGAGCGCCGCTCGAGTCCTCGGGATCCGGCCCATCGCTCGAGCCACCGAGCAGCAGCAGGCCGCAGCAGCAGCCGGACCCGAGCAGAGGGAGAGCGCGGCGTCCCCTCCTCCGCCCGCGACATAAATGTGTCGCCCTGGGCAAGCCAGGGGACACAGGTCACAACACCACCACACCCCACACTCCAGGTAGGCACATCACAGCTAACCACAAATCCTTTTTGCCTTCCTCCAGAAGTCTGATGATGCACACCAGGGGGTGGGCCAGGCGGTTGGCTCCGCCCACCAAGGAGCTCACAGCTCTGGAGGCAGGAAGTAACCAGGCAGTCGAGCCCAGGCAGGGCAAGAGTAAAGAGGAGAGTTCAGTTTAGGAGTTAAGAAAGTGGAAGTGAAGGTAGTAAAGGAGGAAAGCAAGTAAAGTAACAGAAGAGAAAGACAGCCTGAAGGGTCCAGCTTGGTGAGGGCCAGAACAGCAAGGTCAGCAACGGCGGTGACTGTCTGGAGGGGGACCGTTTGGAAGTTCCTGGAAGGACCCCGTTGGCTGTGTGCCCGGTGGTCTGGAGCAGTGTTCCGAAGGACAGTCAGCACCAGGGCAGGGGCCTCTCGGACCCCGGCAAGGCTAGGAGTCGCCAGATTTGCCAAATCCGTCAGTGACGGGGACGCAGATCCCCCAACAACCAAGTCCCGATTGACGGCAACAGCCCGACCATTACCGGGGAGACACCGTCACCGCCAGGGCACCAGTTTCCCCAGGGCCAGCGCCTGCGGGCAAAGTGTAGAGCTCCTCCGGCCCAGATTGCAGCCGGGGAGCGGGTAACCGGAGGGAATCCACCGCTACCATCAGTCAACACAGGTGCAAGGAAGAGGGACATCACCGTCACCTACTGGGAGTGCAGGTGCAGCCGTCTGTGGGACCGTCCTACCAGCCGTTGGTTTACCGTACAAACTGTGTCCGTGTGTCAGGCTGAGTGAGTACCATAGTGCCGCAAGGCACAGCGCTGCCCCCGCGTCCCTGCGCCCTCCAGGCCCTACACTTCACATCTCATCACCGGGCCCCGGGATCACCAACCCCTGCCCACGGAGGGGCAACACAACACCTGGCTGCTCCGCATCACCATCCCCGGGACCCCCACACTGAGCAGCGGTGGTGTAATCACCACAACCGTGGGTGGCGTCACGAACTATAACAATCCCCACACCCAACAAACAACCCCCTTTCACTCACGGGCGAGGAGTGTCGCTCGAGAAACCCCGGGATCCGGCCCACCGCTCGAGCCACCACTGAGCAGCTGCCGGACCCGAGCAGAAGGGGTGAGCGCGGTGTGCTGACACCCTCCTCCCCGCCCGCGACAACTTGGCGTCACGAACAGGATCCTACCGCTCTGCCGTCAGGTAGAGGTGCGCCTTGTTACCGCCGGAGGCATCCGGCAGAAAAATTTCAGAAGCCGCCATCTTTGGCGCGAAAAGTTCCCGCTCGAGCGTCTTCTCGAGCAGTAGAGGCGCGAAGGCCAAAACCCCGCCCCGAGAGAGGAGGGGCCGGAAAGAGCTAAGGGGGACGCGATGGCGGCGGGCCGCATGTAAGCGCGGCTATGGAAGCGGGGACTCCAGGACCCTGCGGCCATTTACTGGTTCCTGGAAGAGGCCGCTGCTAAAGATGCTGAGTCCGACCAACAACACCGTGGTCCCCGCGCCTGGCATGGCGGCGTGGGTGGAAGTCCGGACCGCCCAGCTAAGCAGCCGTCTGCAGGTCCACAGGCAGCTCCTCCTGGAGGAGCGGGAGGCCGACATGGTGGAAGTGGTGGCTGCTATGTGGAGATGCGAGGTGGAGGAAGATTTGGAGGAACGGGTAAGAGACCCACGTCCCTGTATTCCTGAGGGATCGGCCGCTGCGGCTGAGGGGCCCGGCCTACACCCGTTCACCCTGCTGCCTCTCCCGCTACCCGCGTTAGCTGCTGCTGCCCCGCCACTAGGCCCGCTACCACCACCACCGGTAGCGGTACCCTGCCAATCCGCCCCGGCGGACCGACCTGCAGCAGAAGCTCATGACCACCCTGAACCGCTTCTATGGAAGAAGCCAAAGGCTGAGCCCGTCAGCAAAGATGCACCGGAGGCACGGCGGGGATGCAGCTGCCAGGAGGCAGAGCAGGCCATGTCACAGCGGGGTCCCTCATTACTGAAGGTGCCGGTCGTAGCCGACACGGAGGGACTCTGGCTGGGCCCGTCCCTCGCACACGCTGAACCGGAGCAAAAAGAAAGTGCTCCCGGCTGGGAGCGACGGCAACAGCAGCTGCGCAGGGAGATCGATGCCCGAGAGGGGTGTAGAGCGGATGTGCATGCCCGCATGAATATGGAAGAAGATCGCCTGCAGCGAGCTACCATTGGGGTCCAGAGCGGTGCACCATGTGAGGGTGGCACTAGAGCCCCACGATTGAGGATGGACTGCTAAGCCGGCGGTCCTCCGCCTAAAAGTTGTCCCCGTTGGGACCAGAAGTCAGTGTGTTTGTTTAACAGTTGAAAAATGATAAGGAAAATGATTATACCGAGTTTTTCACCTGATTTGCTTGTGATTTGCAACCGGCAGGAGCCGGCACCGTTGTCCCTGTGGGGACCGTTTAAAAGTTTTGCATGGGAACTATCCATGGACAAGCCCGTGAACTTGCAGGGCACCACAAACGTTAAGTGGCTTGTAAATATGTTGGGTACCGTTACCGTTTCCGCAATGCCGCCTCCGGAGAGGCAGGTTGGAGGGAGGGCCCTGAGCAGAGCAGGCCAGGGCCCAGCCACCAAAGGAACCGGTGGCCACCCTCTGGAGGGGAAGGACAGATTCCGCTCGGGTGACTTGTGCTGGACTGTGGGTCAAGGGGTGCTGCCTGGGTTTTAGGGGCAGCATCAGGGCCAGGTTGCTTGGGTGGGAGAGAGCGGAAACCGTGACCGTATACCGTTGCAACGTTTAAGTAAATGTGCCTCCCGTCTTGGGAAGAGTTTTGATTAAAAATGTATTTATGTTTGCTTAACCCTGTTATCCCCTTTTTACAGAAAAATAAAACCGGTGTAGGACGGCAGCCCGCGGACGGTCTGCATTTTGCTAAGGGGGAATGTGTCGCCCTGGGCAAGCCAGGGGACACAGGTCACAACACCACCACACCCCACACTCCAGGTAGGCACATCACAGCTAACCACAAATCCTTGTTGCCTTCCTCCAGAAGTCTGATGATGCACACCAGGGGGTGGGCCAGGCGGTTGGCTCCGCCCACCAAGGAGCTCACAGCTCTGGAGGCAGGAAGTAACCAGGCAGTCGAGCCCAGGCAGGGCAAGAGTAAAGAGGAGAGTTCAGTTTAGGAGTTAAGAAAGTGGAAGTGAAGGTAGTAAAGGAGGAAAGCAAGTAAAGTAACAGAAGAGAAAGACAGCCTGAAGGGTCCAGCTTGGTGAGGGCCAGAACAGCAAGGTCAGCAACGGCGGTGACTGTCTGGAGGGGGACCGTTTGGAAGTTCCTGGAAGGACCCCGTTGGCTGTGTGCCCGGTGGTCTGGAGCAGTGTTCCGAAGGACAGTCAGCACCAGGGCAGGGGCCTCTCGGACCCCGGCAAGGCTAGGAGTCGCCAGATTTGCCAAATCCGTCAGTGACGGGGATGCAGATCCCCCAACAACCAAGTCCCGATTGACGGCAACAGCCCGACCATTACCGGGGAGACACCGCCACCGCCAGGGCACCAGTTTCCCCAGGGCCAGCGCCTGCGGGCAAAGTGTAGAGCTCCTCCGGCCCAGATTGCAGCCGGGGAGCGGGTAACCGGAGGGAATCCACCGCTACCATCAGTCAACACAGGTGCAAGGAAGAGGGACATCACCGTCACCTACCGGGAGTGCAGGTGCAGCCGTCTGTGGGACCGTCCTACCAGCCGTTGGTTTACTGTACAAACTGTGTCCGTGTGTCAGGCTGAGTGAGTACCATAGTGCCGCAAGGCACAGCGCTGCCCCCGCGTCCCTGCGCCCTCCAGGCCCTACACTTCACATCTCATCACCGGGCCCCGGGATCACCAACCCCTGCCCACGGAGGGGCAACACAACACCTGGCTGCTCCGCATCACCATCCCCGGGACCCCCACACTGAGCAGCGGTGGTGCAATCACCAAAACCGTGGGTGGCGTCACGAACTATAACAATCCCCACACCCAACAAACAACCCCCTTTCACTCACGGGCGAGGAGTGTCGCTCGAGAAACCCCGGGATCCGGCCCACCGCTCGAGCCACCACTGAGCAGCTGCCGGACCCGAGCAGAAGGGGTGAGCGCGGTGTGCTGACACCCTCCTCCCCGCCCGCGACAACTTGGCGTCACGAACAGGATCCTACCGCTCTGCCGTCAGGTAGAGGTGCGCCTTGTTACCGCCGGAGGCATCCGGCAGAAAAATTTCAGAAGCCGCCATCTTTGGCGCGAAAAGTTCCCGCTCGAGCGTCTTCTCGAGCAGTAGAGGCGCGAAGGCCAAAACCCCGCCCCGAGAGAGGAGGGGCCGGAAAGAGCTAAGGGGGACGCGATGGCGGCGGGCCGCATGTAAGCGCGGCTATGGAAGCGGGGACGCCAGGACCCTGCGGCCATTTACTGGTTCCTGGAAGAGGCCGCTGCTAAAGATGCTGAGTCCGACCAACAACACCGTGGTCCCCGCGCCTGGCATGGCGGCGTGGGTGGAAGTCCGGACCGCCCAGCTAAGCAGCCGTCTGCAGGTCCACAGGCAGCTCCTCCTGGAGGAGCGGGAGGCCGACATGGTGGAAGTGGTGGCTGCTATGTGGAGATGCGAGGTGGAGGAAGATTTGGAGGAACGGGTAAGAGACCCACGTCCCTGTATTCCCGAGGGATCGGCCGCTGCGGCTGAGGGGCCCGGCCTACACCCGTTCACCCTGCTGCCTCTCCCGCTACCCGCGTTAGCTGCTGCTGCCCCGCCACTAGGCCCGCTACCACCACCACCGGTAGCGGTACCCTGCCAATCCGCCCCGGCGGACCGACCTGCAGCAGAAGCTCATGACCACCCTGAACCGCTTCTATGGAAGAAGCCAAAGGCTGAGCCCGTCAGCAAAGATGCATCGGAGGCACGGCGGGGATGCAGCTGCCAGGAGGCAGAGCAGGCCATGTCACAGCGGGGTCCCTCATTACTGAAGGTGCCGGTCGTAGCCGACACGGAGGGACTCTGGCTGGGCCCGTCCCTCGCACACGCTGAACCGGAGCAAAAAGAAAGTGCTCCCGGCTGGGAGCGACGGCAACAGCAGCTGCGCAGGGAGATCGATGCCCGAGAGGGGTGTAGAGCGGATGTGCATGCCCGCATGAATATGGAAGAAGATCGCCTGCAGCGAGCTACCATTGGGGTCCAGAGCGGTGCACCATGTGAGGGTGGCACTAGAGCCCCACGATTGAGGATGGACTGCTAAGCCGGCGGTCCTCCGCCTAAAAGTTGTCCCCGTTGGGACCAGAAGTCAGTGTGTTTGTTTAACAGTTGAAAAATGATAAGGAAAATGATTATACCGAGTTTTTCACCTGATTTGCTTGTGATTTGCAACCGGCAGGAGCCGGCACCGTTGTCCCTGTGGGGACCGTTTAAAAGTTTTGCATGGGAACTATCCATGGACAAGCCCGTGAACTTGCAGGGCACCACAAACGTTAAGTGGCTTGTAAATATGTTGGGTACCGTTACCGTTTCCGCAATGCCGCCTCCGGAGAGGCAGGTTGGAGGGAGGGCCCTGAGCAGAGCAGGCCAGGGCCCAGCCACCAAAGGAACCGGTGGCCACCCTCTGGAGGGGAAGGACAGATCCCGCTCGGGTGACTTGTGCTGGACTGTGGGTCAAGGGGTGCTGCCTGGGTTTTAGGGGCAGCATCAGGGCCAGGTTGCTTGGGTGGGAGAGAGCGGAAACCGTGACCGTATACCGTTGCAACGTTTAAGTAAATGTGCCTCCCGTCTTGGGAAGAGTTTTGATTAAAAATGTATTTATGTTTGCTTAACCCTGTTATCCCCTTTTTACAGAAAAATAAAACCGGTGTAGGACGGCAGCCCGCGGACGGTCTGCATTTTGCTAAGGGGGAATGTGTCGCCCTGGGCAAGCCAGGGGACACAGGTCACAACACCACCACACCCCACACTCCAGGTAGGCACATCACAGCTAACCACAAATCCTTGTTGCCTTCCTCCAGAAGTCTGATGATGCACACCAGGGGGTGGGCCAGGCGGTTGGCTCCGCCCACCAAGGAGCTCACAGCTCTGGAGGCAGGAAGTAACCAGGCAGTCGAGCCCAGGCAGGGCAAGAGTAAAGAGGAGAGTTCAGTTTAGGAGTTAAGAAAGTGGAAGTGAAGGTAGTAAAGGAGGAAAGCAAGTAAAGTAACAGAAGAGAAAGACAGCCTGAAGGGTCCAGCTTGGTGAGGGCCAGAACAGCAAGGTCAGCAACGGCGGTGACTGTCTGGAGGGGGACCGTTTGGAAGTTCCTGGAAGGACCCCGTTGGCTGTGTGCCCGGTGGTCTGGAGCAGTGTTCCGAAGGACAGTCAGCACCAGGGCAGGGGCCTCTCGGACCCCGGCAAGGCTAGGAGTCGCCAGATTTGCCAAATCCGTCAGTGACGGGGACGCAGATCCCCCAACAACCAAGTCCCGATTGACGGCAACAGCCCGACCATTACCGGGGAGACACCGCCACCGCCAGGGCACCAGTTTCCCCAGGGCCAGCGACTGCGGGCAAAGTGTAGAGCTCCTCCGGCCCAGATTGCAGCCGGGGAGCGGGTAACCGGAGGGAATCCACCGCTACCATCAGTCAACACAGGTGCAAGGAAGAGGGACATCACCGTCACCTACCGGGAGTGCAGGTGCAGCCGTCTGTGGGACCGTCCTACCAGCCGTTGGTTTACCGTACAAACTGTGTCCGTGTGTCAGGCTGAGTGAGTACTATAGTGCCGCAAGGCACAGCGCTGCCCCCGCGTCCCTGCGCCCTCCAGGCCCTACACTTCACATCTCATCACCGGGCCCCGGGATCACCAACCCCTGCCCACGGAGGGGCAACACAACACCTGGCTGCTCCGCATCATCATCCCCGGGACCCCCACACTGAGCAGCGGTGGTGCAATCACCACAACCGTGGGTGGCGTCACGAACTATAACAATCCCCACACCCAACAAACAACCCCCTTTCACTCACGGGCGAGGAGTGTCGCTCGAGAAACCCCGGGATCCGGCCCACCGCTCGAGCCACCACTGAGCAGCTGCCGGACCCGAGCAGAAGGGGTGAGCGCGGTGTGCTGACACCCTCCTCCCCGCCCGCGACATAAACATATGCATGTTTGGTGTCTACGAACGCGCACTGACCTCAGGAATCCCAACTGATACATCAGTTTTATCATATAGGGAACACAGTGAATAAAATATCTCAAAATCAATAGTGCAATCACACTTTTTTTTGCAATTTTTCCACATTTGGAATTTTTTTGCCATTTTCCAGTACACTATATGGTAAAATGCATGATTTCATTTAAAAGTACAGCTCATCCGCAAATAATGAGCCCTCACATGACCATGAGGTCATGACTGTATTGACTGAAAAATAAAAAAGTTACGCGGAAAAAACGGAAAGCACAAAATCAGCCAGTCGTGAAGGGGTTAACATATGTGCCCTGATTAAATAAGTACAGGTCCTGCGTCACAATGTAAAATGTCACCAAAAACAATATTGTCCCTGTATAAAAGGTCTTTACAAAGAATATACAGCAGACTACATTGTCCTATTGTCATAACAGTGCGGCCACCGATAACTAATGATCGCCACTGTATACAAGCTTATACAGCAGCTGCGAGGAGAGCAGAAGAAGGTGGTGAAGACAAGGTAGCATCTTTCTTTGGTGACATATTTTTCCTCGCTTCTGTCAAATAACAGAAAAATGCAAGAAAAAAACCCTTATGTTTCATAAATACAGGAAACTATATATCTCCCTTATGCACGAGTTTCAAGTTGTTGTAGTTTTATTTATGCTCTTGCCTATACACTATCAACAGGAACAAGCTGAAGAACCTAAACACTTCTCGAGGTCAAAGTCGTGTGGAACTGAGAAATGCTGATAATGCAGCGGAAACTGTGGGTTGAGAACTGCCTTTAGAAATTATGGGTAAACAATTTGATATGAGGGTAGTGCCAAGCTGTCTGATCCTGCTCCATAAACAGCAAATATATTGTTTTTATTTATTTTTAAAGCATCATTAATTTTTTTGTGCTGTCGAGGTTTTCCCAACATACAATACATATATGAAACACTGTAGACAGACTGGTTTAGAGGGGGAGAGGATCCCGCCTTCCCAGGCGTACAATTTACAGGGTAATAAGGAAACAGACAATACAGTTAAGTCTAGAAATATTTGGATAGTGACACAAGTTTTAGCATTCTAGCTGTTTTCCAAAACTTGTTCAAGATACAGTTACATAATAAATGAGTGCAGACTCAGCTTTAATTTGACGGTATTCACATCCTCATTGGAGTAAGGGTTTAGGAATTAATATGTAGCTGCCTCTATTTCAAGGAACTAAAATAATTAGACAATATCTCAAAAGCTCTTTAATGTGCTGCATAGGCTAACCCCTTATTAATCAATCATCAGTTAAGCAGGTAAAAGGTCTAGAGCTGATTCCAGGTGTGGTATTTGCATTTATAAGCTGTTGCTTTAAACCCACAACATGCAGTCAAAGGAGCTCTTAATGGAAGAGAAATAGAACATTATTAGGCTGAAATAAGTAATTCATCAAACAGATAGCAGAAATGTTAGAAGTGGTCAAACAAACAGTTTGGTATATTCTGCAAAAAATCGATGCACACTGGTGAGCTTGGGAACGTAAAAAGGCTTAGATGTCCACAGAAGACAACAGTGGTGGGTGATCGCAGAAACCTTTCCATGGTGAAGAAAAAACCCTTCACAACATGCACCTTAGTGAAGAACACTTTCGAAGAAATAGATGTTTCAGTATCTAAGGGGTAATTTGCACGTTGCGACATCGCTACTGCGAACTCGTCGGGGTCAAATCGAAAGTGACGCACATCCGGCGCCGGTAACGACATCGCAACGTGTAATGCCTAGGAGAGAAGATGAACGAGCATGAAACAGTCAAAAATCGGTGATCTGTGTCACGTCGTTCATTTTCATAATGTCGGTGCATCCGCAGGTATGATGTTGTTTGACGTTCCTGCAGCTCCATACATCGCTGTGTGTGAAACCGCAGGACCGACAAACATCTCCTTACCTGCGCCCGCCATCCACCGGCAATGCGGAAGGGAGAAGGTGGGCGGGATGTTTACATTCCGCTCATCTCCGCCCCTCCGCTTCTATTGGCCGCCTGCTGTGTGACGTCGCTGTGTCGCCGCACGACCCGCCCCCTTAGGAAGGAGGCGGGTCGCCAGCCAGAGCGACGTCGCAGGGCAGATAAGTGCGTGTGAAGCTGCCGTAGCGATAATGTTCACTACGGCAGTTATCACAACATATCGCATGTGCGACGGGGGCGGGTACTATCGCGCTCGGCATCGCTACCATCGGCTAGCAATGTCGCAACGTGAAAGATACCCCTAATTCTTTCATAAAGAGAAGACTTCACAGAGGGTTCATCACAAGGTCCAAACCATTAATCAGCCTTAAAAATAGAAAGGCCAGATTAGATTAAAAAAAAAAACAACCAAAAAACAAACATTTAAAGAAACCACTCAGTTCTGGAAATTATACTTTGGACAGATAGAACTAAAATCAACCTGTACCAGAATGATGGGAAGGAGAAAGTATGGCGAAGTGTTGTGAATACATTTGGGCTAGGTTCCAGTTTGGGGCTCTCTCTTGTGGTCAGTGCTGGTAGTGAAGTTGGCTTGCTGAATAGAAACTGGACAGCTGGGGATGATTGGCAATCAGGTTGTTCTGACTGGGCCTATATAACTGAGTACTGTTCTCTTGTTCCTGGCCAGTGCTCAATGTTGTTTCCTGTGTGCTAAAGACATTCTGAAGCCAGCCCTTCCTTCTGTGTCTACCAGAACTCCTTTCAGATAAGTTTAGTCTTTGTACCTTTGCTGGTGGTTTCCACCTTCTTGTTGTTTTTCTGTTTAGGCTTATTTCCTATTTTACCTGTGTGGAGTTCTAGGTGGAGTTGGATCATTCCCTGCTGGGAATGTCTGTGTACCTTGCTCCATATTCTGCTATGTATTTTGTTTTGTCATGCTTGGTACTAATTTCAGTCCCTCCACTATATTAGTATTTTGTTTGGATCCCAGTAACACCCGAGTACTGATATAGTGGGGGAGAGTCCGTGTGGGCTCAGTATTTTTCCATATCAGGCATGTTGGTTCTTTTTTTAGGGTATTGCACGGCTGCAGACAGTGCTCTTTTCTGTCCTTTCCTATTTAGATAGTTTGGGCCTCATCTTTGCTGAATCTGTTTTCTACCTGTGTATTGTGTTTTCTCCACTCTGGTAACATTCTGGGTTTCCTAGTTTTTTTGTCCTTTTTCTGATCCTCCTTGGTCACAGAATCATAACAGTAGCACCGGCCATACCTAAGGTTCTAGGGTAAACAAAAGAAGGGAAAAAAAAAAAGTGTGTCAGAAATTTTTTTTTGTGTGTATTTTTCCTCTTTTTCTCTGGGTGCCATGGAGGATTTTGTGCTGCTATGGATGTTGCACAATTAGCTGAGCAAGTTGATCAGCTTGCTTCTCAGGTTGAGGATATATCCGATTATCTTGCTCAGACACCTACTGTAGAACCCAAGATCCCTGTCCCTGATATGTTTTCTGGGGATCGGTCTAAATTATTGAACTTTAAGAACAATTGTAAGTTATTCTTTGCCTTGAAACAAAGTCCTCACCGTCCTCCAGGCAGCAAGTTCAGATTGTTATCTCTCTGCTGCATGGTGACCCTCAGGATTGGGCTTTTTTCCTGGCGCCTGAAGATCCTGCTCTGGCTGATGTGGATTTTTTTTTTTCAGGCTCTGGGGTTGATATATGATGAACCCAATGCTACGGATCAAGCTGAGAATACATTATTGGCTTTGATCCAGGGTCAGAGATATATTGTCAGAAATTTTGAAAGTGGGCGATACTTCCAACATGGAACGATGCGGCTCTTGCGGCTTTATTTCGGAAGGGGTTGGCAGAGCCTGTTAAGGATGTTATGGTGGGTTTTCCTGTCCACTCTGGTCTCAATGACTCTATGTTATTGGTCATTCAGATTGACAGACGTTTCCGAGAACGTGAAACAATGCATGCAGAGGTTTCGCTCTCAGAGCAGTCTTCGGAGCCTATGCAGGGTGATAGGGTCCTTTCTAAGGTGGAACGGCAGGGTTTTAGACGGCGTAATCAGCTATTTTTTTTCTGTGGAGACAACTCTAATTCTATTTCTGTCTGCTCTAAGCATGAAAAACGATTTGCCCGTTCATTTACTTTGGGCAATATACAGCCTAAGTTTCTTTTGTCAGTTTCTTTGATCTGTTCCCTGTCGTCATTTTTGGCTATGCCTTTTATTGATTCAGGAGCGGCCCTGAACTTGATGGATTTTGGGTTTGCTGAGCGTTGTGGTTTCCCTATGGTACCTTTGCATACTCCTATTCCTTTGAGGGGTATTGATGCTACTCCTTTAGCTGAAAATAAGCCCCAGTTTTGGACCCAGGTGACAATGCGGGTCGCACCAGACCACCAATAGGGTTGTAAGTTTTTGGTCTTGCATAATTTGCATGACATTTTGGTACTGGGATTCCCTTGGTTGAAAACTCATAATCCAGTTTTGGATTGGACATCCTTGTCTGTGACTAGACGGGGGTGTCAATGTGTGCATGGTGATACTCCTGTTTTGTCTATTTCATCTCAGACACAGGAGGTCCCTGACTATTTGGCGGATTTCATGGATGTATTTAATGAGACTGAGGCTGCGTCCTTGCTAACGCATAGGGACTATGATTGCACTATTGAATTAGTGCCTGGATGTACATTTCCTAAGGGATGGCTTTTCAATTTATATGTACCTGAACATGTTGCTATGCGGAGTTATATTAAGGAGTCCTTGGAGAAGGGTCACATTAGACCGTCATCTTCACCCTTGGGTGCCGTTTTGTTTTTTTTTGTGGCCAAGAAGGATGGCTCGTTGCAACCCTGTATAGACTATAGTCTCCTTAATAAAATTGCAGTTAAATATCAGTATCCATTGCCTCTGATTTCTGACCTGTTTTCTAGAGTGAAGGTGCTAGTTTGTTTACTAGACTCGATCTTCGGGGGGCGTATAATCTCATTCGCATTAAGCAGGGTAATGAATGGAAGACAGCGTTTAATACCCATGAGGGGCATTGTGAGTACCTAGTGATGCCCTTTGGGCTCACTAATGCCCCTTCCGTCTTCCAGTCTTTCATGCATGATATTTTCCGTGACTTTGTTGACAAGTTTTTGATTGTCTATTTGGACGACATTTTGATTTTTTTTCTGACGACTGGGATTACCATGTTGAACAGGTCCGGACAGTGTTTCAGGTTCTCAGGGACAATGCACTATATGTTAAGGGATCGAAATGTCTTTTTGGTGTACAAAAGATATGTTTTTTGGGGTTCATCTTGTCCCCATCTTCTATTGAAATTGATCCGGTCAAGGTCCAGGCCATTCATGATTGGGTTCAGCCTACTTCTTTGAAAGCCTTCAGACGTTTTTGGGTTTTGCTAATTTCTATTGTAAATTCATAAGCAATTTTTCCAGTACTGTCAAGCTATTGACTTATTTGACCAAAAAGGGAGCTGATGTTCTGAATTGGTCTCCAGAGGCAGTCTTGGCTTTTCAGGAGCTTAAAAGGTTTACTTCTGCTCCAGTCTTGAGGCAGCCTGATGTGTCTCTTTCCTTCCAGGTGGAGATTGATGCATCAGAGATCGGAGCTGGGGCTGTCTTGTCTCAAAGAGACTTTGTGACTTCTAAAATGAGACCCTGTGCCTTCTTTTCCCGAAAAATTTTCACCAGCGGAACGAAATTATGATGTGAGGAATCAGGAATTATTGGCTATGAAGTGGGCCTTTGAAGAATGGTGATATTGGCTGGAGGGGGCAAGACATCAAATTGTTGTACTCACCGATCATAATAATTTGATCTATCTCGATTCTGCCAAGAGGTTGCATCCCATGCAGGCTAAATGGGTCTTGTTTTTCACGCGCTTTAATTTTGTGGTCTCTTATCTTCCAGGCACTAAGAATCGTAAGGCAGATGCCCTTTCTAGGAGTTTCTTTGCTGATTCTCTTGATGTGACCGAGCATGCTACCATCCTGGATTAGGGAGTGATTCTCTCCGCAATCTCACCCGATTTGAGACTTAAAGGGTGCTTTACACGCTGCGACTTTGCTAACGATATATCGTCGGGGTCACGTCGTTAGTGACGCACATCCGGCGCCGTTAGCGACATCGCAGTGTGTGACACCAATGAGCGATGATCAACGAGCGCAAAAACGTGAAAAATCATTGCTCGTTGACACGTCGTTCATTTCCTTAATATCGTTGCTGCTGCAGGTACGATGTTGTTCGTCGTTCCTGCGACAGCACACATCGCTATGTGTGACACCGCAGGAACGACGAACATCTCCTTACCTGCTTCCACCGGCAATGAGGAAGGAAGGAGGTGGGCGGCATGTTCCAGCTGCCCATCTCCGCCCCTCCTCTGCTATTGGATGGCTGCTGTGTGCCGTCGCTGTGATGCCGCATGAACCACCCCCTTAGAAAGGAGGCGGATCACTGGCCAAAGCGACGTCGCAGGGAAGGTAAGTCCGTGTGACGGGTGTTAGCGATGTTGTGCGCCACGGGCAGCGATTTGCCCGTGTCGCACACCGACGGGGGCGGGTACGCTCGCTAGCGATATCGGTACCGATATCGCAGCGTGAAAAGTACCCTTTACTCTTGAGGAATTTCAGGAGAACAAACCTGAGAGATGTCCTGTGGGGAAATTGTACGTTCCTGACCAATGGAAGAGTAAAGTGATGTCTGAAATTCTTTGCTCTACGTTGGCTAGTCATCCTGGGATTTATGGCACCAGGGATTTGGTGAGTAGGTCCTTTTGGTGGCCTTCTCTATCTCGTGATGTGAAGAGTTTTGTGCAATCCTGTGGGATTTGTTCCAGATCCAAGCCTTGTTGTTCTCGTTCTAATGGATTGTTATTGCCATTGCCGGTGCGTAAGAGACCATGGACTCACATCTCAATGGATTTTATTTCTGATCTCCCTGTTTGTCAGAGGAAGACGGTTATTTGGGTAATCTGTGATAGATTTTCCAAAATGGTTCATTTGGTGCCACTGCTTAAGTTGCCATCAGCTTTGGAGTTGGTGACTTTGTTTCTTCGTCAGGTGGTTCGTTTGCATGGTATTCCTGAGAACATTGTATCCGACAGAAGAGTGCAGTTTGTGTCTAGATTTTGGAGAGCTTTTTGTTCAAGGCTAGGAATTGAGTTGTCCTCCTCTGCATTTCATCCTCAGACCAATGGACAGACTGAGAGGACAAGCTAGACTTTAGAAACCTATTTGAGATGCTTTGTGTCTGCTGATCAGGATGACTAGGTTTCTTTTTTGTCTTTGGCTGAGTTTTCTCTTAATAATAGGGCTAGTTCGGCCATGATGATGTCTCCTTTTTTATTGCAATTTCAGGTTTCATTCTCAGTTTTCTTCGGGGCAGATGGAGGCTTCGGCCTCTCCAGGTGTTGATTCTGTAGTAGATAAAATGCAGCAAATTTGGGATCAAGTGGTGGATAAATTGTCCCACTCCCAGGAAAATGCCCAACTGTTTGCCAACCGGCGTAAGGGTGGCTTTAAATGCTACGAGATCGCTACAGCGATCTCGTTGGGGTCACGGATTTTGTGACGCACATCCGGCCGCTGTAGCGATCTCGTTGTGTGTGACTCCTAGGAGCGATTTTGTATTGTTCCAAAAATGTCCAAAATCGCTCCTCGTTGACATGGGGGTTCATTCCCAATTATCGCTGCTGTCGCTGGGGCGAAGTTGATCCTCGTCCCTGCGGCAGCACACATCGCTACGTGTGACGCCGCAGGAACGAGGAACCTTTCCTTACCTGCCACACGTCAGCAATGATGAAGGAAGGTTGTGGGCGGGATGTTCGTCCCACTCATCTCCGCCCCTCTGCTTTGATTGGGCGGCCGCTTAGTGACGTCGCTGTGACGCCGAGCGAACCGTCCCCTTAGAAAGGAGGCGGATCGCTGGTCACAGCGACGTCGCCGAGCAGGTAAGTACGTGATGTAATGTTCGCTGCGGCAGTGATCTCCACATATCGGCATAACAATAGGGGCGGGTGCTATCACACTCGCCATCGCTAGCATCGGCTAGCGATGTCGCAGCGTGTAAAGCCCGCTTAAGACTCTGGGTCCCCAGTTTAAAGTGGGGGACTTGGTCTGGTTGTCCTCCAGACACGTTCCTATGAAAGTCTTTTCTCCGAAATTTAAGCCAAGGTTTATTGGGCCTTAAAGAATTTTGGATATGACTAATCCTGTTTCTTTTTGATTGACGTGGGCACCTCGCTGCTAATGTCCGGGCATGTTATGCACGTGTATCCCCGCCCCCCCGCCGCCTGTTCCTCCCTCCCTCTGGCCGTATGTAAATCTCTAATCTTCAGTTACATGGCGTCGGATTTAGCGCCTGCGCATAGCGCTCATCTCCGGTGCCGTGTTTCTGATTCTGAAGCCCACAGTATTATGGTGCTTGAGAGGGCGGCGCATATGCCCTCGCTTCTTCAGATCTGTTCTGACCGCGGGAGCGCGCGTGGTCACAACAGGACTGGAAAACAGCTGATCTTACCGATTAGCTGCAGCAGACGATATCGTAGCAGACGTCTGCTGCAGCTAATCAGGGTAAGATCAGCTGTGCTCCAGTCCTGTTGTGACCGCGCGCACTCCCGCTGTCACAACAAATCTGAAGAAGCGAGGGCACATGCGCCGCCCTCTGATGCACCGCCCTCTCATGCACCATAATACTGTGGGCTTCAGAAACATGGCACTGGAGATGAGCGCTATGCGCAGGCGCCAACTCCGACGCCGTGTAACTGAAGATTAGAAATTTATATACGGCCAGAGGGAGGGAGGAACAGGCGGCGGGGGGGCGGGGATACACGTGCATAACCCGCCCGGACATTAGCAGCAGAGGTGCACACGTCAATCAAAAAGTGCATGAATTTTCAAACTTTATGAAGTTGAATTTCACAGCCAAAACGTCCGAGCTGCCCACTAATGGTATATACACACTGTGCCTGATAGTGCCAGTACTGCACTGGCTGCACCTTATAGATGAAAATCCTGATGTTTGGTTCCCTTTAAATTATATAGTTTGAGCACAATTGAACATATTTCTGTGTAAATGAAAGCTAAGTAGCTCAAACAACAGCACAGTATATAATGGTATGTGTGTATACATATCTCCTCAAGGCTGGGTGGCGCGTATTAGACAAGGTGTTGTAGCAAAGAAATATTGCAGTATATTAAAGTTGTCAGTCATACTTGGAAGAGCCTGTTAGTCCCGTGTCCTTATAGCCCTATACTATCCCTATTCTCAGGGATAGCCCTAATGGTGGAGATGCCTGAGCTTCCTTCATGGCCTTGCTCCTGAGCAGTCCTTCTCTGTTTTCCCGCTCCCCCCAGGGAGGGACAAGATAGGAGTGCAATGAAAGTCACAGATATAGACAGACAAGAGAAAACCAAAATTCTGTCACACAGTGCACGCACACACATAGGGAAAGGTAATAAGATACTCAGGAAGAAACACAAGCGTTGGAAGGAAGTTACAAAACAATTAACAATATATAACGGTTGTTATGTTTGCAACTATTTTTCCTTATTGTAACACATCCACTTAAAAAACGGAGGCCATAATGCTGTGTGAGGAGCTCTGGGGAGATTGTACTTGTGTGGCGGTCATAATACTGTTTAGTGGGCTGCGGAGAGAATCGTAATGTATGCGTAACTGTGGGGTTTCTCAAACTGAGGGGTAACTGTGGGTCTATAATAATATTTAGGGGTCTGTGGTATCATCATGCTTATGAAAGCAGCATACTATGTGTGGGGGGAACCATGAGGGCATTATACTGTGTGTGGCGGCTGTGTTGGCATCATCCTTTGAGTGGGGGGCTGTGAGTCCATCACATTGTGTGTGGGGAAGCTGTTAATCAAGATACATCTATATAAATATATTCAGGCTAAGTAACAGGAACTATATTATTATTATTTTGACAGTAATGGTAGAGAGAGAAGAGGACCCTGTCCTTGATTGCTTATATTCTACAGGATAATGGGGAGGGAGACAGTAGGTTGTGGAGGAGTAACAGGTAACATTCCAGGCTGTAAGCTTTCTTGAAGAGATGGGTTTTCAAGTTCCGTCTGAAAGTTCCGAATGTGGCAGATAATCAGACATACACACGTGGTCAAAATTGTTAGTACCCCTCGTTTAATGTAAGAAAACCCCCCAATGGTCACAGAAATAACTTGAATCTGACAAAAGTAATAATAAATAAAAAATCTATGAAAATGAACAAATGAAAGTCAGACATTGCTTTTCAGCCATGCTTCCACAGAATTTAAAAAAAAATAAAACTCCGGAAACAGGCCTGGACAGAAATGATGGCACCCCTGAAAATAATGTGACAAAAGGGACATGTTAAATCAAGGTACAGTATGTCCACTAATTAGCATTAAAGGTGTCTACAGTCAATAGGGTATTTCAAATAAGCTGCAAACTATATCTATCGTATGGTTTCAGAGATATGACCCTAATTATTTATTGCTTAATTTTCATGGTCTTAACCATGGGACATTGCTGACAGGGTACTTCTGCAGAGTAGCCTAAAGATACCCCCACAGTATGATGTCCCCATAACAAAAACTAGACACTTTTAACCTGTTAAAAGGTCCTTTTTAAAGGGTTATTCTCAGGTTTTCTCTTGAGTAGCTCCCACCTATGCAGACTTCTTACTTCCTCTATCTTGGCAGGGTGGGCGGTCTTCCAGTTCTGCTGAATAGGAGAACTGTAGTATTAGAAAACCGATATGGACAACTGATAAATGTCCCAAGGACTGGACAAGATCGGTGTTTATTCCTATTCCGAAGATAGTCATAGTACAGTTAGGTCCAGAAATATTTGGACAGTGACACAAGTTTTGTTATTTTAGCTGTTTACAAAAACATGTTCAGAAATACAATTATATATATAATATGGGCTGAAAGTGCACACTCCCAGCTGCAATATGAGAGTTTTCACATCCAAATCGGAGAAAGGGTTTTGGAATCATAGCTCTGTAATGCATAGCCTCCTCTTTTTCAAGGGACCAAAAGTAATTGGACAAGGGACTCTATGGGCTGCAATTAACTCTGAAGGCATCTCCCTCGTTAACCTGTAAACAATGAAGTAGTTAAAAGGTCTGGGGTTGATTACAGGTGTGTGGTTTTGCATTTGGAAGCTGTTGCTGTGACCAGACAACATGCGGTCTAAGGAACTCTCAATTGAGGTGAAGCAGAAAATCCTGAGGCTGAAAAAAAAGAAAAAATCCATCAGAGAGATAGCAGACATGCTTGGAGTAGCAAAATCAACAGTCGGGTACATTCTGAGAAAAAAGGAATTGACTGGTGAGCTTGGGAACTCAAAAAGGCCTGGGCGTCCATGGATGACAACAGTGGTGGATGATCGCCGCATACTTTCTTTGGTGAAGAAGAGCCCGTTCACACCATCAACTGAAGTCCAGAACACTCTCAGTGAAGTAGGTGTATCTGTGTCTAAGTCAACAGTAAAGAGAAGACTCCATGAAAGTAAATACAAAGGGTTCACATCTAGATGCAAACCATTCATCAATTCCAAAAATAGACAGGCCAGAGTTAAATTTGCTGAAAAACACCTCATGAAGCCAGCTCAGTTCTGAAAAAGTATTGTATGGACAGATGAGACCAAGATCAACCTGTACCAGAATGATGGGAAGAAAAAAGTTTGGAGAAGAAAGGGAACGGCACATGATCCAAGGCACACCACATCCTCTGTAAAACATGGTGGAGGCAACGTCATGGCATGGGCATGCATGGCTTTCAATGGCACTGGGTCACTTGTGTTTATTGATGACATAACAGCAGACAAGAGTAGCCGGATGAATTCTGAAGTGTACCGGGATATACTTTCAGCCCAGATTCAGCCAAATGCCGCAAAGTTGATCGGACGGCGCTTCATAGTACAGATGGACAATGACCCCAAGCATACAGCCAAAGCTACCCAGGAGTTCATGAGTGCAAAAAAGTGGAACATTCTGCAATGGCCAAGTCAATCACCAGATCTTAACCCAATTGAGCATGCATTTCACTTGCTCAAATCCAGACTTAAGACGGAAAGACCCACAAAAGAGCAAGACCTGAAGGCTGTGGCTGTAAAGGCCTGGCAAAGCATTAAGAAGGAGGAAACCCAGCGTTTGGTGATGTCCATGGGTTCCAGACTTAAGGCAGTGATTGCCTCCAAAGGATTCGCAACAAAATATTGAAAATAAAAATATTTTGTTTGGGTTTGGTTTATTTGTCTAATTACTTTTGACCTCCCAAAATGTGGAGTGTTTGTAAAGAAATGTGTACAATTCCTACAATTTCTATCAGATATTTTTGTTCAAACCTTCAAATTAAACGTTACAATCTGCACTTGAATTCTGTTGTAGGTTTCATTTCAAATCCAATGTGGTGGCATGCAGAGCCCAACTCATGAAAATTGTGTCACTGTCCAAATATTTCTGGACCTAACTGTATGTGAGAAGGAGGGATGACCAAACTTTATATGGGGCTGTGGGGGACCATATTGGATAGGGGGCTGTGGTGGATATCATAATGTGTAGGGTGTTGTGTGTGGCATTATACTGTTTATTATGGGGCTGTGGAGGCCATTGTACTGTATCAGGAATTGGGGGGCTATTATGCTGTATTGGGGACTGTGGGGGCCATAAAACTGCATAGGGTGCTGTGGGGGACATCATACAATATATAGGGTTCTGTGGTGGTGACCATACTATATATTGTGTGTTGTTGTGGATTTCCTATTGTATTGGTAGCCGTCATGATCATCATACTGTGTAAGGAGACAGAGTGAGGAATAGGTACAATTTGGAGAGAGCGTCATGGTGGACAGTATGAGAACATAGAGTGAATAGGGGGCACAAAATGGATATGGAGAGGAGTCAGTGTGAAATTAGGATGTAATATGGAGAGAGGTTAGCTTGGTGGGGGACAGTGTGGAGATATCGAGAGTGTAAGGGAAAACAAGAGAGGGGACAGCCATGGTATAGGATGTGGTTTATAAGGGTGGACAGTGTGGCATTTATAGCTAATAATGGCACACAAAGTAGTGGTTATAGCTCATTAAGGCAGACAGTGTGGCAGTTATAGCTCATTTCATGAATGCGTGTGTAGGCCATATACATAGGATATTTTTTATTGCATTGTATGGACACATATTTTTATGCAGAGGGCATTTTAATGACACTTATTTTTAATGGCACTGTGTCGATGTGCTGCAGAAGGCTGAAGAAGAGAGAGGTCCGCAGAGACCAAGCTGTGGCTGTGAAAAGTCATAATGATAGCTAGATAAGATGGAGATAAAAAGGAAGAGACGACTTCTATTAGAGAAGATGTCACCTATAAGATACCTAGATGTAAATGTTTATTTGTGATACTGACTACTACATTTCATCAGGCTATGCTGGATGTCAGTTGTTCCTTGTTCACCAACCTGCATCATCCTGCTCCAGACCACATCTACCTCAGATAAGTGTTTTGCTCTTTATTTTGTTGCTTGGTTCTTTTGGCTCTTATCTGAGTTTGTCATTTGCTGTGGTTGTTGTCAGTTTATTTGCATGCAGGGATCTTCCCTCTCAGTTGCTTAGCTGGGAAGCTCCCTACAGCTATGTTTGGAGTATTGCTCCTATAAGTCCATGTGTTTGTTTCTTCTTGAATTTGTAATGATTCTTGCTTTCTATTCATTGGTATGACAAGAGCGCCTGGTATAGGACGGAGTTCAGATCTAGTGATCTGAGGGCTTTTTGTACTATCAGGTTTTTGGATTTTTGCAGGATTGTTCTCTGGCCACCATCAGCCCCTTTCCTATCCTGTCCTATTTAGTCAGTAGGGCCTCACCTTTTGCTAATCCTATCATCTGTGTATTGTGTTTTCCTATATCACCGCAGTCTTTGAATGTTGGGGGCTTGCTATTCTTTATCTATTTTCTGAGGCAGAGAGTTATTCATCTTTCCTTCCTTTAGGATAGCTAGTTCTCCGGCTGGGTTCGTGGTGCACAGGATGTTAGTTCACCCCTCAGCTACTTCTAGTGTTGATGGTTAGTAAGGTGATGGCGGCCACATTAGTTGCCAATGCTCTTGTCACCTTTTACCAATGATTTATGGTGGTCTTCCATGGTTCCGGATCATAACAGTACATTCAGCCTACAAATTTAAAGGGTACTCTTAAGAAGGAAAAAAAAAAAAAGGGGAAAAAAGTCTGCTGAGAATGTGTGTCGCTCATCTTGATGCTAAGGTTCGTCATATAGAGTCTTGCACAGACTCCCCTTGCAGAGCCTAAGATTCCCGTTTCTGAATTTTTTTGGGGAGATAGGTCGAGATTTTTGAGCTTCAATAATAATTGTAAATTATTTTTTGACCTGCGCCCTAAGTCCTCAGGGAATCCTGTACAGCAGGTTAAGATTGTCATCTCCTTACTGCGTGGTGACCCTCAGGACTGGGCCTTCTCTTTAGCGTCTGATGATCCGATTCTCAGTGATGTGGACTCCATTTTTTCAGGCCTTGGGATTATTATATGACGAACCCAATATTGTGGACCAAGCAGAAAAGGCCTTGTTGTCCTTAACTCAGGGTTTGGATTCTGCAGAAACTTTTTGTCAGAAATTTCGAAAGTGGGCGGTCCTTACCAAATGGGATGATGACGCGCTTGCGGCTCTTTTTCGGAAGGGTATTGCTGATAATGTGAAGGATGTAATGGTGGAATTCCCCGTCCCTTCTGGTCTTGATGCCTCTATGACCTTAGCCATTCAGATTGATAGGCGGTTACGTGAGCGCAGGAAGATACCTGCTGATTTTGTGCCTGTGGAACAGCCTTTGGAGCCTATGGAGTGTGATAGGGTCCTTTCTAATGCTAGTCGGCAGGGGTTCAGACGGAAGAATAGACTGTGCTTCTATTGTGGAGACGCTTCTCATAATATCTCTGTCTGCCCTAAACGTGAAAGGAGATAGGCTACTTCTGTTACTGTGGGTTCTTTGCAACCAAAGTTTCTTTTGTCTGTCACATTGCTTTGCTCATTGTCTTCCTTTTCTGCATTGGCCTTTGTGGACTCAGGGGCAGCGCTCAATTTGATGGATTTTAGGTTTGCTAGGGATTGTGGTTTCCCCATGGTTCCTTTGCAAACTCCTATTCCTTTAAGGGGCATTGATACTACCCCTTTGGCAGAAAATAAACCCCAATTTTGAACCCAGGTCCCTATGAGAGTTGCACCAGCACATCAGGAGACTTGTAGATTTTTAGTATTGCATGATCTACAGGATACCTTGGTACTGGGATTTCCGTGGTTGCAGAGCCATAATCCGGTTATTGACTGGAGATCCTTGTTGGTAGCCAGTTGGGGTTGTCAAGGTTTGCATCAGGACCTTTTCGTGTCGTCCACGTCTGCTCAGGCAGTTGATGTTCCGGCCTTCTTGTCTGATTTCCGTGATGTATTTAAAGACCAGGAATCTGATTCTCTGCCCCCACACCGGGACTGTGACTGTGCCATTGAGCTGGTGCCGGGTTGTAAATTTCCCAAGGGGCGGATTTTCAACTTGTCTGTGCCCGAACATGATGCCATGCGGTCATACATCAGGGAATCATTGGAGAAGGGGCACATTCGGCCCTCTTCTTCTCCTTTGGGTGCTGTCTTTTTCTTTGTTGCTAAGAAAGATGGGTCGTTGAGACCTTGTATTGATTACCGTCTTCTTAATAAAATTACGACCAAATATCAGTACCCTTTGCCTCTGATGTCTGATCTTTTCTCTAGAGTGAAGAGTGCCAAATGGTTTACGAAACTGGATCTTAAGGGTGCGTATAATCTCATCTGTATTAAGGAGGGTGATGAATGGAAGACGGCTTTTAATACTCTCGAGGGGCATTTTGAGTACCTAGTGATGCCTTTTGGGCTCACTAATGCCGCCTCCGTCTTCCAGGCCTTCATGATTGATATTTTTCGGGACCTTATTGGTAAATGTTTGATTGTCTATTTGGATGACATCTTGATTTTTTCTGATGATTGGGACTCTCCTGTTGGGCAGGTACGGGCTGTTTTTCCAGATACTTAAGGATAATGCACTGTACATTAAGGGGTCAAAGTGCCTCTTTGGGGTGCAAAAGATTTCCTTTTTGGGCTTCATCTTGTCTCCCTCTGCTATCGAAATGGACCTGGTTAAGGTTCAGGCTATTTCCGACTGGGTGCAACCAACTTCTCTAAAATCCCTGCAGCGGTTTTTGGGGTTTGCTAATTTTTACTGTAAATTTATAGCCAATTTCTCTGCCATTGTCAAACCTCTGACAGATTTGACCAAGAATGGAGCTACTGCTGAGCATTGGACCCCAGAGGCGATTGTGGCATTCCAGGAGCTTAAAAGGCGATTCACTTCTGCCCCAGTCCTGCAGCAACCTGATGTCTCGCCCATTTCAGGTTGAGATCAATGCCTCAGAGATCAGAGCAGGAGCTGTTCTGTCTCAACGAGACGCTACTTCGGGTAAACTTAAGCCCTGGGCCTTTTTCTCTTGGAAGTTTGCTCCTTCTGAACGGAATTATGATGTGGGGAACCGGGAATTATTGGCTATGAAGTGGGCAGTTGAAGAGTGGAGTCATTGGTTGGAGGGGGCTAGACATCAAGTTGTGGTGCTTACGGACCACAAGAATCTTACCTATCTGGAATCTGCCAAGAGGTTGAATCCTCGGCAGACCAGGTGGGCTTTGTTTTTTACCCGGTTTAATTTTGTGGTCTCTTTTTTGCCAGGCACCAAGAAAGTTAAGGCCGATGCCCTTTCCAGGAGTTTCTGTGCTGACTCTTTGGAGGTTGTCGAGCCGTCTACTATCCTGAAGGATGATGTAGTTCTCTCGGCCATTTCGCCTGATCTTCGGTTGGCACTGGCGGAATTTCAGGGGGATAAACCTGAGAGATGTCCTGCTGGGAAGCTGTTTGTCTCGGACTAATGGAGAGACCGAGTTGTCTCTGAGGTTCATTGTTCTGTTTTGGCGGGTCTTCATGACATTTTTGGTTTCCCGAAAACATTGTTTCTGACAGAGGGGTGCAGTTTGTATCCAGATTTTGGAGGATTTTTTGTTCCAAATTGGGTGTTCAGCTGTCTTTCTGCTCGGTGTTTCATCCTCAAACCAACGGTCAGACTGAAAGGGATAACCAGACTCAGGAGACCTATTTACGGTGTTTAGTTTCTGCGGATCAGGATGATTGGGTTTTGTTTTTGCCTTTGGCTGAGTTTGCCCTTAACAATAGAGCTAGCTCTACCACATTGGTGCCTCCCTTTTTCTGCAATTTTGGGTATCACCCCAGGTTCCTCTCGGGGCAGCTTGAGGCGTCTGATTGTCCAGGGGTGGATTCGTTGGTAAACAGAATGCAGCAGATTTGGGGGCAGGTAGTGGATAAATTGTTTCAATCCCAAGAATCTGCCCAGAAATTTGCCAACCGGCGTCGGACTGTTGGTCCCAGGTTTAAAGTGCGGGACATGGTGTGGTTGTCCTCTAAAAATATTCCTATGAGAGGTCCATCTCCTAAATTTAAGCCCAGATTTATTGGACCTTATAAGATTTCGGAGATTATCAACCCTGTATCTTTCCGTTTGACTCTGCCTGTGTCATTTAAGATTCACAATGTCTTCCATAAGTCCTTGTTGAAGAGAAATGTGGAGCCAACAGTTCCTGCAGCAGCGCCTCCTGACCCTGTTTTGGTACAAGGGGATCTGGAGTATGAGGTTGAAAAAATTCTGGATTCCCGTCGCAGTAGGCGACAGCTTCAATACCTTGTGAAATGGAAGAGTTATGGGCAGAAAGATAACTCTTGGGTTGTGGCTTCTGACATTCATGCGGACAGGTTGGTTCGCGCCTTCAATCATGCTCATCCCGAGCGACCCAGTGGCGTTGGTGAGGGTTCGGTGACCCCTCCTCAAGGGGGTGGTACTGTTGTGAATGTCAGTTATGCTTTGGCTGCTGTGAGGCTCCCTCTTGTGGCCAGGAATGGTTTGGTCAGAGACCAGGTGTGTTGAGCAATGGGCGTTTCCATTGCTAACTCTCTGTCTATTTAAACCCTGATCTGATAGCAGGCTATGCTGGATGTCAGTTGTTCCTTGTTCACCAGCCTGCATCATCCTGCTCCAGACCACATCTACCTCAGATAAGTGTTTTGCTCTTTATTTTGTTGCTTGGTTCTTTTGGCTCTTATCTGAGTTTGTCATTTGCTGTGGTTGTTGTCAGTTTATTTGCATGCAGGGATCTTCCCTCTCAGTTGCTTAGCTGGGAAGCTCCCTACAGCTATGTTTGGAGTATTGCTCCTATAAGTCCATGTGTTTGTTTCTTCTTGAATTTGTAATGATTCTTGCTTTCTATTCATTGGTATGACAAGAGCGCCTGGTATAGGACAGAGTTCAGATCTAGTGATCTGAGGCCTTTTTGTACTATCAGGTATTTGGATTTTTGCAGGATTTTTCTCTGGCCACCATCAGTCCGTTTCCTGTCCTGTCCTATTTAGTCAGTAGGACCTCACCTTTTGCTGATCCTATCATCTATCTGTGTATTGTGTTTTCCTATATCACCGCAGTCTTTAAATGTGGGGGGGGCTTGCTATTCTTTATCTATTTTCTGAGGCAGAGAGTTATTCATCTTTCCTTCCTTTAGGATAGCTAGTTCTCCGGCTGGGTTCGCGGTGCACAGGATGTTAGTTCACCCCTCGGCTACTTCTAGTGTTGATGGTTAGTAAGGGGATGGCGGCCAGATTAGTTGCCAATGCTCTTGTCACCTTTTACCAATGATTTATGACGGTCTTCCATGGTTCCGGATCATAATACTGTGGTTTGTATATGGTCTGCAGTCTGATGATGGCTAGTAACAACAACTCCCAGCATCTCCTTACCATGTTGATTTTGGTTTCATATTCGTGTAGTTATGATAGACCTGGTGTTAGATACATCACAAGAACCATCATCACTACATGAAAACATCACCAGAGCTTTACATAAATACAGCACCAGGACAACCATCACTAAATTAATATATTCACCAGAAGTGGAATGTGTCTCCAGAACCACCACAAATACAAGAATACATCACCAGAACCACTATCGCTACATGAATATGGCTCCAAAATCCCCATCAATACATGACTACATCACCAGAACCACCATCAGTTTTATGCAAGTTGTATTTGTTGGATGGCGGTTGCAAAAGCTATCATTCGCATCTCTTTATTTATCATGGGATGTGTTCAGTTTCCATTAGGGCAGACCTGGGCAAGGGGCGGCCCGCGGGCCACATCCGGCCCGCCTGCTCTCTGTGACCGGCCCGCCCGTCTTCAGCCGGTGCAGTGGAGCCGGGCTGCAGTGTGCCGAGCAGGGAGAGATCCTGTGCAGGTCCACACAGTCAGTGCAGGAGAAGGAGCAGCACAGCAGAGCAGACGGAATAATTCATCTTCCAGGACCTGCGATGATGTCACGCCCATGTGACTGTGTGGGAGGAGACACAGGATGCCGGGCAGAAAGCAAAGATAGTGAATCCTGAAGGAGATGTGAACACATGATGACTGGTAATAAGAAAAGAGGGGACATGAGGGGGAGGGGGACTGCAGGGTGAGTGCATATGAGGGAAGATGGAGCTGCAGGGTGAGTGGCATACGAGGGCTGCAGACTGACAGAAGGATGTGAAGGGGTGCAGAGTGTTTGAGAGGGGTAAGTTGGGGTACAGGCAGGGTGAGATATGTGGGCAGGTGTGACGCCCTGGGCAAGCCAGGGGTCACAGGTCACAACACCACCACACCCCACACTCCAGGTAGGCACATCACAGCTAAACTACAAATCCTTGTTGCCTTCCTCCAGGAGTCTGATGATGCACACCAGGGGGTGGGCCAGGCGGTTGGCTCTGCCCACCAAGGAGCTCACAACTCTGGAGGCGGGAAAACCAGGCAGTCAGCTCAGGGACGAGCTTGAGTAAACAACAGAGTTCAGCTCAGGGAGGAGTAGGAGTGAGGAGCTAGAGTGGAAGAGTAAACAGCGAAGTGAAAGTGAAAGTAGTAAAGGAGGAAAGCAAGTAAAGTGACAGAAGAGAAAGAAAGCCTGAAGGGTCCAGCTTTGTGCAGGGCCAGATCAGCAAGGTCAGCAACGGCGGTGACTGTCTGGAGGGGGACCGTTTGGAAGTTCCTGGAAGGACCCCGTTGGCTGTGTGCCCGGTGGTCTGGAGCAGTGTTCCGAAGGACAGTCAGCACCAGGGCAGGGGCCTCTCGGACCCCGGCAAGGCTAGGAGTCGCCAAATTTGCCGAATCCGTCAGTGACGGGGACGCAGATCCCCCAACAACCAAGTCCCGATTGAAGGCAACAGCCCAACCCGTATTGGAGAGACACCGCCACCGCCACGGCACCAGTTTCTCAGGGCCAGCGCCTGCGGGCAAAGTGTAGAGCTCCTCCGGCCCAGATTGCAGCCGGGGAGCGGGTAACCGGAGGGAATCCACCGCTTCCACAAGTCAACCATAGGTGCAAGGAAGAGGGACATCACCGTCACCTACCGGGAGTGCAGGTGCAGCCGTCTGTGGGACCGTCCTACCAGCCGTTTGGTTTACCGTACAAACTGTGTCCGTGTCTCAGGCTGAGTGAGTACCACAGTGCCGCAAGGCACAGCGCTGCCCCCGCGTCCCTGCGCCCATCAGGCCCCGCACCTACTTCTCCATCACCGGGCCCCGGGATCACCACCCCTACCCACGGAGGGGCAACACAACACCTGGCTGCTCCGCATCACCATCCCCGGGAGCCCCGTACAGAGCAGCGGTGGTGAAATCACCACAACCGTGGGTGGCGTCACGAACTATAACAATCCCCACACCCAACCACAAAACCCCCCTTTCACTCACGGGCGAGGAGTGTCGCTCGGGAAACCCCGGGATCCGGCCCACAGCTTGAGCCACCACTGAGCAGCTGCCGGACCCGAGCAGAAGGGGTGAGCGCGGTGTGCTGACACCCTCCTCCCCGCCCGCGACAACTTGGCGTCACGAACAGGATCTTACCGCTCTGCCGTCTGGTAGAGGTGCGCCTTGTTACCGCCGGAGGTATCCGGCAGAAAAATTTCAGAAGCCGACATCTTTGGCGCGAAAAGTTCCCGCTCGAGCGTCTTCTTGAGCAGTAGAGGCGCGAAGGCCAAAACCCCGCCCCGAGAGAGGAGGGGCCGGAAAGAGCTAAGGGGGACGCGATGGCGGCTGGACGCATGTAGCTGCGGCTATAAAAGCAGGGACGCCAGGACCCTGCAAACATCCCGTTCCTGGAAGAAAGAGAGAAAGACACCATGTGGATGCCGTCCCGAAACACCGTGGCCCCCGTACCGGGAACCGCAGCGTGGGTGGAAATCCGGACCGCGCAGCTCCATCTAAGGCTGCAGGTCAAAATGCAGCTCCTCTTGGAGGAATGGGAGACCAACATGGCGGACATTATAGCCACCGTGCGGAGACGCGAGGAGGAAGCGGAGGAAGGGAGGGTGAGTGACCCACGCCCCTATGTCCCGGAGGGACCGGTCGCTGCAGCTGAGGGACCCGGTCCAAGCCCTCTCCCCCCGTTGCCTCCCTCGCCACCCGTCTCGGGGGCTGTGACCCCGCCATTAGGCCCGCTATCACCGCAACCGGTAGCGATACCCAGCCCGTCCGCCCCAGCGGACCGACCTGTAGCCGGAGCCCGTAGCAAACCGGAGGTGTTACCATGGAAGGCCCCGAAGATTGTGCCAGAGACAGTCCCCGAGCAGTTTCCCGAGCCGGAGCTGATGGCCCGCTCCGAGCCGAAGGCCCAGCAGCGGAAAGCCCCTATGCCCATCCCCCACACCTCGGCTGAGGTGGCGCCGGGTTGTTGCTGCAAGGCAGCGCCCAAGGCCACGACACCGCGGGATACGCCGCCCACCTTCCTGACAGTGGGTAACGTTCTGGATGTCCCGCGGGGCCCGACCCGTGCGCCGGCGCTGGCGGCAGCGCCGTATTGGGATAGGGAGCCGACATCGCTGGGCCTGGAGATCGCGGAGAGGGAGAGAAGGAGAGCCGAGCTGGTGGCCCGAGCCATTCGGGAGAAGGAAAATCTGCGGCAAGCGACCTTCCGTGTCCGGGGCCCGTTGTATGAAGGGCAGGTGAGGCGGTTTGATGTCCGCCGGGGCTACGGGTTTATATATGAACCGGGCCTGGAGGCCGAAGTGTTTGTAGCCCGGCGGGATGTGAATGCCCACCTGCCCGAGGAGCATCCTGGCCGTAAGCTCATGCCGGGAGACATGGTGCGGTATACCCGACACTGCGGAGAGAGGGGGTGGTTTGCCCTGGATGTGAAGCTCAGGGGCAGCAATGAGAGCAGGGTGAGCTCTGCACCCCCTCCCTCGGATGAAGCAGCAGAAGGACCGGAGTAGGGCAGCGGACGCCCGTTGCACCGTCCCCGTTGGGACCACCATTCTTTTGTTTGTTTAAAAGTTGAAAATGAAAAATGATAATTACCAAACAGTAACCAGATTTGCTTTTGTGATTGCAACCGGCTGGAGCCGGCACCGTTGTCCCCGTGGGGACCGTTTAAAGTTTATTTGCATGGGAACTATCCATGGACAAGCCCGTGAACTTGCAGGGCACCACAAACGTTAAGTGGCTTGTAAATATGTTGTTTACCGTTACCGTTTTCCGCATGCCGCCTCCGGAGAGGCAGGTTGGAGGGAGGGCCCTGAGCAGAGCAGGCTAGGGCCCAGCCACCAAAGGAACCGGTGGCTACCCTCTGGAGGGAAGGACAGATCCCGCTCGGGTACCGTGTGCTGGACTGTGGGTCAAGGGGTGCTGCCTGGGTTTTAGGGGCAGCATCAGGGCCAGGTTGCTTGGGTGGGAGAGAGCGGAAACCGTAACCGTAAACCGTTTGTAACGTTAAAAGAAATGTGCCTCCCGTCTTGGGAAGAGTTTTGATTAAAAATGTAAATATGTTAATTCCAAATGTTATCTTTTTCAGAAAAATAAAACCGGTGTAGGACGGCAGCCCGCGGACGGTCTGCATTTTGCTAAGGGTGAATGTGACGCCCTGGGCAAGCCAGGGGTCACAGGTCACAACACCACCACACCCCACACTCCAGGTAGGTACATCACAGCTAAACTACAAATCCTTGTTGCCTTCCTCCAGGAGTCTGATGATGCACACCAGGGGGTGGGCCAGGCAGTTGGCTCCGCCCACCAAGGAGCTCACAACTCTGGAGGCGGGAAAACCAGGCAGTCAGCTCAGGGACGAGCTTGAGTAAACAACAGAGTTCAGCTCAGGGAGGAGTAGGAGTGAGGAGCTAGAGTGGAAGAGTAAACAGCGAAGTGAAAGTGAAAGTAGTAAAGGAGGAAAGCAAGTAAAGTGACAGAAGAGAAAGAAAGCCTGAAGGGTCCAGCTTTGTGCAGGGCCAGATCAGCAAGGTCAGCAACGGCGGTGACTGTCTGGAGGGGGACCGTTTGGAAGTTCCTGGAAGGACCCCGTTGGCTGTGTGCCCGGTGGTCTGGAGCAGTGTTCCGAAGGACAGTCAGCACCAGGGCAGGGGCCTCTCGGGCCCCGGCAAGGCTAGGAGTCGCCAAATTTGCCGAATCCGTCAGTGACGGGGACGCAGATCCCCCAACAACCAAGTCCCGATTGAAGGCAACAGCCCAACCCGTATTGGAGAGACACCGCCACCGCCACGGCACCAGTTTCTCAGGGCCAGCGCCTGCGGGCAAAGTGTAGAGCTCCTCCAGCCCAGATTGCAGCCAGGGAGCGGGTAACCGGAGGGAATCCACCGCTACCACAAGTCAACCATAGGTGCAAGGAAGAGGGACATCACCGTCACCTACCGGGAGTGCAGGTGCAGCCGTCTGTGGGACCGTCCTACCAGCCGTTTGGTTTACCGTACAAACTGTGTCCGTGTCTCAGGCTGAGTGAGTACCACAGTGCCGCAAGGCACAGCGCTGCCCCCGCGTCCCTGCACCCATCAGGCCCCGCACCTACTTCTCCATCACCGGGCCCCGGGATCACCACCCCTACCCACGGAGGGGCAACACAACACCTGGCTGCTCCGCATCACCATCCCCGGGAGCCCCGTACAGAGCAGCGGTGGTGAAATCACCACAACCGTGGGTGGCGTCACGAACTATAACAATCCCCACACCCAACCACAAAACCCCCCTTTCACTCACGGGCGAGGAGTGTCGCTCGGGAAACCCCGGGATCCGGCCCACAGCTCGAGCCACCACTGAGCAGCTGCCGGACCCGAGCAGAAGGGGTGAGCGCGGTGTGCTGACACCCTCCTCCCCGCCCGCGACACAGGGTGTGTGACATATGGGGGTGTAGTGTGTGTGATATGGGGGTGCAGGCTGTATGGGGTGTAGTGTGTGTGATATGGGGGTGCAGGCTGTATGGGGAGCAGGGTGTGTGACATATGGGGGTGTAGTATATTACAGGTGTGCTATATGGAGGTGTATATAGTGGTGTAGTATATGGGGGTATAGTGATGTAGTATATTACAGGTGTGCTATATGGAGGTGTAGTATATTACAGGTGTGCTATATGGAGGTGTAGTATATTACAGGTGTGCTATATGGAGGTGTATATTACAGGTGTGCTCTATGGAGGTGTAGTATATTACAGGTGTGCTATATGGAGGCGTAGTATATTACAGGTGTGCTATATATGGGTGTAGTGATGTAGTATATTACAGGTGTGCTATATGGAGCCGTAGTATATTACAGGTGTGCTATATGGAGGCGTAGTATATTACAGGTGTGCTATATGGAGGTGTATATTACAGGTGTGCTCTATGGAGGTGTAGTATATTACAGGTGTGCTATATGGAGGTGTATTATATTACAGGTGTGCTATATAGGGGTGTAGTGATGTAGTATATTACAGGTGTGCTATATGGAGGTGTAGTATATTACAGGTGTGCTATATAGGGGTGTAGTGATGTAGTATATTACAGGTGTGCTATATGGAGGTGTAGTATATTACAGGTGTGCTATATTGAGGTGTAGTATATTACAGGTGTAGTATATGGGGTGTAGTGATGTAGTATATTACAGGTGTATATAGGGGTGTAGTGATGTAGTATATTACAGGTGTGCTATATGGAGTTGTAGTATATTACAGGTGTGCTATATGGGATGTAGTATATTACAGGTGTGCTATATGGAGGTGTAGTATATTACAGGTGTAGTATATGGGGTGTAGTGATGTAGTATATTACAGGTGTAGTATATAGGGGTGTAATGATGTAGTATATCGGAGGTGTATTATATAGTGGTGTAGTATAATACAGGTGTATATGGGGGTGTAGTATATTACAGGTATATGGAGGGAGTGTAGTATAATACAGGTATAGTATATAGGGGTGTAGTGGTGTAGTTTATTACAGGTGTAGTATATGGAGGGGGTGTAGTGATGTAGTATATTGGGTAGAACTGAGGTAATTATATTAGTCCGGCCCTCTAAACCAATCCCAATTTCTCATGCGGCCCCATGGGAAAATTAATTGCCCACCCCTGCATTAGGGTATCTACCAAAAGCTGGACACCTTAAATAAAACCAAATGACCTCCATTATAATTAACTATAGTTAAGCTATATTACTTTCCATAACTATCCTTGGTGTGACATTTAAAATATTGAATCTCAAGGATGAATATCAATATTTGTCCCTTGTATTGTGTAAATAGTCCATAAACAATGAATGATTCTATATCTATCTTTTAAATTGCACTCCCTGTTAAGTTACACCTCTAAAGTATACCACAAAAGGTAACAATTCTAGTGGAATTGAAAAAACCTAAATGAGACCCGGTATATATAGGCTCTTACTCAGAGACTAAGAGAAAACCTATGCAGTGAAATGAGTAAAAAAAGCCAAAAAAATATATTTATGGTAAAATAGAAATCTTTATTATGAAATTATTAAAAACAAGGATTTTGTTAAAAAGAAGAGGACACTGACATAGGATCGAAGGTTGTCAAAAAATTATACGTGCAGATATAGACATATACACAGCAATTGGTAATATTGAGACACACAAAGGATACATTTAAACAGGTAGATGCTGCTGAACATATATAATAATGCTGAGGAAAAGAAAATTGAACTCTCCTCAAAGAGTTGAATATATGCAGGAGGATTTATTCCCAACAGGCTAGTTGCTCTTGTAAATCTCCATAAAAGTGAAGAAAAGTAATAGATATGTCCCAGAAAGGGGGATTTTTACTTTGGAAAAATAGCAGTCAACTAGTGAATGTATATAAGAACTGCTGCCACACAAAACATTTAGACCAGCCCTATATCCTCGCCATAATGGCAAATAATGGGGTCAGCAGAACAGCTGCAAAAGTTATTTTTGAAAGAAAACCAGAAGAAAGCAAGAAAACAAAAATAGCATCAGATTGGAGAAACCAAGGATGCAACAATGGGAAACACCTAAAAAATAGTGTGTGCTGGAATTGAACCTCAAGGGAATCAATATGAATACCCCATATGTGTAATGTGAGGTAAATCCTGGGATATGAAGAGGAATTATGACTAGAAGTCATAATTGCTCTCATCACTCCCTGGCAGTGCCCCCTCCCTCCTTGTTCTCAGATGTCCAGCATCTGTGGAGGTGTCACATCCCACTTACACCTCCAACAGCCATCTCCTCTGATATGGAGATGAGATGATGTGAGGACAATGGACACAGGATGACTCCCTGCCGTCACCCTGTAACAAGAGTTGTATCTCATTAGCAAGGCTTGGAAGTAGCCAGACAGAACGACTCCAGTAAAAAATGGTTCATATCTCGCAAGCCATATCTCCGATAAATATGGCAACCATAAAAATGGTGTTTGCGCAGGCGGACGATGCTGGCACACCTTTTTTATGGAAGGGGGAGCTTGGGAAATACCCCAGGCGTGATATCAGCCATATGGGAACTCGTAGACAGGTCATGAGTCCCCTCGTTCTGTAGCTAAATTCATAACTGTCACAATGAGAGCATTGGCGTCTGCCTACGACGCTCCCAGGCAAAGTTATGGCCAATATCCCCTTTGCTGGATAATTCTGATCCATGCAGGGGGAGTGGCAGTGCTTCCCTGTGAGGTCACTAAGGTAGGAGGGGACCTGGATCTGCCCAGGTTGATAACCCTACTTCGGCCATTTTCCAGTGTTCTTCTGCTCGGGGGCCTGGTTGGGAAAGACCTGGAGAGGGAGTTCCTGGAAACCTGGTCTACAGCGCCCCCCTGTGGCCAGACGCAACAAGGTAACTGCTGGAACTGTGTATGCCCGTTTGTAACCCATGCTTTGATTGTAACTGTACTCTGACATAACTGTATATTCTGTAGATTCCCTATTGTATATATTGTAGTTTCTAGTGTGCTTTAGGCTGATTAAATTATATAATTAATCTTGGGCTGTTCTGTTATCTCGATCTTGAATCCCACGTCTGTGTGTTCGGCTAATAGTTACCGTAAATCGGTTGGTGGCAGCGAATTGTGCCAAGGATTATTGTGGGGAGGCCAGTGAGATTCGGGGAGATTTTATATATTCCGCCCGCGGAGGTCGGGGGAATATATACCTTACTCTCACCGGGGACCCTTCAATAATCGGCATAAGTAGTATAGCGGCCTCCTTGCTTATGGTCGGGCAATTCCATAATTGGCCTGACTATAAGAGGGGCGCTAGAGAGCGCGTCGCGTGCTCTGTCTGTCGGTCGGGAGGTATAAAGGAGGGGTGACCCCCACTTGTTACCCCCCGATTGTGACGTACTGGTAGCCAGCGCGGGGGATTTCTGAGTGACCCCCCCGGTGGTTTGTGACATATTGGTGGCAAGCGGTGGGATCGAGATAATAGTGTGTGTGAGTGTGAGACCCATACTCCCAGACACTAAAGACTGCCTGCAGCAGCTGTGGCTGCTGGGGTCTTCAGACTAGCTCAACACTAGAGTGTCAGAGTGCAGATACTGTAAGGTGTGTGGAGGCATCAGGTGTCAGTTCTGTGTCAGTGACCAAAAGTCTGCAAGAATGGCTGATGGCACCAGGAGCAGAGCTATGCAACTGGCCAATGCTAAGGCAGGAGCCGAAGAGAGGGAGGACGGTGCTGTGGACAGCAATGAGGAGGTTGCCCACGAGTCCTCCAGGAGCTCGACGCCAGAAAACCGTTCTGCAGAGGACAGCGCACAAGCTGGCAATTATGGACAAGATGAGGAGCAGCTCACCCAAGGGTCCTCAACGAGCCAGATGCCAGCCCTCCGCTCTGCAAGGGACAGTGAATCACCAGGCTCCGCAGCGGGCCGCAGATCACCACGTGCCATTCCACCGAGCCTGGGAGGCTCGGATAGCCTTCTTCAAATGGCTATGGCCCTTCTCCAGGCTGGAGACCAGGAGGGCTACAAGGGACTCCTGGCAGAGCGCAGGGCAGAGCGGCAAGCAGCGCGTGAGGCTGAGGCTGCGGAGCGGCAGGCAGCGCGTGAAGAGCGCCAGGCAGAGCGTGACTACCAGCTGCAGCTAGCTCAGCTCCGGCCCTCATCAGCCACACGTGACCTTCGAGACACCAAACTTCCAAAGGTCCGTGTTGAGGACTTCCCAGTGCTGGAGAAGGATGGAGACTTGGACTCTTTCTTGACTGCTTTTGAACGGACTTGCTTGCAGCACCATCTGAACAAGGACCAGTGGGCCAAATACCTGACCCCCCGTTTAAGGGGTAAGGCCCTGGATGTCCTTGGGGACTTGCCTGCTGAGGCAGATCAGGGCTACGACACCATCAAGCGGGCCCTGATCCAACAGTACAACCTCACTCCAGAGTCCTACCGCAAGAAGTTCCGGAGCCTACAGAAGGGACCAAAGGACTCCTGGGCTGACCACCGGCGGGCACTTGCCCGAGCTGCCGACCACTGGACCCAAGGCCTGCAGCTTTCCACCGGACCGGAGATCCTGGACTTGTTCATCACGGAGCAACTCTTGTGGAACTGCCCTGAGGATCTCCGCCAGTTCATCCGAGACCAGAAGCCAAAGGGGTCCACGGCTACAGCTGCCCTTGCCGATGACTACACCAACAACCGGGCCCCTGAGGCCAGGAGAGCGGCCACCAGCAGCACCTGGAGAGGGGGTAAGATGAATTCTGCGACTGCCCCACCTGCCCCTAGACTGCAGGGGGTGTCCCCCTCAACTCCCCTCTCCAGGCCCGTGGCAGAGCCAAGACGGTGCCACCAGTGCAACCTACCTGGACACTTCAAGGCCATGTGCCCTCAGCGTCCCAAGGCCCCGGCTCCGTCCCCGTCCCAAGGGCCGCCCAAGGTGTATTGTGTGGGTGGGGGTGGTGGTAGGTCCCTGGACAGCTTCCAACCTGTCACCGTCGGCCAGTCTGTGACCATAGGACTGCGAGACAGCGCCTCGGAGGTGACTCTGGTGCGGCCTGAGATGGTGTCCCCCCAAGACTTGATCCCTGGAAAAACCCTCGCTGTCTCCGGGATTGGAGGCATTGACCCGGCGCTGCCTGTTGCTGACATTTATGTGGACTGGGGCGCAGGGCGAGGGGTGAGGGAGGTGGGGGTAACTGATCGGATCCCTGCAAACGTGCTACTTGGGACAGATTTGGGGCAAATAACCTCCCAGTTTGGCCCCGCCCCAAAGGCTGAACCTTCAGCCAGTGCTGACGTGCCTCTGGACAATGTTAATGTGTTATCTATGAATGATGTAAGGGAGGAGGGAGTGAACTCTGATATTTCTGCTTGCATAGACACCATAGACACACACTCAGCTGCAGCTGTGACAGGGGAGGGGGTCAGAGAAAGGTGTGACCATGCCTCTACAAGTAACCAGCCTGTGAGCTGGGATCTGTTGCCCTCTGCAGGGATAAGCAGAGAGCAGGGTGCTGCAGGGGGAGGACCAGTGTGTGGGGTGGGGGCTACCACAGCAAATGTGGGGTCCCCAGAGATTTCACAGCGGGGTTCTGTTGCTGCAGAGGGGGAACAGGCAGGTGAGATTGGGGCCGGTCCAGGAGCGGAAGTGCTCCCAGGTAAGATCTCGGTGCAGGGTTCCCCCACAACCGGGGTGTCAGGAAGCCAGGTAGGTCTGCCTGAACCGGCGACTTGGTCAGGAACGGAGGAGGAGCAGGCACGACCCACGGTCGCAGCGGCTGTGGCCGCTGTCACCCGCAGTGGGAGTGCTGGAAGCCAAGGGGCCTCCCGGAGGTCCGATAGCTCTTCCCCTTCTGACCAAGTGGCAGCCGAGTCAGGTGGAGGCCAGGACACAGGTCCCGGGGTACTGACCGAAGATGTGACAGTCTCGTCGATTCTGGCCACATCTGGTCAGGGGTTTCAGGCAGCGTTAGAAGCTGACGACAGCCTGAAAGCTCTAAAGGAGCAGGCGGCACAGCCTCCCTCGGACTCGGACCCGGAGCGAGTGGTCTGGGACCAAGGACGGCTGTACCGGGCCACGGTCCAGCAGGGTTCACCGGAGGCGTGGCCCAGGGACCGACAGTTGGTGGTACCCTATCCGTTCCGGACGGAGTTGTTGCGGATCGCACATGAGATTCCGATGGCCGGACACCTAGGGATCGCTAAGACCAAGGCCAGGTTAAACCAGCATTTCTACTGGCCAAAAATGGGGGCCGATGTGGCTGCCTACTGCCGTTCGTGTGAAACCTGTCAGAGAGTGGGGAAGGCGGGGCCACACCCCAAAGCCCCACTAGTATCTCTGCCAATCATCGATGAGCCTTTCAGGAGGGTGGCTGTGGATCTGGTCGGCCCGCTGGCCATCCCCAGCAGCTCCGGGAAACGCTTCATACTGACGGTAGTTGACTATGCCACCCGGTACCCAGAAGCAGTGGCCTTGTCGTCCATTCGGGCTGACAAGGTGGCCACCGCATTGCTGGAGATTTTCTCCCGAGTGGGTTTTCCCCAGGAAATGCTCACCGACCGGGGGACCCAATTCATGTCCCAGCTGATGGAGACCCTCTGTAAGCAAGTCCAGGTGCGACATCTGGTGGCCAGCCCGTACCATCCACAGACTAATGGCCTGTGCGAGCGGTTCAATGGCACCTTAAAGCAGATGCTTAAGATGTTGGTCGACTCCCATGGGCGTGACTGGGAGCGGTATCTCCCACACCTGTTATTTGCTTACCGGGAGGTTCCACAGGCCTCAACAGGATTCTCACCGTTTGAGCTCCTGTACGGGCGACGTGTGCGGGGCCCCCTGGCTCTGGTGAAAGAGGCTTGGGAAGGGGATTTGGCCACCCCTGGAGTGTCGGTCATCGAGTATGTCATGCGCTTCCGGGACAAAATGCAGGCCTTGACGCAACTGGTACACGACAATATGGCTCAAGCCCAGGCCGATCAGAAGCGTTGGTACGACCAGAACGCTTGTGAGAGGACCTACCAAGTGGGTCAAAAGGTGTGGGTACTGGTCCCCGTACCACAGGACAAGCTTCAGGCAGCCTGGGAAGGCCCATACCTCGTGTACCAGCAGCTCAACCCTGTAACGTACCTGGTCACCCTGGACCCCGCCCGTGGAAGGCGAAAGCCCTTCCATGTGAACATGATGAAGGCACATCATGAGCGGGAGGCATGTGCGCTCCCCGTGTGCAACCTGCCCGAGGAGGGAGAAGCGGAAACCCTCTTGGATATGCTAGCCCAGGTTAGGGCAGGCGGATCCATTGAGGATGTGGAGGTTGGCCACCAGCTCTTGGAGGACCAACGGTCCCAGCTGTGGGCCACCCTCCTCCCCTTCCGGGGGTTGTTTACCAACCAGCCCGGAAGGACTGACTTGGCTGTCCATCACGTGGACACTGGGGATCATCCCCCGATCCGGCGTTCAGCATATCGGGTCTCTCTGGAGGTGCAGCAACACATGCACCAGGAGATTGACGAGATGCTGGAGCTGGGGGTGATCCAGGCATCCAACAGCGCTTGGGCCTCGCCTGTAGTCCTCGTCCCTAAGAAGGACCGAACCACTCGGTTCTGCGTGGACTACAGGGGGCTCAATGCTGTCACGGTCGCCGATGCGTACCCAATGCCACGCATCGATGACCTGCTCGATCAGTTGGCCGGGGCTCAGTACCTGACCATCATGGACCTGAGCCGGGGATATTGGCAGATCCCCCTGACTCGCAAGGCCAGGGAACGCTCTGCCTTTATTACCCCATTTGGACTGTACGAGTCCACGGTGATGCCAGTCGGGATGAGGAATGCCCCTGCCACTTTCCAGCGGATGGTCAACACCCTGCTCAAGGGACTTGAAGGGTACGCGGCCGCGTACCTGGATGACATTGCCGTCTTCAGTCCCACCTGGGAGGACCACCTAGAGCATCTAGCACAGGTGCTCAGGCGGATCCACCGGGCAGGTTTGACCATCAAGCCGGGAAAGTGTCAGCTGGCCATGAGCGAGGTCCAGTACCTCGGTCACCGGGTAGGTGGGGGAACGCTGAAGCCCGAGCCTGAGAAAGTGGAGGCCATCGCATCCTGGCCCACCCCCAGGACCAAGAAGCAGGTGATGTCCTTCTTGGGGACCGCTGGGTACTATAGGAGGTTTGTTCCATGCTATAGTAGCCTGGCAAAGCCCTTGACGGACCTCACCAAGAAGAAGCTGCCCTCTGCAGTCGATTGGACAGTGGACTGCGAGACAGCCTTCCGGGCCCTAAAGGACGCCCTGTCCAGCCCGCCCGTGCTACAGGCAGCCGACTTCACGCGGCCGTTTGTAGTACAGACCGACGCCAGTGACTTCGGCCTCGGTGCGGTGCTCAGCCAGGTGGACTCTGCGAGCCAAGAGCACCCAGTCTTGTACCTGAGCAGGAAGCTGTTACCAAGGGAAGTGGCCTATTCTACAATGGAGAAGGAGTGCCTGGCCATAGTGTGGGCCCTGCAGCGTCTGCAACCCTATCTATACGGGCGCCACTTCATCGTGGAGACGGACCACAATCCCCTCAGCTGGTTGCACACCGTCTCTGGGACGAATGGGCGATTGTTGCGATGGAGCCTTGCGCTCCAGCAATACGACTTCACCATTCGCCACAAAAGGGGCCGTGACCACGGTAACGCAGACGGGCTGTCCCGACAAGGAGAGGTCGCGGACGGGCGCACGGGGGAACACCGGAGTGTGCTGCCCCCTAGCGCCCTCAAAAGGGGGGAGGTGTGAGGTAAATCCTGGGATATGAAGAGGAATTATGACTAGAAGTCATAATTGCTCTCATCACTCCCTGGCAGTGCCCCCTCCCTCCTTGTTCTCAGATGTCCAGCATCTGTGGAGGTGTCACATCCCACTTACACCTCCAACAGCCATCTCCTCTGATATGGAGATGAGATGATGTGAGGACAATGGACACAGGATGACTCCCTGCCGTCACCCTGTAACAAGAGTTGTATCTCATTAGCAAGGCTTGGAAGTAGCCAGACAGAACGACTCCAGTAAAAAATGGTTCATATCTCGCAAGCCATATCTCCGATAAATATGGCAACCATAAAAATGGTGTTTGCGCAGGCGGACGATGCTGGCACACCTTTTTTATGGAAGGGGGAGCTTGGGAAATACCCCAGGCGTGATATCAGCCATATGGGAACTCGTAGACAGGTCATGAGTCCCCTCGTTCTGTAGCTAAATTCATAACTGTCACAATGAGAGCATTGGCGTCTGCCTACGACGCTCCCAGGCAAAGTTATGGCCAATATCCCCTTTGCTGGATAATTCTGATCCATGCAGGGGGAGTGGCAGTGCTTCCCTGTGAGGTCACTAAGGTAGGAGGGGACCTGGATCTGCCCAGGTTGATAACCCTACTTCGGCCATTTTCCAGTGTTCTTCTGCTCGGGGGCCTGGTTGGGAAAGACCTGGAGAGGGAGTTCCTGGAAACCTGGTCTACAGCGCCCCCCTGTGGCCAGACGCAACAAGGTAACTGCTGGAACTGTGTATGCCCGTTTGTAACCCATGCTTTGATTGTAACTGTACTCTGACATAACTGTATATTCTGTAGATTCCCTATTGTATATATTGTAGTTTCTAGTGTGCTTTAGGCTGATTAAATTATATAATTAATCTTGGGCTGTTCTGTTATCTCGATCTTGAATCCCACGTCTGTGTGTTCGGCTAATAGTTACCGTAAATCGGTTGGTGGCAGCGAATTGTGCCAAGGATTATTGTGGGGAGGCCAGTGAGATTCGGGGAGATTTTATATATTCCGCCCGCGGAGGTCGGGGGAATATATACCTTACTCTCACCGGGGACCCTTCAATAATCGGCATAAGTAGTATAGCGGCCTCCTTGCTTATGGTCGGGCAATTCCATAATTGGCCTGACTATAAGAGGGGCGCTAGAGAGCGCGTCGCGTGCTCTGTCTGTCGGTCGGGAGGTATAAAGGAGGGGTGACCCCCACTTGTTACCCCCCGATTGTGACGTACTGGTAGCCAGCGCGGGGGATTTCTGAGTGACCCCCCCGGTGGTTTGTGACATGTAATGATTGCTGCAATACCCGACTTTAAGTCATACCTATAAACTCGCCATAATGGCAAATGATGGGGTCAATGGAACAGCTATAAGGGTTACTTTCAAAGAAAGAAGACCCAAAACGAAGCAAAGACAAGAAAGAATAACATAAGAATGGAGGATCAAAGATGCAGCAATTAGAGTTACCTATGGTATAGCGTGTGCTCAAATGAGACAAGCAGGGAACCAAAAAGAAGTACTTCAATAATGGCCCAGGTAACCCATGTGACAAAGGTGTTGGGATGGACAAGATATGGGCGGCACCACTGCTCAGTACCCAGGTGGCCAGACTCACCCAGTTTTGTAAGACGTGTGCTTATTAAGGTAGAAAAACTGTAAAGACCTCGTAGCAACACCCCCCTCATCCGCTCTACTGCTCCAGTGATTGCAGATTAGTCATATACATCTACCATGAGTAGGTTTATATGAGTTTTGTGCGTGTTGTGTGAATTTCTTTTCAGGCCTGCTCTGAAACATATCCAGTATGGAAAACGTTGCTGCTGAAAAACTCATGGTGCTGGTGGTATGTAAAAAATGGAGTTCCTAAAAAGCGGTAAAAGTACATATTCTATACCAGAGGTCACTGTAGAGATCAGTACCTGGGGATGCCCTGATGAATCCCCGTCTGCCACTGTGTAGAGGGGAGAAATGCGTTGGGCTTCTTTCAAGCTAAATGTCTGACAAATATGCATTTATTTTATTAGCCTGAGTGTGAATTGTACAGTGGAGAGTCTGTGATTGGACGAGATCTCCTCATGACTTTACCTGGCCTTATTATTATTATATTTATACAGTGGGTACATGTTATACATGTGAGATATTTAATTTCTTTTAGGGTTTGGTCCTTGAATTTGCTGTATCATATTGATTTAAGCTACCAAACAGCTATGTAAAATATAGAGTTTGAATATTTAATCTTTGGGAATTAATTGGATATATATAATTGCATATTGACGCCTCTTTATCCCCTGCATCTCACGGTTTTTATATTCCCTCACTGACATTAGCAGCACGTGTTAGCTTAGCAGTGTAGGGATAGGGAGGGTGAGCCGTCGGTGAGCGGGGGCGCCAATTTGACTTATAGGGTGCCGACCTCCGTTGCGAGTTAGAGAGAGTTTAGGGCTATTGCCCCAATCCCTGCCCCTCCTTTATTGGAATATTTAATTGTGTCTATAGTCACATGGGTGAATGTTGTTTGGAATTTTAATGATCATAACATAAACATGTAACGATCCACAAGATAATGGTGGACACTTGCAAATCATGTAACAAATGTTCGTTTTCCTTAATAATTAGATCTTTATATAAGGTATTTTTGGTTTAGAACCTAGAACGTGATTATATTTCTCACAGATACTGCAGATACAGTGTGATATCCTGACCAGTGATGTATGAGCCGTATACAACTGCCTATATAGTGTGTTAAACATGTGTATCCTCCAATTCCAGATCCTAAATCAGTGTTAGGAGCACGTGGTCTCCAGCCAGGAGACTGGGTGATCCTAAAAAGACAAGTCAGAATGAGCCATGAGTCAGAATCAGATGGACCGATCCAGCTTATCCCAACCACAGCAACTTCCATGAAGCTTGGGGGAAAACCCATCTGGAGACAACAACCACTGTAAAGAGTCCATCGTACCAGCAGAATGAGGGTCACAACACACATAGTGCTGGATTATCTCACATAGAACCTTATGGAGAATTTCTAGATTGGGGATGATACATGGTAAATTACCATAACCAAGGGAACAATGGGTACAGGAACATTACACAAATAAGGGCTCATGGTGGGAAAAACATTATCTGACCTGAAACAATCAATTATTTTAAGGGTTTAAGTGACTTTTTAAAGATAACATACACTTGTAGGTAACTGGTATTGTTTTATTTGTTGGTATTTGAAGCCGTAAAAGTGCTACTCTGTGTTACTGAAAGTAATCGGATCCATGCGTAAGGAAAATCTTGTTAAAGGCCTCCTGGTGGTAGATTATAGACCCGAGACAAGAAGAGATCCATTAGTGTTGTGATACAATCAGGTGTATTCGGGTAGAAAAGTCTCGAAGACGCGGACAGCACTCAGATATTGACTGAGAATCAGTCTTTCAGAAACAGTAATGCTAAAAGCTGCAGCATAACAGTAAGAAGCTTAATCTTACAATTGCCTTACTCTTTCTAATCGATTAATCTCAAATTCTGAGTAAGCTCTTCGGCATTAAATAGTCTGTTCTCAGGACTGGTTCGTTACCTATACCTCTGTGAACTATGTGTGCGGGATGTGATCAACTCTCTGATCAACAGTCTGTACCAGTGGGGGCAAAGGCTTAGCACTGCTTGTATAGCGGATAGCAAAATGAAAAGAGTTGCAGTTAAAGCATTAGAGCTGATTTGTTAGAGGACCACAGTAGGGTCAGAAGGTTAATAAAGTATTTAGGGGGGACTGTTGAGGAGAGCCATAAGATGAAATACTTAATTAACCTCTGAACATAGAGCACTGTGGGAAGTGTGTTCAATGAAATGAATTCTCTATACATAAGCCAGTCACTCTTAAGAGGAAGCCAAGATGGCCCCCGATGACATCACAGACCCTACCATCACCATGGATCCATCCGATGACGTCATAGACCCGCCTACAATGACGCCCACCAATCAGCTCATGGACTAACACATTATTCAACCCACTGACCAATGGACACATCCAAGTATGCTCACTGTGGGGCTGACCATGCCCCTTTGCAAGGTTATATCAGAGCAAGCTCAGTTGTAATAAAGCAGAGCATGGGCTGACTTCTGTCGAGGAAAGATGAATATCCGACTGTGTCTGATCTCATTTTTCAAGCATGCACTCGATCCACACCAATTAGACCAGGCAGTAGGCAACTAGTGATCTCTGATTAAGAGTTCACCCTAACACAAGTAAGGCAGAAAAGACTAGATAAGAAACGGGTAGGGGGGAGCACACAAAGGGAAAGAGGGGGAGGGGAGAGGGTGAGACAATGGGGGAGAAACAGCCACAAAGCGGAAATCCACCTTCTCAGGGCATCTCTGTCTCACGGCAACAGTAGGGCCCCCTTCAGTCAGGGGGAATCCAAGTACCGTAGTCCGTGGAAAATTTAGGCCCTGTGCGCACTTGTCGGTTTTTGCCGCGGATTTCCTGTGGTTTTACTGCATGTTTTGCTGCATGTTATGTTCATAACATCTCTGCAGTGATTCACCAGCAAAACCTATGGGAAAGAAAAATGCTGTGCGTACTATGCGGATTTTGACAGCTGCATGTTTTGCTGCGGGATTCCCGCAGCAAAAACAATTGCATGTCACTTCTTTTCCACATGTCGCTGCGGGATTTCACTCCATTGACTGCAATGCAATTGTGAAATCCCGCAGGGAATAACGCAGGCCGCAAATTCTGTGCGGTTCATTGCGTTTTCCTGCGTTATTCCCTCCGGTATTTCGTGGTTTACCTGCGGTAATGCTCATCACTGCCTGCGGTTTGTAGGGAAGTGATGTCATTATACCAGGAAGAGGAAGCGGAGCAGAGTAAACACACACACACATCACACACACAGACATCACAGACACAGACACAGAAAACACACAGATCACACACACAGACATATAGAATACACATAACCTGTTTCCCCGAAAATAAGACACTGTCTTATATTTTTTTTTGCCCTGAAAAAGCACTATTTTCAAGGTGTGTCTTATTCTTGAGGAGACATGGTTGGGGGTAAGTTTACCCCCCACAAAAAGCACAACCCCCCCCCCCCCATCCCAGGATCGTCATACTTACCAGCCCAGGGCGTCTGTATGGCTCCTAGATCCTCCTGTGATCTCCCAGCAGTTGTGCTGCATGCCTCCTCTGCGTCTGGCCGACATTAGATCTCACATACACACACACACACACACACATCACTTCTCCCTGTGATCTCCCTGCAGCTGTGCTCCCCTGCGTCTGGCTGACATCAGATCTCACACACACATCAGATCTCTCACACACACATCAGATCTCTCACACACACATCAGATCTCTCACACACACATCAGATCTCTCACACACACATCAGATCTCTCACACACACATCAGATCTCTCACACACACATCAGATCTCTGACATACACATCAGATCTCTGACATACACATCAGATCTCTCACACACACATGAGATCTCAATCACACACACACACATCAGATCACACTCACTCACACAAACACACACCCACCCCACTTCTTCCCACCTACCCCACGATCCCAGCAGCTGTGCTGCATGCCATGCTCCTCTGCCTCCTGCCGACACTCACAGATCCGATCGCTTACGTTCACACACAGTCACACATCAGACAGTATACATGCACACATCTGATTGCATACACTCACACACACACCCCACTTCTCCCTGTGCCCACCGGTGGGCGATCCCAGCAGCTGTGCTGCACGCCGTGCTCCTCTGCCGACACTCACAGATCTGATCGCATACACTCACACATCAGAACACACGCACACACCCGATCGCACACGCACACACACATGCACACACACACACTGACGATATCGCACTTACGCGCTCACACAAACACAACATCCGGAGATACCACATGCTTCCGGCCATGTGATCCTCCAGCAGGTCCTGGAAGGTCACTGCACGCACAGTATCGCCGCTGAGAAGCAAGCGATATCACTGGATGTTGTGAGTGTGTGGATGCGATCTGATGTGTGTGTGTGTGTGTATGTGTGTGTGAAGACAGAAAAAAGAAGACCCCCGATCATACTCACCAGAAGCCGACCGGGAGCAGGTGAGCGGATCAAGGTCCTGCAGCGGCGGAACACACACACACATAAGAACAGACACACACACATATATATATTAAACAAAAAAGGATCAAGCATGGATGTACAATAGTATGTAAAAGGCCACTCAGGAACTGGTTATGCACGGAAAAGAGAGTGCTGAGTTTTAGTAGGCCATACATAATAATTGAATAAGAAGTGCAACTATAATAATGCAAAATATTTATTTAGAAAAATATATACAACATGAAGCACTTTCATTTTTCATATGACATTATTAAAATACAGATAGGTGAATGAAGATACAGAGTCAAATTAATCCCTGTTTAGGGCCTCAGCAGCATATAATAGAAGGGTATATCTCATGTCCCCCTGCATGTGGTCTTTGGCCAAGCCATGCATAAGGATCTCCACATAGAAGACCCAGAGAAAATTCCAAGTGGAAGGGAGAATAGATCCAGCCCTACACAGAGGGACCAAGCTTACCCATATGTGAAATACAAGTGCCGCCGCTGCAGATAGAGGTCCTGTGGGAAAGGAGGAAAGCCCCGACGCGTTTCGCAATGCTTCCTCGGGGGACCGTGTGAACATGTATGATGAGCCTCACCTTATATATCCACCCTAATGATGTTCGTAATTACCGCCGTTTTTAGCGCCGCATGCGCAGTGACGATATCCGCGGTTCGCACGTCACTTCCGGGTCTCCCCGGCGGAAGTGACATCCACAAAGGGGATTACACTTCTCGCCGGAACGGAGCTTCTCAGTGCGCGCGAGACCGCGAGCAGCACTGGGCATGCGTGAGCACGTGCGGCCATCTTGGATGTGGGCAAGCTTATGGGCAAGTATAGAGAAGATGTTCAAAACGTCAATTCATCACTTGTATTAATAGAGACATGTGCATAATTAATCTCAGTAAGGTATAGACAATGCATATAATAGCAGAGACAATGATTTAAACAGTCAGAGAAGCACATGTACATATGCGCATATATCAGGATATATAGATCCACAGTGTCGTATACCCGCAGATTCATAATTGAAAAAAGGGGGGGGGAGTATGCTAGTATATTTAATGTATGAGGGGCCACAAAAAGAAAGCCCCCTACATCTGCATCAACGCACAATGTGGACATAGATATCATACTCATATATAAGGAACAATCAGATTCACAGATTGAAAGAATCCCATTATATCCGTTACATAATGCACTCAGTTATATACTCCAATCACATTCAAAGAATAATATAGTTATCCATACATGTACATATGATCATGTCCCTGCACATAACATACATACTTGCATATATCAATATGCAAGTGTACATGCAAAACATGCACACCCGCATAAAACATACTACATTACAAAAAAGCACTAATGATGAAATGATCCAGAGAACTTTATCAAAATGGTACTAAAGTCCAAGATAATAAGCTTCGAGGGTAGATGTTCATCAATGCCCACATGCAATATCCAAGGGAGAATACAAATGGAGGTCCATCACACAGTTCACATCTTAAAATAAAGAAACAGAAAAAAGAGAAAATTAAAAACAAATTAAAAACAACCAGAGGGAGAATTGAGAAGACTCCCTCCCCAGAGAACACGGATATATACATCTCATAAAAATGAAGAGAAACTCATTTTTTCATTAAGGCCGGTAGGAGCCATGGTACCTAGGCGCACAATCCAAGAACACTCCCGTTGGGAGAGGATTTTGCCATAGTCCCCACCTCTAGTTCCTAGATGAACGACATCTATACCCCTTACTTTAAAGTTTTTAGGGTCACACCCATGCTTTAATTTATGATGTCTCGGTAAGGTTTTCAATTGGGGATCATCTAGGTCAATATTTGCCGCTGCCAGGATTCCCCTCACATGTTCCCGCGTACGAAGCCTCAGCTCACGAGTAGTGAGCCCAATATATATCTTACCACACCCACATGTGGCATAGTATATAACGTTGTCTGTGCGGCAGGTAATATGTTGTTGTATCCGAAATTCGGATTTCCCATCTGCCGACACAAATGACGTTGCCCTGATCATGTTGCGGCACGCAATGCAGGACCCACATGGGAAAAATCCTTTGGCGGGCTCACCAACACCAAAAATATGCGGTATTGTGGCCACGTAGTGACTTTGAACCAATTTGTCACACAAATTCGACGCACGTCGAGATGTCATTAGGGGCCTCGATGGTATTAATGCCCCAATAGATGGATCAGTTTTCAGAACACCCCAATGACGTTTCAATATTGAGCACATCTCCTGCCACTGATCTTTAAAAGTGGAAATGAAACGAACAGGCGGATAAGATCCCTCCTCATCTCTTTTTCTGGGAATCAACAAATCAGTCCTCAATGTATTCCGGGCACGTCCATATCCCCGACGCACACTCCTTCCACTATAGCCCCTCATCAGGAACCTTTCCCGAAGGTCCCTGGCTTGTTGTTCAAAGAGGGTCTCAGTAGAACATACTCTCCTGGCCCTCAAATATTGGCCAGTTGGAATTGCCGAGATTGTGGAAGGAGTGTGCGCCGAAGAAGCATGCAACAGACTATTCACAGAAGTCTCCTTCCGAAAGATTGTTGTTTGGATAGAGCAGTCGGGATGCACCAAAATACGAATATCTAAAAAATCAATAGAACTCTTCTCACACTTAAAAGTAAGCTTAATATTGAAATCATTGGAATTTAAATCATGAATAAATGTAGAAAAATCAGAAAAAGTGCCCTTCTAAAAAATCAAAACATCATCAATAAAACGCAGCCAGCACTGCGCCTGGGACGCGGCGGGCACGCCCTCGCTGAAAACCTCCCTCTCCCAATACCCCAGAAAGAGGTTTGCGTACGAGGGCGCACACGCCGCGCCCATCGCAGGGCCGCGCTCCTGTAAAAAGAAACGATCCTTAAACAAAAAATAATTGTGAGTTAAAATAAAAGAAAGTAATTCCAAAATTAATTCAATCATTGGTGCATCCAGACTGCTCATCCCGAGGAAGTATCTCACCGCCTGAAGTCCATGTTCGTGTTTTATTGAGGAGTACAGTGACTCAACGTCCACCGTGGCCAATATAACGTCAGGGTCCACAAAGATCCCATCGATCTGTCGCAGGACGTCTGTAGTGTCCCTGACATAGGACGGCAAAGTCTGAACCAGAGGATGCAGGTAATATTCAATAAACCTGCACACTGGCTCAGACAGCCCCCCAATGCTAGAGACAATGGGACGCCCCGGAGGGACAAGGGGATCTTTGTGGACTTTAGGAAGTAGATAGAAAGTAGGAATTTTGGGGTCTCTTACTAATATTCCATCCATGATCTTTTTGGGGATAATCCCTTTTTGAGAAGCCATGTCGATAATTCCAAAGAGTTCCGCCATATAACCACTAGTTGGATTGGAGGACAGAGGGGAATATGATGACTTATCCTTCAACTGTCTGAAAGCTTCCCGTTCGTACATTTTAACAGGCCAGATAACCACATTCCCCCCTTTATCTGCTGGTTTAATAACCACATCAGGCAGATTTTTTAGCTCTTGAAGAGCTTTCCTCTGTCCAGCCATAAGATTATCCCTCCTTCTACCACCGCCTTCTAATGTTTTTAAATCATGGGCAACCAATCTATGGAAAATCTCAACGGCCGGACACAGGGAAAAGGGGGGAAAAGTGGTCGACCTCGGATAAATGGATTTTGGGAAATTACCTCCTGACATGGATGGAGAATCACCCTCTAATTCCTCCAGTATCTCCAAGGCCTCATCTTCAGATGTACCGACATGGGTTCCCTGTAGGTCTTTATTTGCATGTAGTTTTTTTAGGACCAATTTGCGTGAAAAAAGGTTCAAATCCTTCAATGCTGTGAAATAATTAAAGGAGGCATTAGGGACAAAAGACAAACCCAATTCCAATACCTCAATCTGGGGCTTAGAGAGTACAATATTCGAGAGATTGATTACCTCTAGATTATTTTTATTCCTGATCTTCTTTTCAAGGGGTTCAGGAGGGGTAATTTTTCTTTTTATAGCTGCCGATGCCACTTGTTTGGTTTTATTGGGATTCCATTTACTTATAAAGGGAGTTACAAATCCTCTACCAAGGGATGAATCATCATCCATTGATGAGAGTGAGGACACTGACGGAGATCTAGATTTATTTGAAGATAGAAATGGTTTTCTCTTTTTTTGAGCATGCTTCCATTTATAAACAAAATTATTCCTGTAGTCTCCCAAGTCCCGTTTATATTTTTTGGTTTTAATCTCAATAATGTCCTTTTCCCATTTTGTAAAGGATTTTTCCAAATCCAAATTTAGCTTCTTTAGGGAATCCTCAGGGAGCTTGGCTGAATCCCGCGTCAGGTATTCTATCTCACTCTCTAATTTAGAGAGTGTGTTCTCATTAATTTTAATCAGCAGGCCCATAAAGCCTTTTGAGCAATTAGTGGCCAAGTCTTCCCAATCCCTCTTGACCACCTCGTCAAAATTACAAATTACCCCTCCTGAACCCCTTGAAAAGAAGATCAGTCCGGCCGTTGAGATTTTCCATAGATTGGTTGCCCATGTCTGAGCCAGTGTGCAGGTTTATTGAATATTACCTGCATCCTCTGGTTCAGACTTTGCCGTCCTATGTCAGGGACACTACGGACGTCCTGCGACAGATCGATGGGATCTTTGTGGACCCTGACGTTATATTGGCCACGGTGGACGTTGAGTCACTGTACTCCTCGATAAAACATGAACATGGACTTCAGGCGGTGAGATACTTCCTCGGGATGAGCAGTCTGGATGCACCAATGATTGAATTAATTTTGGAATTACTTTCTTTTATTTTAACTCACAATTATTTTTTGTTTAAGGATCATTTCTTTTTACAGGAGCGCGGCACTGCGATGGGCGCGGCGTGTGCTCCCTCGTACGCAAACCTCTTTCTGGGCTATTGGGAGAGGGAGGTTTTCGGCGAGGGCGTGCCCGCCGCGTCCCAGGCGCAGTGCTGGCTGCGTTTTATTGATGATGTTTTGATTTTTTGGAAGGGCACTTTTTCTGATTTTTCTACATTTATTCATGATTTAAATTCCAATGATTTCAATATTAAGCTTACTTTTAAGTGTGAGAAGAGTTCTATTGATTTTTTAGATATTCGTATTTTGGTGCATCCCGACTGCTCTATCCAAACAACAATCTTTCGGAAGGAGACTTCTGTGAATAGTCTGTTGCATGCTTCTTCGGCCACACTCCTTCCACAATCTCGGCAATTCCAACTGGCCAATATTTGAGGGCCAGGAGAGTATGTTCTACTGAGCCCCTCTTTGAACAACAAGCCAGGGACCTTCGGGAAAGGTTCCTGATGAGGGGCTATAGTGGAAGGAGTGTGCGTCGGGGATATGGACGTGCCCGGAATACATTGAGGACTGATTTGTTGATTCCCAGAAAAAGAGATGAGGAGAGATCTTATCCGCCTGTTCGTTTCATTTCCACTTTTAATGATCAGTGGCAGGAGATGTGCTCAATATTGAAACGTCATTGGGGTGTTCTGAAAACTGATCCATCTATTGGGGCATTAATACCATCGAGGCCCCTAATGACATCTCGACGTGCGTCGAATTTGTGTGACAAATTGGTTCAAAGTCACTACGTGGCCACAATACCGCGTATTTTTGGTGTTGGTGAGCCCGCCAAAGGATTTTTCCCATGTGGGACCTGCATTGCGTGCCGCAACATGATCAGGGCAACGTCATTTGTGTCGGCAGATGGGAAATCCGAATTTCGGATACAACAACATATTACCTGCCGCACAGACAACGTTATATACTATGCCACATGTGGGTGTGGTAAGATATATATTGGGCTCACTACTCGTGAGCTGAGGCTTCGTACGCGGGCACATGTGACGGGAATCCTGGCAGCGGCAAATATTGACCTAGATGATCCCCAATTGAAAACCTTACCGAGACATCATAAATTAAAGCATGGGTGTGACCCTAAAAACTTTAAAGTAAGGGGTATAGATGTCGTTCATCTAGGAACTAGAGGTGGGGACTATGGCAAAATTCTCTCCCAACGGGAGTGTTCTTGGATTGTGCGCCTAGGTACCATGGCTCCTACCGGCCTTAATGAAAAAATGAGTTTCTCTTAATTTTTATGAGATGTATATATCCGTGTTCTCTGGGGAGGGAGTCTTCTCAATTCTCCCTCTGGTTGTTTTTAATTTGTTTTTAATTTTCTCTTTTTTCTGTTTCTTTATTTTAAGATGTGAACTGTGTGATGGACCTCCATTTGTATTCTCCCTTGGATATTGCATGTGGGCATTGATGAACATCTACCCTCGAAGCTTATTATCTGGGACTTTAGTACCATTTTGATAAAGTTCTCTGGATCATTTCATCCTTAGTGCTTTTTTGTAATGTAGTATGTTTTATGCGGGTGTGCATGTTTTGCATGTACACTTGCATATTGATATATGCAAGTATGTATGTTATGTGCAGGGACATGATCATATGTACATGTATGGATAACTATATTATTCTTTGAATGTGATTGGAGTATATAACTGAGTGCATTATGTAACGGATATAATGGGATTCTTTCAATCTGTGAATCTGATTGTTCCTTATATATGAGTATGATATCTATGTCCACATTGTGCGTTGATGCAGATGTAGGGGGCTTTCTTTTTGTGGCCCCTCATACATTAAATATACTAGCATACTTTCCCCCCCCCCTTTTTTTCAATTATGAATCTGCGGGTATATGACACTGTGGATCTATATATCCTGATATATGCGCATATGTACATGTGCTTCTCTGACTGTTTAAATCATTGTCTCTGCTATTATATGCATTGTCTATACCTTAGTGAGATTAATTATGCACATGTCTCTATTAATACAAGTGATGAATTGACGTTTTGAACATCTTCTCTATACTTGCCCATAAGCTTGCCCACATCCAAGATGGCTGCACGTGCTCCCGCATGCCCAGTGCTGCTCGCGGTCTCGCGCGCACTGAGGAGCTCCGTTCCGGCGAGAAGTGTAATCCCCTTTGTGGATGTCACTTCCACCGGGGAGACCCGGAAGTGACGCGCAAACCGCGGACATCGTCACTGCGCATGCGGCGCTAAAAACAGCGGTAATTACGAACATCATTAGGATGGATATATAAGGTGAGGCTCATCATACATGTTCACACGGCCCCCCGAGGAAGCATTGCGAAACGCGTCGGGGCTTTCCTCCTTTCCCACAGGACCTCTATCTGCAGCGGCGGCACTTGTATTTCACATATGGGTAAGCTTGGTCCCTCTGTGTAGGGCTGGATCTATTCTCCCTTCCACTTGGAATTTTCTCTGGGTCTTCTATGTGGAGATCCTTATGCATGGCTTGGGCCAAAGACCACATGCAGGGGGACATGAGATATACCCTTCTATTATATGCTGCTGAGGCCCTAAACAGGGATTTATTTGACTCTGTATCTTCATTCACCTATCTGTATTTTAATAATGTCATATGAAAAATGAAAGTGCTTCATGTTGTATATATTTTTCTAAATAAATATTTTGCATTATTATAGTTGCACTTCTTATTCAATTATTATGTATGGCCTACTAAAACTCAGCACTCTCTTTTCCTTGCATAACCAGTTCCTGAGTGGCCTTTTACATACTATTGTACATCCATGCTTGATCCTTTTTTGTTTAATCTATTTATTGTGTGTACCCACAGCTTTATCAAAAGGACAGATGGATACTGCGCGTGAGAGCACGTGGCAGAATAAACTGGAACAAGTATTTGGTGATGAATCGGAGTCTGTTGATGTACAGAACTCCAGAGAAACGGATAGTTCTATCGAGAAACTTAAATTTTCATTGAATTAAAAAACCAGAATATGGTGGAATAAGGCATTTATGGAGCGCTACCTGTCCAAAGGACTTGTACCTAGAGGCTTGAGAGTCCAAGTGTTGCCCCCTTTTAATATAGATGACGAGGTGGTCAAGAGGGATTGGGAAGACTTGGCCACTAATTGCTGAAAAGGCTTTATGGGCCTGCTGATTAAAATTAATGGAGAACACACTCTCTAAATTAGAGAGTGAGATAGAAGACCTGAAGCGGGAATTATCAGCCAAGCTCCCTGAGGATTCCCTAAAGAAGCTAAATTTGGATTTGGAAAAATCCTTTACAAAATGGGAAAAGGACATTATTGAGATTAAAACCAAAAAATATAAACGGGACTTGGGAGACTACAGGAATAATTTTGTTTATAAATGGAAGCATGCTCAAAAAAAGAGAAAACCATTTCTATCTTCAAATAAATCTAGATCTCCATCAGTGTCCTCACTCTCATCAATGGATGATGATTCATCCCTTGGTAGAGGATTTGTAACTCCCTTTATAAGTAAATGGAATCCCAATAAAACCAAACAAGTGGCATCGGCAGCTACAAAAAGAAAAATTACCCCTCCTGAACCCCTTGAAAAGATCAGGAATAAAAATAATCTAGAGGTAATCAATCTCTCGAATATTGTACTCTCTAAGCCCCAGATTGAGGTATTGGAATTGGGTTTGTCTTTTGTCCCTAATGCCTCCTTTAATTATTTCACAGCATTGAAGGATTTGAACCTTTTTTCACGCAAATTGGTCCTAAAAAAACTACATGCGAATAAAGACCTACAGGGAACCCATGTCGGTACATCTGAAGATGAGGCCTTGGAGATACTGGAGGAATTAGAGGGTGATTCTCCATCCACGTCAGGAGGTAATTTCCCAAAATCCATTTATCCGAGGTCGACCACTTTTCCCCCCTTTTCCCTGTGTCCGGCCATTGAGATTTTCCATAGATTGGTTGCCCATGATTTAAAAACATTAGAGGGCGGTGGTAGAAGGAGGGATAATCTTACGGCTGGACAGAGGAAAGCTCTTCAAGAGCTAAAAAATCTGCCTGATGTGGTTATTAAACCAGCAGATAAAGGGGGGAATGTGGTTATCTGGCCCGTTAAAATGTACGAACGGGAAGCTTTCGGACAGTTGAAGGATAAGTCATCATATTCCCCTCTGTCCTCCAATCCAACTAGTGGTTATATGGCGGAACTCTTTGGAATTATCGACATGGCTTCTCAAAAAGGGATTATCCCCAAAAAGATCATGGATGGATTATTAGTAAGAGACCCCAAAATTCCTGCTTTCTATCTACTTCCTAAAGTCCACAAAGATCCCCTTTTCCCTCCGGGGCGTCCCATTGTCTCTGGCATTGGGGGGCTGTCTGAGCCAGTGTGCAGGTTTATTGAATATTACCTGCATCCTCTGGTTCAGACTTTGACGTCCTATGTCAGGGACACTACGGACGTCCTGCGACAGATCGATGGGATCTTTGTGGACCCTGACGTTATATTGGCCACGGTGGACGTTGAGTCACTGTACTCCTCGATAAAACACGAACATGGACTTCAGGCGGTGAGATACTTCCTCGGGATGAGCAGTCTGGATGCACCAATGATTGAATTAATTTTGGAATTACTTTCTTTTATTTTAACTCACAATTATTTTTTGTTTAAGGATCGTTTCTTTTTACAGGAGCGCGGCACTGCGATGGGCGCGGCGTGTGCGCCCTCGTACGCAAACCTCTTTCTGGGGTATTGGGAGAGGGAGGTTTTCGGCGAGGGCGTGCCCGCCGCGTCCCAGGCGCAGTGCTGGCTGCATTTTATTGATGATGTTTTGATTTTTTGGAAGGGCATTTTTTCTGATTTTTCTACATTTATTCATGATTTAAATTCCAATGATTTCAATATTAAGCTTACTTTTAAGTGTGAGAAGAGTTCTATTGATTTTTTAGATATTCGTATTTTGGTGCATCCCGACTGCTCTATCCAAACAACAATCTTTCGGAAGGAGACTTCTGTGAATAGTCTGTTGCATGCTTCTTCGGTGCACACTCCTTCCACAATCTCGGCAATTCCAACTGGCCAATATTTGAGGGCCAGGAGAGTATGTTCTACTGAGACCCTCTTTGAACAACAAGCCAGGGACCTTCGGGAAAGGTTCCTGATGAGGGGCTATAGTGGAAGGAGTGTGCGTCGGGGATATGGACGTGCCCGGAATACATTGAGGACTGATTTGTTGATTCCCAGAAAAAGAGATGAGGAGGGATCTTATCCGCCTGTTCGTTTCATTTCCACTTTTAATGATCAGTGGCAGGAGATGTGCTCAATATTGAAACGTCATTGGGGTGTTCTGAAAACTGATCCATCTATTGGTGCATTAATACCATCGAGGCCCCTAATGACATCTCGACGTGCGTCGAATTTGCGTGACAAATTGGTTCAAAGTCACTACGTGGCCAGAATACCGCGTATTTTTGGTGTTGGTGAGCCCGCCAAAGGATTTTTCCCATGTGGGTCCTGCATTGCGTGCCGCAACATGATCAGGGCAACGTCATTTGTGTCGGCAGAAGGGAAATCCGAATTTCGGATACAACAACATATTACCTGCCGCACAGACAACGTTATATCCTATGCCACATGTGGGTGTGGTAAGATATATATTGGGCTCACTACTCGTGAGCTGAGGCTTCGTACGCGGGAACATGTGAGGGGAATCCTGGCAGCGGCAAATATTGACCTAGATGATCCCCAATTGAAAACCTTACCGAGACATCATAAATTAAAGCATGGGTGTGACCCTAAAAACTTTAAAGTAAGGGGTATAGATGTCGTTCATCTAGGAACTAGAGGTGGGGACTATGGCAAAATCCTCTCCCAACGGGAGTGTTCTTGGATTGTGCGCCTAGGTACCATGGCTCCCAGGGCCGGCTGCAGGTTTTTGTGGGCCCCGGGCGGAAGAGTCCCAGTGGGCCCCATCCACACACAGACACCGATACAAACACGTACATATACATATTTAAAGACAAACTCACAAAAATACATATAAACAGACAAATCTATACAGTCATATACACTTACAGACAGACACACACACACACAAGTCTGCTACATACAGACAGACAAACACACACACAAGTCTTCTACATACAGACACACACACACAAGTCTGCTACATACAGACAGACAAACACACACAACTCTGCTACATACAGAGACAAACACACACAACTCTGCTACATACAGAGACAAACACACACAACTCTGCTACATACAGACAAACACACACAACTCTGCTACATACAGACAAACACACACAATTCTGCTACATACAAAGGAACACAACTCTGCTACATACAGACAAACACACACAACTCTGCTACATACAGACAAACACACACAACTCTGCTACATACAGACAAACACACACAACTCTACTACATACAGACAAACACACACAACTCTGCTACATACAGACAAACACATACAACTCTGCTACATACAGACAAACACACACAACTCTGCTACATACAGACAAACACACACAACTCTGCTACATACAAACACACACAACTCTGCTACAAACAGACACACACAACTCTGCTACAAACAGACAAACACACACAACTCTGCTACAAACAGACAAACACACACAACTCTGCTACATACAGACAAACACACACAACTCTGCTACATACAGACAAACACACACAACTCTGCTACATACAGACAAACACACACAACTCTGCTACATACCAACACACACAACTCTGCTACATACAGACAAACACACACAACTCTGCTACATACAGACAAACACACACAACTCTGCTACATACAGACAAACACACACAACTCTACTACATACAGACAAACACACACAACTCTGCTACATACAGACAAACACATACAACTCTGCTACATACAGACAAACACATACAACTCTGCTACATACAGACAAACACACACAACTCTGCTACATACAGACAAACACACACAACTCTACTACATACAGACAAACACACACAACTCTGCTACATACAGACAAACACACACACAACTCTGCTACATACAGACAAACACACACAACTTTGCTACATACAAACACACACAGCTCTGCTACATACAGACAAACACACACAACTCTGCTACAGACAAACACACACAACTCTGCTACATACAGACAAACACACACAACTCTGCTACATACAGACAAACACACACAACTCTGCTACATACAGACAAACACACACAACTCTACTACATACAGACAAACACACACAACTCTGCTACATACAGACAAACACACACACAACTCTGCTACATACAGACAAACACACACAACTTTGCTACATACAAACACACACAGCTCTGCTACATACAGACAAACACACACAACTCTGCTACAGACAAACACACACAACTCTGCTACATACAGACAAACACACACAACTCTGCTACATACAAACACACACAACTCTGCTACATACAGACAAACACACACAACTCTACTACATACAGACAAACACACACAACTCTGCTACATACAGACAAACACACACAACTCTGCTACATACAGACAAACACACACAACTCTACTACATACAGACAAACACACACAACTCTGCTATATACAGACAAACACACACACAACTCTGCTACATACAGACAAACACACACAACTTTGCTACATACAAACACACACAGCTCTGCTACATACAGACAAACACACACAACTCTGCTACAGACAAACACACACAACTCTGCTACATACAGACAAACACACACAACTCTGCTACATACAGACAAACACACACAACTCTGCTACATACAGACAAACACACACAACTCTACTACATACAGACAAACACACACAACTCTGCTACATACAGACAAACACATACAACTCTGCTACATACAGACAAACACATACAACTCTGCTACATACAGACAAACACACACAACTCTGCTACATACAGACAAACACACACAACTCTGCTACATACAGAAAAACACATACAACTCTGCTACATACAGACAAACACACACAACTCTACTACATACAGACAAACACACAACTCTGCTACATACAAACACACACAACTCTGCTTCATACAGACAAACACACACAACTCTGCTACATACAGACAAACACACACAACTCTGCTACATACAGACAAACACACACAACTCTACTACATACAGACAAACACACACAACTCTGCTACATACAAACACATACAACTCTGCTACATACAGACAAACACACACAACTCTGCTACATACAGACAAACACACACAACTCTGCTACATACAAACACACACAACTCTGCTACATACAGACAAACACACACAACTCTGCTACATACAGACAAACACACACAACTCTGCTACATACCAACACACACAACTCTGCTACATACAGACAAACACACACAACTCTGCTACATACAGACAAACACACAACTCTGCTACATACAAACACACACAACTCTGCTACATACAGACAAACACACACAACTCTGCTACATACAGACAAACACACACAACTCTGCTACATACAGACAAACACACACAACTCTACTACATACAGACAAACACACACAACTCTGCTACATACAGACAAACACACACACACACAACTCTGCTACATACAGACAAACACACACAACTCTGCTACATACAGACAAACACACACAACTCTGCTACATACAGACAAACACACACAACTCTGCTACATACAGACAAACACACACAACTCTGCTACATACAAACACACACAACTCTGCTACATACAGACAAACACAAACAACTCTGCTACATACAGACAAACACACACAACTCTGCTACATACAGACAAACACACACAACTCTGCTACATACAGACAAACACACACAACTCTACTACATACAGACAAACACACACAACTCTGCTACATACAGACAAACACATACAACTCTGCTACATACAGACAAACACATACAACTCTGCTACATACAGACAAACACACACAACTCTGCTACATACAAACACACACAACTCTGCTACATACAGAAAAACACATACAACTCTGCTACATACAGACAAACACACACAACTCTGCTACATACAGACAAACACACACAACTCTGCTACATACAAACACACACAACTCTGCTACATACAGACAAACACACACAACTCTGCTACATACAGACAAACACACACAACTCTGCTACATACCAACACACACAACTCAGCTACATACAGACAAACACACACAACTCTGCTACATACAGACAAACACACACAACTCTGCTACATACAAACACATACAACTCTGCTACATACAGACAAACACACACAACTCTGCTACATACAGACAAACACACACAACTCTGCTACATACAAACACACACAACTCTACTACATACAGACAAACACACACAACTCTGCTACATACAGACAAACACATACAACTCTGCTACATACAGACAAACACACACAACTCTGCTACATACAGACAAACACACACAACTCTGCTACATACAAACACACACACAACTCTGCTACATATAGACAAACACACACAACTCTGCTACAAACAGACACACACAACTCTGCTACAAACAGACAAACACACACAACTCTGCTACAAACAGACAAACACACACAACTCTGCTACATACAGACAAACACACAAAACTCTGCTACATACAGACAAACACACACAACTCTGCTACATACAGACAAACACACACAACTCTGCTACATACCAACACACACAACTCTGATACATACAGACAAACACACACAACTCTGCTACATACAGACAAACACACACAACTCTGCTACATACAGACAAACACACACAACTCAGCTACATACAGACAAACACACACAACTCTGCTACATACAGACAAACACACACAACTCTGCTACATACAGACAAACACACACAACTCTGCTACATACAAACACACACAACTCTGCTACATACAGACAAACACACACAACTCTGCTACATACAGACAAACACACACAACTCTGCTACATACAGACAAACACACACAACTCTGCTACATACAGACAAACACACACAACTCTGCTACATACAGACAAACACACACAACTCTACTACATACAGACAAACACACACAACTCTGCTACATACAGACAAACACATACAACTCTGCTACATACAGACAAACACATACAACTCTGCTACATACAGACAAACACACACAACTCTGCTACATACAGACAAACACACACAACTCTGCTACATACAGAAAAACACATACAACTCTGCTACATACAGACAAACACACACAACTCTGCTACATATAGACAAACACACACAACTCTGCTACAAACAGACACACACAACTCTGCTACAAACAGACAAACACACACAACTCTGCTACAAACAGACAAACACACACAACTCTGCTACATACAGACAAACACACACAACTCTGCTACATACAGACAAACACACACAACTCTGCTACATACCAACACACACAACTCTGCTACATACAGACAAACACACACAACTCTGCTACATACAGACAAACACACACACAACTCTGCTACATACAGACAAACACACACAACTCTGCTACATACAGACAAACACACAGAACTCTGCTACATACAGACAAACACACACACAACTCTGCTACATACAGACAAACACACACAACTCTGCTACATACAGACAAACACACACAACTCTGCTACATACAGACAAACACACACAACTCTGCTACATACCAACACACACAACTCTGCTACATACAGACAAACACACACAACTCTGCTACATACAGACAAACACACACACAACTCTGCTACATACAGACAAACACACACAACTCTGCTACATACAGACAAACACACACAACTCTGCTACATACAGACAAACACACACACAACTCTGCTACATACAGACAAACACACACAACTCTGCTACATACAGACAAACACACACAACTCTGCTACATACAGACAAACACACACACAACTCTGCTACATACAGACAAACACACACAACTCTGCTACATACAAACACACACAACTCTGCTACATACAGATAAACACACACAACTCTGTTACATACAGACAAACACACACAACTCTGCTACATACAGACAAACACACACAACTCTGCTACATACAGACAAACACACACAACTCTGCTACATACAGACAAACACACACAACTCTGCTACATACAGACAAACACATACAACTCTGCTACATACAGACAAACACATACAACTCTGCTACATACAGACAAACACACACAACTCTGCTACATACAAACAAACACACACAACTCTGCTACATACAGACAAACACATACAACTCTGCTACATACAGACAAACACATGCAACTCTGCTACATTCAGACAAATGCACACAACTCTGCTGCTCTGTGGGGCCCACACCCGCGGCTCGGCGGGGCCCGCACCCGAGGCTCGGCGGAGACAGCACCCGCGGCAGCACCCGCGGCTCGGCGGGTACAGCACCCGCGGCAGCACCCGCGGCTCGGCGGGGCCCACACCCGCGGCTCGGTGGGTACAGCACCCGCGGCAGCACCCGCGGCTTGGCGGGGCCAGCACCCGCGGCATCGGCGGGGCCAGCACCCGCGGAATCGGCGGGGGGGGGGGATTGGCAGGGCATACATCTGGGGGGTTAGAAGCAGCTCACCGGGGCCCATAATGGGGAGGCGGGGAGGGCACTTACCTGATTAGGTCACGGTGGAGAGGGGGCCCACACAGCGCCGGACAGAAGCTCGCCTCCTTCATCTGTGGGACTGAGAAGGCGGTAGCTCCGCCCACAGATGAAATTCAAACCAGGATGTCTGTGCGCCTTAAAGTGATGGCGCCGCAGATTGCTGCCGAGGACTGCGGTCCCCGGAACTCGGCCGGGGGCAGCAGAACTGTAAAGGCGAGTAGGCCCCGGCCAAGGGACAGGAGAACTGACGAGGCCGAGTGGGCCCCCCCGGCTCTCCAGGGCCCCGGCATTTGCCCGGGTTTGCCGGGTGCTGACGCCGGCCCTGATGGCTCCTACCGGCCTTAATGAAAAAATGAGTTTCTCTTGATTTTTATGAGATGTATATATCCGTGTTCTCTGGGGAGGGAGTCTTCTCAATTCTCCCTCTGGTTGTTTTTAATTTGTTTTTAATTTTCTCTTTTTTCTGTTTCTTTATTTTAAGATGTGAACTGTGTGATGGACCTCCATTTGTATTCTCCCTTGGATATTGCATGTGGGCATTGATGAACATCTACCCTCGAAGCTTATTATCTGGGACTTTAGTACCATTTTGATAAAGTTCTCTGGATCATTTCATCATTAGTGCTTTTTTGTAATGTAGTATGTTTTATGCGGGTGTGCATGTTTTGCATGTACACTTGCATATTGATATATGCAAGTATGTATGTTATGTGCAGGGACATGATCATATGTACATGTATGGATAACTATATTATTCTTTGAATGTGATTGGAGTATATAACTGAGTGCATTATGTAACGGATATAATGGGATTCTTTCAATCTGTGAATCTGATTGTTCCTTATATATGAGTATGATATCTATGTCCACATTGTGCATTGATGAAGATGTAGGGGGCTTTCTTTTTGTGGCCCCTCATACATTAAATATACTAGCATACTTTCCCCCCCCCTTTTTTTTCAATTATGAATCTGCGGGTATACGACACTGTGGATCTATATATCCTGATATATGCGCATATGTACATGTGCTTCTCTGACTGTTTAAATCATTGTCTCTGCTATTATATGCATTGTCTATACCTTAGTGAGATTAATTATGCACATGTCTCTATTAATACAAGTGATGAATTGACGTTTTGAACACCTTCTCTATACTTGCCCATAAGCTTGCCCACATCCAAGATGGCCGCACGTGCTCACGCATGCCCAGTGCTGCTCGCGGTCTCGCGCGCACTGAGGAGCTCCGTTCCGGCGAGAAGTGTAATCCCCTTTGTGGATGTCACTTCCGCCGGGGAGACCCGGAAGTGACGCGCGAACCGCGGACATCGTCACTGCGCATGCGGCGCTAAAAACAGCGGTAATTACGAACATCATTAGGGTGGATATATAAGGTGAGGCTCATCATACATGTTCACACGGCCCCCCGAGGAAGCATTGCGAAACGCGTCGGGGCTTTCCTCCTTTCCCACAGGACCTCTATCTGTAGCGGCGGCACTTGTATTTCACATATGGGTAAGCTTGGTCCCTCTGTGTAGGGCTGGATCTATTCTCCCTTCCACTTGGAATTTTCTCTGGGTCTTCTATGTGGAGATCCTTATGCATGGCTTGGGCCAAAGACCACATGCAGGGGGACATGAGATATACCCTTCTATTATATGCTGCTGAGGCCCTAAACAGGGATTAATTTGACTCTGTATCTTCATTCACCTATCTGTATTTTAATAATGTCATATGAAAAATGAAAGTGCTTCATGTTGTATATATTTTTCTAAATAAATATTTTGCATTATTATAGTTGCACTTCTTATTCAATTATTATGTATGGCCTACTAAAACTCAGCACTCTCTTTTCCTTGCATATCCAGTTCCTGAGTGGCCTTTTACATACTATTGTACATCCATGCTTGATCCTTTTTTGTTTAATATATATATGTGTGTGTGTGTGTGTGTGTCTGTTCTTATGTGTGTGTGTGTTCCGCCGCTGCAGGACCTTGATCCGCTCACCTGCTCCCGGTCGGCTTCTGGTGAGTATGATCGGGGGTCTTCTTTTTTCTGTCTTCTCTCTTCTGGGGGTGCCCGCTGCCTATAATGAAGTGTCCTGCAGTGTCTTTAACTCTTTCACCACTGCATGACACTTCATTTTTGACCGCAGCTATGTCTTATTTTCAGGGGATGTCTTATATTAAAGCATCCCTGAAAACTTCTGCTATGTCTTATTTTCGGGGGACGTCTTATTTTCGGGGAAACACGGTAGAAAGCAAACGGACATATAGAAAAAAAAACACATGGGCTCCGCCGTATTTTTTCCTTCCAGCCGAGGTAAACACACAGCGGCGGCCCGGTATTCTCAGGCTGGGGAGGGCGAGGGACAGGGTTAATGTCCCCTGCCTCCCTCTCACCTCCCGCAGCCGAGAATATCAGCCGCAGCTGCCCCGGGACTGTTGCATCGATTATGCGGCAGTACCGGAGTGTCCCTGGCTCTTCCAGATGCCGTGATGCGGTGGCGATCCAGGTAAAAGGAGTTAATGGCGGCGGATCGCCGCCACTAAGTCCAGGCTTGATCATGGCAGCGTCTATGAGACAGCTGACATGATCAACCCGTATGTAAAGTGAAAAAACACACACACCGAAAAATCCTTTATTTTAAATAAAACACAAAAAAGCTCCAGGTTCACCCGTTTATTAACCCCCCCGAAACACACCGCTCCGGCGTAATTCACACAGCTCCGGCGTAATCCACGTCCTGCGATGCTTGCATCCAGCCGCGACTGACACACTGCTGAATGCAGCCTCGCAACGAGCCTGCAGAGGTCATTACAGGTAATTTCCCACGGCCGGTAATGTGAACACACTACCGACCATGGGAAATGCAGCGTGTGCTCACAGGGACTCTGTCTATCTATCCCTCTATCTAACTATCTAGCTATCTCTCTATCTATTCTTCTATCTATCTCTTTATCTATCTGCTATCTAAAAAGGAAATTACTTTTTTTTTTTTCTTTTTTTTTTCAATGTGCTTTATTGCATTGAATGCATTAAAGCACATGTACCAACCCGCACGCGCCAAAACCGCGGCAATACCGCGAACAATACCGCAGCAAACCGCATGCGGTTTTCGGGTGCGGTTTGCTGCGGTAATCTTTCAGACCCTGCAGAATTTTCTTAAGAAAATTCCATTTTCCAGTGCGCACAGGGCCTTAAACTCGATCCAGGAAAACCATGTCTTGTGAAAAGCCTCTTGCCTGTCATGGAGAGACGTCGTCAGGTCCTCCATGTACACCAGTTCGTTCACCATGTTTGCCCACATTGATAATGTCGGCGAATCGGGGGATCTCCATTTCAGAGGGATGCACGTCCTGGCAGCCATCACCAGGAAGCTTAACAGAGACCCTTTATATGCACGAACAGAGGATTCGGACAATTGGAGTAGGAAGAGTTCCTCCGGACCCAGGGTCTGCGTGTGTCCAGTCACATGCCCTATCACTCCCCGTACCCCCTCCCAAAACCTCTGCAACACCAGGCACTCCCAAAATATGTGCAGGAAGTTTCCTTCCCCAGCACCACATCTCCAACAGCTAGAATCTGCTCCTGGGAACATCCTGTGGAGTTATGTCGGGACCCTATACCACCGTGAGATACATTTATAGTTGGCTTCTTGAAGTTTTGAACTAATTGATGTTGTGTGATCGAGTGACAGCACCTTGTTTCTCTGCGAAGTCGAAAGGGTGAGGCCCATGTCTGACTCCCACTGCAGGAGGAACCTAGGCGGAGGCAGGTCCGTGGATTTGTATAGCATGGTGTGCGAGATGGCCAGTGAGTGTCTGAGAGTCTTCTCCATGCACAGCTTCTCAAAGTCGGTGAAGGGTCTATCAAACTGTCTATGGTCTGGTAGAGAACAGAGAAAGTGTCGGAGCTGCAATAAACGCCACAAGCCCAGAGGACTGGGGACCCGGAAGTTCCGAAATTTCTCCATTGTTGGCCAATGCCCCCCGACTCCAATATGGTGGGCTCGGAATCTGTTTTGGGAAATCCAGAGACAAAACACCGGGTCAGAGAGACCCGGCGAGAAATCTGGGGCACCAACGATCGGAGGAAGGGGAGAAGGTAAAGGGATTAGTTAGAGTCCAACAATAGAGATAGGGCAGCACTCACCAGCATCCAGTAAAAATGACTTTATTTATTCATGGTGCAGGTAAAAAAGCAGGAGCAGAGTTGACAGCAGGGCCCCCTCATGGACGACAGCCGTTTCGCGTGTACTCACGCTTCCTCGGGTCTATGAGTTTAGTTGTCTAATGCCCCAGCGATACGAGGCATTCACCTCCTTGATTTTAACCAAAAGTGGATGGAGCTGGCGCCTTATGTAGAGTGTGCGGCTTGAGACGTCTGAAAAGAGTTTAATAACCGTGCCATCTATCTTCACCGGCCCGAACTCCCAGGACCTCCTCAGGATCTGCTCCTTGTTCGTAAAATAATGCAAACGGCAAAGAACGTCTCTTGCTGCAGATGAATTGGCCCCTTGAGAGGCCCTGGCAACGCTGTGTACTCTGTCACATAGGAACGTGGCATCCAGTGGTCTATCAGTAACCATGTTGAATATTTCTTGCACCTTGGTACAGAGTAACTCAGTGAACCAGTCCTCTGGAATACCCTTTATCCTTATGTTGTTGCGACGACCTCTGTTCTCTTGATCGTCCAGCAAAAGTGCCATGTACTTAAACTGGGTGTTATAGGCCTCAGAATCTTTCTCCAGCCGTGTGACTCTGCTTTCCAAGGAATTCTGGACCTGTTCAGTGGCCGTGACCCTAGTATCCAGGGCCCCTATCTCCTCTCTCACAGTGGTTATGGCTTGCTGATGGGATTGCTTTATTCTGCAGACCAGTGCATCTAGGTCACTTTTACTTGGAAGGGCCAGTATTAGCTCTCTCAGTGCCTGCATATCTGGTGCATTATAAGAATTACACACATGTGTGGAGGAGAGGGCTGAGCTGCACAGGGGAGGCCCCTCCACTGTGAGGAAGATAGCTGGGATGTCCCTGCCTGGGGATCCCTCTGGTGGGGGCAGGGGACAGCGCTCCTTCTCAGGGCTTATACTGGCCAGGGGCTGTGGATCTGTTAATGCCCCCACGTTCTGAGCTTTCACCCCGCTCCTCCGGGTCTCTTCACCTTCCTCCTCGTGGTGCTGTGTGTCGCGGGCGGGGAGGACGCCGCTGCCGCGCGCTCGCTAACGCTCGGGTCCGGCGCTGCTGCTGCTGCTCGGTGGCTCGAGCGGTGGGCCGGATCCAGGGACTCGAGCAGCGCTCCTCGCCCGTGAGTGAAAAGGGTGGTTGGTTTGGGGGATTTAGTCCGTGACGCTACCCACGGGTCGTGGTGAAGATGGGCACCACCGCTGCTGGTGACGGGGATCCCGGGAGCGACGGTAGGGAGCAGCTGGGATGTTGTTTTCCCCCTCCGTGGGTAGGGGTCGGTGGTCCCGGTGCCCGGTGGTGTAATGGGGAGGCTGGATGGCTGGGGTGCAGGGTTGCAGGGGCAGCGCGGCGCGGTCAATGACAGAGTCTCTGGTACACCAAATGGCTGGATGGACGGGTCCCGCAGCCGGCTGCTGTGGCTTCTCCCGGACGGTTGGTGGTGGCTGCCTTTCCCTGCACCTCTGTGTATGTTCGGTCCCGATGGATTCCCACCGGTAACCCGCTCCCCAGCGTTTATATGTGCCGGAGGAGCCCTTTTGCCCGCAGGCTCTGGCCCTTGGAACTCTAGCTGTGGCGGTAGCTGTATTTCCTTCTACTGGTCGGACGGTTGCCTTCAATCGGGTCTTGGCTGTTAGGAAACCCCTGGGCTTTCGGTCACTGATGGATTTGACCTCTAATGGCGGCTCCAAGCCTGGTCGGGATCCGTAGGCCCTGCCTGTGTGTGCTGGTTTCACTTCGCTCCCCGGTTCGGTACCGGCAAGCCACCGCCCATCCCCGGTCCTACGGTTCCGCGTCGATCTGCCTCTCCTGCAGACGGCCACCACCGTCTGCCAACCTTGCTCTAAGTGCCCGGGCTACACACCCGGACATGGTCAGTTTGCTCCACACTCCTCTCTGTCCTCAACTCTCCACTGAACTAACTTCCTTTTCGTGCCTCCAGGACTGTGAACTCCTCAGTGGGTGGGGCCAACCGCCTGCCTCCATCCCCACCTGGTGTGGACATCAGCCCCTGGAGGGAGGCAACAAGGATTTTGTGTCTGGCTGATGTGCCTGTCTCGGGGTGGGGGTGTGTGTTGCAGTACCTGTGACGACCTGGTTAGTTAGTCCAGGGCGCCATATTTCCCCTTGGTTAATTGCAGACCGTCCGCGGGCTGCCCGTCCATCACCGGTTTTATTTTTCTTTTTCAATTGTAAAATATAAAAACATCAACAGTTTATGCATTTTAAATCTTCCCTTACGGGAGGCAGGTCACTTGAATGTAACATATATATAGACATTTTTAATAACAGCGGCCGGACAGCTTCCGCTCTCCCACCCAAGCAACCTAGCCCTGATGCTGCCCCTAAGAAGTGGGCAGCACCCCTTGACCCCAGTCCAGATCCAGGCTGCCCGAGCGGGAACCGGTACGGTGCCTCGCACCCGGCTGTCACTTCAGGGGACCCCACATCCATGGGGGACCCCTGACCCCCCGGAGGATCGCCACCGGTTGTGGTAGTGGTGGGCCTGGGCCATCCCTTTCCTCCAGGCTCATCCTCCAAATCTGCCTCTCCGGAGGCAGCAACGGAAAACATGCCCCAACATATTTACAATCCCACAAGTTCGCGGGTGCCCTGCAAGTTCTCAGGCATGTCCATGAAGAGTTCCTCATGCAACGGTAACAAAGGGTCCCTACGGGGACTACTTGCCGGCAATGGCTGGATCAATCACGGTGTCAATCAGGTGAAACTTCGGTTGGATTATTTTTCATTCATTTACTTGTAACGGTACTGATGGTCCCAACGGGGACAACGGTGCAACGGAGGGACCGCTGCCTTACTTCAAGTCCACACCGCAGGCCGGAGGAGGGGACTGGGCTGGTTCCTGGGCCTCCTGGCCTCCCCTCAGCTTGGCATCGAGGGCAAACCAGCCCCTCTCTCTACAATGCCGCATATACGTCACCAGATCGCCTGGGAGCAAGTTACGGCCCGGGTGGCCCTCTGGCAGGTGGGCATTGACATCCCGGCGGGCCACAAACACCTCGGCTTCCAGGCCCGGCTCGAAAATAAATCCATACCCCCGGCGGGGGTCAAATCTTCGCACCTGACCCTCGTATATCGGGCCCCGTACCCGGAAGGTGGCTTTGCGGAGGTTCTCCTTCTCCTGGATCGTGCGGGCTATCAGCTCAGCCTTCCGCTTCTCCCTCTCCGCAATTTCCCGGCCCAGCTGGCTCGGCTCCCTGTCCCAGTAAGGGGCGTCTGTCTGCCCCTGCGCGCGGGTCGGGCCCCGCAGGATCTCTTTCCCACTGCCCACTACTGGCGTTCGCTGTGGGAGGTCCCGCGGTGTCATGGCCTGGGGTGCTGCCTCACAGCGGCGACCCGGCGCAGCCTCAGCCGAGGCATGGGATAAGGGTACAGGGGTCCTCACCTGCTGAGCCTCCGCCTCCTCCTGGACGGAACGGATCACCGGAGTCAGAACGGTACTGGGTGCGGTCACTTCCGATGCCACCGGTGTGTCTTCGCAGACCGACGCTGCCCTCGGGAGCTTCCACGGAAGCGGTGCGGGTCGTCTGCGGACCTCGTCTGCAGGCTGGTCCGCTCGGGCGGACAGGCAGGGTTCCGCTACCGGTTGTGGGGGTAGCGGGCCTACTGGCGGGGCGGCAGCAGCCAACACGGGTAGCAGGGGAGGCAGCAGGGTGAGCGGTCGCAGACCGGGCCCCTCAGCTGCAACGACCGATCCTGTAGGAACACAGGGGCGTGGGTCGCTTACCCGCTCCTCCAAGTCTTCCTCCACCTCGTGTCTCCGTATGGCCGCCACCACGTCCGCCATGTCTGCCTCCCACTCCTCCAAGAGGAGCTGCACTTGCACGTGCAGACGGCTGCTCAGTTGGACGGTGCGGACCTCCACCAACACTGCAGTGCCGGGCGCGGGCTCGGGGACTGCGGGGCTACCGGACGGACGGTACATGCTGGCAGCGGTATTTTCCAGGAACCAAATGGCTGTATTTCCTTCTACTGGTCGGACGGTTGCCTTCAAATCGGGTCTTGGCTGTTAGGAAACCCCTGGGGTTCCGGTCACTGACGGATTTGACCTCTAATGGCGGCTCCAAGCCTGTTCGGGGTCCGTAGGCCCTGCCTGTGTGTGCTGGCTTCACTTCGCTCCCCGGTTCGGTACCGGCGGGCCACCGCCCTTCCCCGGTCCTACGGTTCCGCGTTGATCTGCCTCTCCTGCAGATGGCCACCACCGTCTGCCAACCTTGCTCTAAGTGCCCGGGCCACACACCCAGACACGGTCAGTTTGCTCCACACTCCTCTCTGTCCTCAACTCTCCACTGAACTCCACTGAACTAACTTCCTTTTCCCGCCTCCAGGACTGTGAACTCCTCAGTGGGTGGGGCGAACCGCCTGGCTCCACCCCACCTGGTGTGGACATCAGCCCCTGGAGGGAGGCAACAAGCATTTTGTGTCTGGCTGATGTGCCTGTCTCGGGGTGGGGGTGTGTGTTGCAGTACCTGTGACGACCTGGTTAGTCCAGGGCGCCACACTGTGTGTCTCTCATGGCGTCCTTGCGGTCACTGCTGTGGAGCTTTTCAGCAGGGCTGCATCTCCTTGCCGGCATGATCCCCTTCTCTGCTGCTGCTCGTGCCCCCGCCTCCTCCCGGGGCCTCGCGCCAGCAGCCGCCGTCTTCTGCAGCGTTCCTGCCTGTTGGGATTCCCCTCCACGAGGACGTGGCACGGGAGCTGGCGCCATCTTGCCACTGCTGCCCACTTGCCTCAGCTCCGGTGACGGCCCACCGAGGAACCGTTCCATCCTTCCTCCCGGTCTCACACCTCCAGCCGCCACGGTAAGTGCTCCCTGGGGCTTCTTTTTGGGTGGCATTTGGTAGCGGAGAGGCCGCAGAATATCTAATGACAGGCGGTGGGTGCAGGAGCTCAGCAAGTATGCTTCCTCACGCCGCCATGTCCAAGTCACGCCCCCATAGTGCAGTTTCTTATTACATAGTATCCTATATTATGTATCGTGCTATGTTACTTATAGCGCTGTACACACATGGCTCTATCTGACTTTTTACATCTGCAGATGGGCACCTGTGTGTGACGTATCCCATGATCTCTCAATGAAATTATACGACATGTCACGCGATGCATCAGGTGCTGGGGGGGCCACACGACCTCCAAACTGCCCAGGACCCTGGCTACTCCATTGTCTGTAAACTACATTCAAGCTATCTGTCTATAGGACTTTATGGATACACTTTACTTACAATGAAATATTATTATAGAACACTTTTAGGATAAAAGACAAAAAAAATAGTTTCATCTTACTGTGTATCTATGTGCATAGACCTCACGGAGCTGTAGGAAACCCTTATTTTAGGGGTGTAACTAGTATTTATGCAAAGTCAGGAATGAGCCGCTGTTGTGTTGACAGTAAACTAAACTCTAGTAATGCAAACAGCAGCATAACTATTTTTACTATTGCAGCAAAGTATAGACGGAAGTGTCGTGTGTCAGATCTGCAAAGACAACCTGCATAGTGACCTGGAGAAAGGCAACGGGAGGTCACCTTGTGCTTTTTTCTCTACAAAAACATGATAAATATTCAAGCAGTTTTACTTCATTTGGTGCATGTGTCGCGGGCGGGGAGGAGGGTGTCAGCACTGTGCTCACCCCTCTGCTCGGGTCCGGCTGCGGCTGCTCAGTGGTGGCTCGAGCGGTGGGCCGGATCCCGGGGGGTTCTCGAGCGGCACTCCTCGCCCGTGAGTGAAAGGGGATTGGGTGTTGGGATAAAGTCTATTGTCCGTGACGCCACCCACGGTTGTGGTGATTTGTTAGCACCACCGCTGCTCGGTGTGGGGATCCCGGGAGTGATGGTGTGAAGCAGCAAGTTGTTGTGTTGCCCCTCCGTGGGTAGGCGTTGGTGATCCCGGGGCCCAGTGATGAGGTGGGAGATGCAGGGCCTGGTGGGCGCAGGGACGCGGGGGCAGCGCGGTGCCTTGCGGCACTGTGGTACTCACTCAGCCTGAGACGATGACACAGTTCTCGGTAAAACACACGGCTGGAAAGACGGTTCCCACGGACGGCTGCACTTGCTTCCCCAGTAGGTGACTGTGATATCCCTTTTCCTGCACCTAATGTTGTTGATGGTTTCGATGGGTTCCCACCGGTAACCCGCTCCCCGGCTTCAAGCTGGACCGGAGGAGCTCTACTCTTTGCCCGCAGGCGCTGGCCCTTAGAAACTGGTGCCCTGGCGGTGGCGGTGTCTCTACTGTAATGGTTGGGCTGTTGCCTTCAATCGGGACTTGGTTGTTGGGGGATCGACGTCCCCTTCACTGACGGATTTGGCAAATTATGGCGACTCCTAGCCTTGCAGGGGTCCGAGAGGCCCCTGCCCTGGTGCTGACTGTCCTTTGTACACTGCTCCAGACCGCCGGGCCACCACCCGTCCGCGGTCCTTCCAGGAACTTCCAAACGGTCACCCCTCCGGACAATCACCGCCGTTGCTGACCTTGCTGACTCTGTCCTGCACACAGCTGGACCAACTTCAGGCTTTCCTACTCTTTCTTTCCCGTCACCACTCTTACTGTCCTCCTTTACCACTTTACTTCCTTCACTTCACTACTTGTTTACTCCTCACTCTAGCTCGTCCCTGAGCTTACTGCCTGGTTCTTCCTGCCTCCAGGGCTGTGAACTCCTCGGTGGGCGGAGCCAACCGCCTGGCCCACCCCCTGGTGTGAACATCAGCCCCTGGAGGAAGGCAACAAGGATTTTGGGTTAGCTTTGGTGTTCCTAACTGGGGTGTAGGGTGTGGTGGTGTGATGACCTGTGACCCCTGGCTTGCCCAGGGCGTCACATTCCCCCTTAGCAAAATGCAGACCGTCCGCGGGCTGCCCGTCCAACACCGGTTTTATTTTTCTGAAAATGCATAAAAGTAAACGGTAACATATTTACATTTTTAATAATTCTTCCCAAAACGGGAGGCACATTTCTTAAACGTTGCAAAACGGTTCACGGTTACGGTTTCCGCTCTCTCCCACCCAAGCAACCTGGCCCTGATGCTGCCCCTAAAACCCAGGCAGCACCCCTTGTCCCCAAGTCCAGCACACGTTACCCGAGCGGAATCTGTCCTTCCCCTCCAGAGGGTAGCCACCGGTCCCTGTGGTGGCTGGGCCCCAGCCGGCTCTACTGCGGGCCCTCCCTCCAACCTGCCTCTCCGGAGGCGGCATTGCGGAAACGGTAACGGCAAACAACTTATTTACAAGCCACTTAACGTTTGTGGGTGCCCTGCAAGTTCACGGGCTTGTCCATGAGCAGTTCCTCATGCAAAACAACTTTCAAACGGTCCCCACGGGGACAACGGTGCCGGCTCCGGCCGGTTCAATCACTGTAGGACAATCAGGTGACTGTTCGGTAATCATTTTCATCATTTCTTTCAACTTTTCAAACTTTCAAACACTTTTAACATGAACTCAGTGGTGGTCCCAACGGGGACTGCTGCAGCGGGCATTCGCTGCCATTACTGGGCATTTTCATCCTCCTCACCTGGCTCGGGGTGGAAGAACACAGGCACCAGCCCCTCCAGTGCATAGCAAGCATGGCGCGGAAGGGCCGCCCGATACCCGTTGTTTCCACTTCCGGGGACATATGTGACCTCCATACCATGCAAAGTAACGACTCCTTCATCTTCCTCCGACACGGGCTCGGTGTCAGGCCCGAAGGCGCTATCTTCTGCCCCTGCGCCAAGCGGATTGCTGCCAGCGGCCGCAACCTCCGGGCTCGCCACTCTCCCCGCCGCAGTCACAGAGGGGTGCACGCCCGACGAGCCAGGCGCGGTGCAGCGCGCGAGCGAGTAGGACGGAGGTAACACAGGAGCCAGGGGCAGACCGGGTCCCTCAGCCACAGCGGCCGGTCCCTCGGGGACACAGGGGCGTGGGTCACTCTCCAGCTCCTCCATCACGGCCTCCACTCCATATACTCGCGCCACAGCAACTAGCGCCTCCACCTCCGCGGCCCACTGCTCCATCAGCCCGCCGATCTGACTCCGGTAGTGACGGCAGATCCCCGCCGCCCGGGCCCTCAGCCATGTTGCTGTTCCAGACACCAGCTCGGTAGTCTCTGCAGAACTAGGTGGGGCGGACATTTCTCGTTAGGGGCGGTGGACCGGGGGGTCCCAGTGTCTTTGCTTGCACCGCCACACTCACATGCATTCAGCCGCCATCGCGTCCCCCTTAGCTCTTTTCGGCCCCTCCTCTCTCGGGGCGGGGTTTTGGCCTTCGCGCCTCTGCTACTCGAGAAGACGCTCGAGCGGGAACTTTTCGCGCCAAAGATGGCGGCTTCTGAAATTTTTCTGCCGGATACCTCCGGCGGTAACAAGGCGCACCTCTACCAGACGGCAGAGCGGTAAGATCCTGTTCATGACGCCAAGTTGTCGCGGGCGGGGAGGAGGGTGTCAGCACTGCACTCACCCCTCTGCTCGGGTCCGGCTGCGGCTGCTCAGTGGTGGCTCGAGCAGTGGGCCGGATCCTGGGGGTTCTCGAGCGGCACTCCTCGCCCGTGAGTGAAAGGGGATTGGGTGTTGGGATAAAGTCTATTGTCCGTGACGCCACCCACGGTTGTGGTGATTTGTTAGCACCACCGCTGCTCGGTGTGGGGATCCCGGGAGTGATGGTGTGACGCAGCAAGTTGTTGTGTTGCCCCTCCGTGGGTAGGGGTTGGTGATCCCGGGGCCCAGTGATGAGGTGGGAGATGCAGGGCCTGGTGGGCGCAGGGACGCGGGGGCAGCGCGGTGCCTTGCGGCACTGTGGTACTCACTCAGCCTGAGACGATGACACAGTTCTCGGTAAAACACACGGCTGGAAAGACGGTTCCCACGAACGGCTGCACTTGCTTCCCCAGTAGGTGACGGTGATGTCCCTTTTCCTGCACCTAATGTTGTTGATGGTTTCGATGGGTTCCCACCGGTAACCCGCTCCCCAGCTTCAAGCTGGACCGGAGGAGCTCTACTCTTTGCCCGCAGGCGCTGGCCCTTAGAAACTGGTGCCCTGGCGGTGGCGGTGTCTCTACTGTAATGGTTGGGCTGTTGCCTTCAATCGGGACTTGGTTGTTGGGGGATCGACGTCCCCTTCACTGACGGATTTGGCAAATTATGGCGACTCCTAGCCTTGCCGGGGTCCGAGAGGCCCCTGCCCTGGTGCTGACTGTCCTTTGTACACTGCTCCAGACCGCCGGGCCACCACCCGTCCGCGGTCCTTCCAGGAACTTCCAAACGGTCACCCCTCCGGACAATCACCGCCGTTGCTGACCTTGCTGACTCTGTCCTGCACACAGCTGGACCAACTTCAGGCTTTCCTACTCTTTCTTTCCCGTCACCACTCTTACTGTCCTCCTTTACCACTTTACTTCCTTCACTTCACTACTTGTTTACTCCTCACTCTAGCTCGTCCCTGAGCTTACTGCCTGGTTCTTCCTGCCTCCAGGGCTGTGAACTCCTCGGTGGGCGGAGCCAACCGCCTGGCCCACCCCCTGGTGTGAACATCAGCCCCTGGAGGAAGGCAACAAGGATTTTGGGTTAGCTTTGGTGTTCCTAACTGGGGTGTAGGGTGTGGTGGTGTGATGACCTGTGACCCCTGGCTTGCCCAGGGCGTCACACATGATGCGTAGATAATAAAATACCTCAGCCCTTATACTCACCTTAAAGTGAACCTGTCAGGTCCAATATGCAGACAGATCCACGAGCAGTTCTAGGTGCATATTGCTAATCCCTGCCTAACCGTCCCTGTATACATGTTGAGGAGAGCCATAAGATGAAATACTTAATTAACTTCTTGACAAGGGATTGTGGGAAATGTCGATTTGCCTTACATAATTCAGGTTTCAGATCATATACATGACACAGATATAAAGATGGCTGCCATTGCCTGTTTCTCCACACCTTGCCTGGAATGCAAGGAATGTCCAGATGTAAGAAGATACCATATAAGGGAAGACCCCTGGTCAATCTAGAAGACCAACCCAAAGATCAGATGACATCACAGACCAAACCATCAGCATGGATCCACCAGATGACGTCCCTCCCATCACCATCACCATGGATCCATCCAATGATGTCATAGACCCGCCTACAATGACGCCCACCAATCAGCTCATGGACTAACACATTGTTCGACCCACTGACCAATGAACACATCCGGACATGCCCTTTGCAAGGTTATATCAGAGCAAGCTCAGTTGTAATAAAGGCAGAGCATGGGCTGACTTCTGTCGAGGAAAGATGAATATCCGACTGTGTCTTATCTCATTTTTCAAGCATGCACTTGATCGACACCAATTAGGCTAGGCAGTAGGCAACTAGTGATCTCTGATTAAGAGTTCACCCTAACATACACTAGCATAGATAAAGAGATCTTTGAAAAAAGTATTTCTAAAAATCCTTTATCTTATGCTAATGAGCACGGGGACTAGTCCCAAGGGTGTTATATCCCCCAACTAGTCCACCCTCTTAACATGTTAGCACGCTCACAGAGGTGTACTAATATGCTAATATTAATAATAATAATAATAACTAATATTCAATGCAGCGTTACCAACGGTGCCGCGCGTACTTGTGTTTGCTGTGACCGCTCTTCTGAATGCCAGGCACTTCTGTTCATGCGCAATAGACTTCTCTGAAGCCGGGATGCGTACACCTGGCTTCATACTGCGCATGACCGGAAGTGCCGGGCATTCAGAAGCGTGATCACAGCGAACACAGGTACGCGCAGCACCGCTGGTGATGCTTTATTGAATAGCATGTTAGTACACTCCTGTGTGGGCGTGCTAACATGCTAATAGGGCAGATAGTAGGGATATAACACCCTTGGGACTAGAGGTCGAGTCCGGTGCACCTTTCTTAAGGTGTACCTTCCCTGGTCTTCTTCCTGCACCTGCTTCGCCCTCCTGCCTTACACCCTCGCTCACTGAACCCTGTGCCAGTCCCCGTGGACCCTGTTGGGTGGCGTGAAGCTCTATCTCTTGGTCCATTTGGGTCACCTTCCAGTGAATTTGTGTGCAAATGTGGCTTTGGTGCTTGCAGTCACCTCAGCCGCTGGTTTTACTACTGGAGTACACAGGTACTTCTCCTCTAGCCTAGGGACCAGTTTCCGTGTGGTGGCCAAGTCCTTCCACCTGTAGATTATATGTGGAACTGTGGAGCCCCGCATTACCTTCAGGTCGCCTCAGGATCTTCAGGGACTCCACGTGTTGGGAATCTTCTGGCCACGGGTAGGTCAGGTTAACTTCAATAGGAATTGTGACGCCACTCTCGGTAATTGTGGTCAGGGGGGTGACCGCCACTGCAGTTTAGGGGCACGCCTGGGGCTGATGGTAGATGAAGTCAGTTGTTGTGGCCTCCCGAGAGTGAGGCTGGCCCCAGGGCCCAGTGTAAGTGTGTAGTACCACAGGTCGCAGAAGAACTCACACACAGGCAGCAATGTCTTTCAGGGTTTTTACTACCTTTCAGATGGTAGCTGTGAGTCAACCCGGACGATGCTATGATGAACTAGGTGGAACCAAGTATCCCTTCGGCTGATGTAGGGGTGACTGCTGGCTCGCCTTCCTAGCCCTTCTTGTTTTGAGGTGACCCCGACTTGGAGTCCTTCGGGATCACCCAGGGAAGTTGCAACTGCCGTTCTCCCCTTTCTGACCCGTTTGCTGACAGCGTGGACCAAGGATAAGATGGCTCCAGGCTCGATCCCTTGTTGCTGTTGATGCTGCGGGTTCTGTGTGGTTTGGTGAGGTACATATAGCACCCTCACCAGCAGGTTTAGCAGGCCGAGTAGATGGGTTCCTGCTCTACCGGCAGTCCCCTTACTCAGCCACCTCTTGCTACTGCCCTAGGTGGTTTTCAGGCGGCACTACTGGGTAGCCTCTCTCCCCCGCCAGCAGCCACTACAGGTGCAGGGTCTGACAGGGTCCTGCTCCTCTGCTCTACTCTCCAGACACGGCTCCTCCACTTCCTTCTCCTTTGGCTGCCACTGCACACTCCCTGTCTCCAGTTCCACTACCCACCACTAGCTGGGATGTGAGGGCCACGCCCCCTCCCTGGGTGTGCCCAGGGGTCCCCTCTAAGCTGTGTGTGTGTTCCTGGTTCTAAGTGTCTGTGTGTTCGCACCCTAGTCAGCCTCTGGGATTACCTGTTTTGTACTGACCCAGCATGGGTGCAGTACTCAGTGGTGCCTGACCAGGTCAGGGGCATCACAGAACAAGGCTACGAGAGAGTATGGCACTCCCGTGGACCCCTTCTGTCTGTGCCCGGGCCGAGCGGTACCAGCTCCAGGCCTCGAGTCTTAGCTCCTCCACTGCTCCTCTCCTTTCCTTTTTTCTCCACACTCCACTCTGACTGAATGTTCCCACTCTAAAGACTCCACACCCCAGCCTGGCTTTGGGTATAATCACGCCCTTGCCATGTCTGATGAGGTGTTGCTGAGTGAGGGTGTTGTGCTTTGCGTGAACCGGTTGTGACCTCTTCCTTAACCAGGATGGAATACCACACCTCTGGCTGAGGTGCAGTACCTCTATGGCGACTGAAGCGTCAGGGGTGCCACACTCCCCCACAGCAAATCCCAGCACGTCCTCGCGCCGTAACAAAACAAAAATACAGTGTTTTGAAGACATGCACATTTTTGTATGCTGTAAACATTTTAAACATTTTCTTCCCTTTATGGGAGAACCAATATAAAACATCATCTGTTACATAATAAACATTTGTTGAGGAGCGCAATGTCAAGTGTCCTTGCACCAATCCTGATCTGTGCAAATCAGCAACCACACAGAGAACAAAGTAGGGGACCCGCCACAAGAAAACCCCCAACGTAGGCTCTGGGTGGGCGACAGAGAGTTCCTGGTCACGCTTCGTTACTTCTGCCACACCAGATGGGTTTTATCTCCTGTGATCTGCAAATTCTGCTAGGGGGCGCTGTAATCAGTTCAACTATTTACATGCAAAGTCCTGGTCACCCATGGTCCAGTGACCCAGTTGTCCATTCAACTCAACATTATCTATCAAAGCATATTTACTTAAACACTATTAAAACTATCAGAGCAACTTATTTACATTTTTTTCAACACTGGCTTACTACTTCTTATCTTCTGACACCAGGACTGTGGCAGTCCATGTATCCTGGTATGCCGTTGCTCAGACCCAGTGTATGTGTCCATTGGTCACAGGACGCAATGCTTGTTCTGCTGACTGGCCGGTCGGGCGCTTCTGCCTCCAAGTGGTGGATTATTATATCCAGGGAGTACCAGCCCCTTTCTCCCTTCTGACTGGTGTAAGTGACAGCATCCCCCCAGGTACAAATCACGCTGACAGAGTATCACGCGGACGCTGCAGGACATTACGCTTGGGCAACTTCCTGGGAAGGTGGGACTCCTGGTTCATTTGGTAAGTTTAGTTTCTGCTCGAGTGCTGCAGGGAGCGGGCACCGCTTTTCACGCCATGCCACTACCCAGCCCACGAAGGGTGGATACACCCAGGCTATATGGTTGCACATAGCGCCTGTTCTTTTTCAATGGCCGCCAGCGCATAGTCTTGTCACACAGTCTGTTAAGGCGCACAGTACTCGTGGCAACAGGCATGACAATCCTGTTCGCGATGCCAAGTTGACACGCCCACACCGGGGCCAGGGGTGACTCATTATCGGGCCGTGGTTCGGCCCTTGGGACGCTGCAGTAGCGAGGCCCGGTTCTGTGACCCCGGCGGTGTCGTTTAGTAAATAGGAAGGGGATGATGACAGTTTATTCGTGACGCCACCTGTGGTATGCGGCAAGTTAGGTGCTGTGCTGCCGCTGCGGGATGGAGACCTCTGGGGCAGATGGTGACGCAGCTTAGATGGTGCAGCGCTCCACAGGTAGAGCTGGGCCCCAGGGCGGATGGGGGTGGTAGTAGTCTATGATGGAGGGTGCAGGTGAATAACAGAGCGACACAGGAATGAAGTCTTAAGGTTTTTACTCACTGTAGCAGGTTCCAAGGTAACACGACATGCCAGTGACCACCTTTGGAGTGCTGTGGTTTTGCTGTGATGGGCTCCAGTTGATTCTGGGTACTTCGTAGATCGAGTCCGGAGCACCTTTCTTAAGTGTACCTTCCCTGGTCATCTTCCTGCGCTTGCTTCACCCTCCTGCCTTGCGCCCTCGCTCACTGACCCCTGTGCCAGTCCCGTGGATTCTGTTGAGTTGTGTGAAACTCTATCCCTTGGTCCATTTGGTTCACCTTCCAGCGAATTCGTGTGCGGATGTGGCTTCAGTGCTTGGGTGCTGCCCCCGTGTCAGCAGCCGGGCTGCTCGGATACGGATCCGCGGTGGATCGAGGGGTGTCCGGACCCGGGGGTCGTGCAGCCACGCAAACGAAGGGGGTTATTTACAGGGGAGGTGTTAGAGTTCATGCCGCCACCAGTGGTTTGTGGTAATTTGGGAGTACCACCGCTGCAGTTGAGGGTACCCGGGGGCAATGGAATTGAGCAGCCAAGTGTTAGGACCCTCCACGGGTAGGGGAAATGCCCCGGGACTCGGTGATAGCACTGGGGGTGCCGTGGGGAGTGCAGGGGTCACTTTCGTACTCACTCAGTCCATAAAGCTGACACCGACAACCAGATAAACCAAAGTTCTGGATGCCGCTGAGGGGAGCTAGTTCGGATCCTGTCCCTGATCGTGTTGCCTGGTGATCCATGACCTGCCTCCTGGCACTAAGTTACTTCTCTTTTGGTCCCGGTAGTGTGGAACTAGCCGGGTCCCGCTCCCCAGTATGGCTAACTGTGGGAGCTTGCTCTCAGGGTTCACGCTTGGGATTTTCTGGACCGTATTTGTGGAAAGTCCTATCCCCCTCGTTGCGCTAGTACCCCGATTTTGGAGCGGGTAGAGAACGGATCTTGAAGGCTCCGTTCTCGTTGGGTAAATCGTCAGGTTGCCTGGAGCTACTCCCTGATCTAGGGTCCACGTACCCCGTTGTGCCCTGGTCCCAGCTCGGTGATGGTGCAAGGCCGCCAGCTGTCCACCTCGACAGTTCCGTTCCCCTTGCCATGATCCCCTGCGACCGGGGGTCCAGCTCCTACTAGGTCCAGACCACCGTCTGTCACCTAGTTACTTCCAAGGAGCCCGGCTCCTGACCTCCTCTCCTTCACTTCCTACACTTCACTGACTTACTCCTGACACTCCTGACCTCCCCTTAACCAACCCTATTCCACTCAGGCCGTCCACTGGTGTGTCTGGTGGGTGTGGTGCACAGTGTACCTAGGACTTTGACTGCTTTTGGCAACACCATTAGTTGGGGACCCATAACCAAGGAGGAGGTGGATATTGCACAGAAGGACAGATTGCACAATACCCTGTGACGACCTGATAGGCCAGGGCGTCACACTTGCAGTCACCTCAGCCGCTGGTTTTACTAGTGGAGTACGTAGGTTCTTCTCCTTTAGCCTAGGGACCAGTCCCCATGTTGCGGCCAAGTCCTTCCACCTGTAGATTATATGTGGAACAAGGCCACAAGAGAGTATGGCACTCCCGTGGTCTCTAGGACCCCTTCTGTCTGTGCCCGGGCCGAGCGATACCAGCTCCAGGCCTCGGGTCTTAGCTCCTCCACTGCTCCTCTCCTTTCCTTTCTCCACACTACACACTGTCTGAATGTTCCCACTCTAAAGACTCCACCCCCCCCCAGTCTGGCTTCGGGTATAATCTCTCCCATGCCATTTCTGATGGGGTGTTTCTGAGCCTGGGTGTTGTTCTTGCGTGAACTGGTTGTGACCTCCTCCTTTCACAGGATGGAATACCACACCTATGGCTGAGGTCCAGTACCTCTGTGGCAACTGAAGCCTCAGGGGTGCCACACCCGCGCTCATTAGCATAAGATAAAAGATCTTTAGAAATACTTTTTCTGAGGCCAGAGTCACACTTGCGAGTGCCTCACGTGTAACTCACGTGAGTCTCGCATCCGATCACCCGGCATGGCCTGACATTCTCCGGACAGGAATGTCTCAGCTGCACAGAGATACATGCAGCCAACCCGCTCCTATCAGGAGAGTGTGTGGCCGTGCCGGGTGATGTGATCTGAGACACATGCGAGGCACTCACAAGTGTGACTCTGGCCTAAAGATCTCTTTATCTACAGTATGCTATTGTATCCAGAAATGAAGAGAGACGGCCAGGCCCTGCAGACTCAGGTGCGTACTCACAGGTTTATGGTTCACATGAATGTCGGATCTCCAGCATACTCCAGTGGTGCTCAGCCAGAAAGCAGAAATCCAATGAAATCTTTAAGTCAGGAAAAGCGGCACTTCACAATGGATCATTTGCGGTATTTTTATTGCGCAATAGTAAGCACAATTACAACATAGATGGGGAGGGAGGGGTGCCGGTACGCCAGACGACAGCCGTTTCGCACCGTAAAAGGTGCTTCCACAGGTCCGAATTTGGACCTGTGGAAGCACCTGTTAAGGTGCAAAACGGCTGTCATCCGACGTACCTGCACCCCCTCCCCATCTATGTTGTAATTGTGCTTATTATTGTGTGACGCCCTGGACTAGCCAGGTAGTCACAGACAGGTCCTTGCACAAACACCAGTCCCCTAAAAAGGTAACAGCAGCCAACCTAAAAACCCTGAGTCACCCCTCCCAGGCTTTGACGTTCACACCCGGGGACAGAGCCAGGCGGTTGGCCACGCCCACCGAGGAGTTCGGATAGCCTGAGGCGGAAAAAGCAAGCAGATGAAGTTAGGGAGGAGAGGAGAGTAGTCTAAAAGGAGAAAAAGTATGTCGGGGATCTGAGTCGTAGCCCAGATACCCTGTGGCCAGGAGGCAGACGGTGGTTGCCGCCTGCAGGAGCCGGGAGGACGGCTGGTGGAACCGTAAGGGACCGGGAAAGGATAGTGGCCCGCCGGTACCGAACCGGGGAACTGGAAACCGGAGCACTAGGAGGAGTACTCAGACCCAGAACGAGGCCCAGAAGCCACTGCACCAAGTCAAATTCACTGATTGGGGTCTGGACCTTAGGTTCTTTACTACCCAAGTCCCGACTGAAGACAACAGCCCAACGAGGGGGATGGAAAGCCACCGCTCAGGCAGAGAGATCCCACAGGTTAGCGTCTGCAGGCAAACGGGCTCTCCCGACACACACAAAGCCGGGGAGCGGACTCCCATTGCTGAAGTGCAGGCAGTCAAAATCCACAAACGAGATGCAGGAGAAAGGCGGGGGACCACCAAACCGGGTGGGGGACCAGATGCAGTCGACTGCGGGTACCGACCACCATCTTTTTGGTTTACCAGAGACTCCGGTGTATCTGTTATAGTGAGTACAACAGTGCTCTCGGGCCGCGCACCGCCCCGCATCACGCCAACACGCCTGCACCCCCACATCCTAACCCCAACAACCGCAGCCAGGTGTTGACCCTCTATCCACGGAGGGGTCAACACCTGGCTGCGCAACACCGTCTCCGGGAGCCTAGTCAACGGCAGCGGTGGTGTCCACACTCACCACGACCCGTGGGTGGCGTCACGAACTTAACCCCAAAAACCACGGCTCCGGCCATTAACCTCCCCACCGAAACCCCCCTCACATAGCGCCAGCCTCCCTTCAGAGCGACGTGACCCCCGGGTCCGGAGGCGCTCGAGCCACCCACCGATGAGCCCGGATCTGAGCGGCTCGGCTGCGGCCGAACCCCGGGGCGGTACACATCGACTCTTCTAGCGTCACGAACAGGATTGAACCCATCCACTTACCAGTGGAAGTGCACCTTGAAGTAGAAGTCAGCGGTGACCCGTTGAAAAATTGCAAAATCCGCCATCTTTTGGCACGATGATTCCCGTTAGAGTCTTCTTCCCCACAGAAAGAGCGGGAGAGTGAAGCCCCGCCCCCTGGGAACAGAGCGGTGCAGGAAAGCGAGCAGCTGAAAAGTGAAACTGTGCAGAAAGAGCTCAGAGTACCGCTAAAAGACCAAGGGGGAGCGGGTAAAGATCCCGTGCCATGTGACAGAGTGGATAAAAGGCAGGGACTCCAGGACTCTGCAAGCCGTTTGGTTCCTGGACCCCAAGGCAACAGCATGTCCGCCCCGTCCGGCAAGCCAGAGATCCCGGAGCCCGTGCCCGGAACAGCAGCGTGGATGGAAGCCCGGACAGCGGCTATATGTCACCGCAACCAAGCCCAGGTGCATCTCCTGATGGAGCGATGGACAGCCGAGGTGGAGGAGCTGGCTGCGGTCGTGCGGGCGTATGAAGTGGAGGCAGCCTTAGAGGAGCGGCGACCCACGCCACTATGTCCCAGAGGGACCGGCCGATGCGGCTGAGGGACCTGGTCTGCCCCGGCTCCCAATACTGCCTCCCCCGTTGTCCATGTCGATCACCACTGCTCCCCCGCCCGGCCCGCTGCTACCAGCACCGGCAGCGGGGTCCGCCTCACCGGCCTGCGGGAACCCGCATGCAGGGGAAGCCGCCAGCGAGAAAAGAGAAGCTACAGTTCCTGCGTGGGCCGCGTCCTAACCCCAACAACCGGTCCCCGGGACCATCAACCCCCTACCCCGTGGGTGGCGTCACGAACTTAAACCCAAAAACCACGGCTCTGGCCGTGAACCTCCCCACTGAAACCCAACCTCATGTAGCGCCAGCCTCCCTTCAGAGCGTCGTGACCCCCGGGTCCGGAGGTGCTCGAGCCACCCACCGACGAGCCCGGATCTGAGCGGCTCGGCTACGGCCGAGCCCCGGGTCGGTACAATTGCGCAATGCTAGTGTATACAGGGACAATTAGGCAGGGTTTAGCAATATGCACCCACAACTGCTCGTGGTTCTGGGTGCACATTGCACCTGACAGGTTCCCTTTAACAGCTTTCTACATTCACTATATGCAAATTACCTCTCATGCACCCAAATCAAATCTCTTGCTTTGCATATGTTAATTAAAGGATTATTCCAATCTTTATCTTTTGCATTTTAGGTATCCTTAGGTGTTAATACCAAATATGGACTTTACAAAAAAATCAGTGTTCGAGTTCAGCTGCAAGCCGGCGTTCACAGGAGACCATCATTTGTGCAATACAGAGAAGTGCTAATGCAAAGCGCTGTACACTAAAGGGGATTGGACTATCACAGCTTCATGTCTCCTATGTGGACTAGTAAAAATGGTAAAAAGTAAAAAAAAAGTTTTCAAAATATGAAAAATCACCACCTTTTTGCCCCATTGAAAATAAAACAATAACAAATACACATATTTGGTATCACTGTGTTCAGACATTCTAGAGTTTGTCTCCTTTCCTGGAGAGACAATTTGAATAATTCCCAGAGGGGCATTGCAGCTATAAGTCAACTTACCACTGACAGCCAGACTGGTTTGTCAGGTCTCCATAAGGAGAATAGTTTTCCCCCGTGGTCCCCCATTAGCTTCTCATAGGTCAGATCAGTTACCCACACTTTGCACTGATGAGGGGCAATCACCCCGAAACACCGTGTCTGCAAATTGGGATTCTGATCTGGCATATATCCTAGGTCATATGAAAGGGCTTGTTAGAAGGCCACTTTTGACTTTTAGGATTGCTACTTCCAATAGGTGGCGCTAGAGTTTGTCTCCTTTCCTTGAGAGACAATTTGTTCTGTAGATGGAAATTTTACCAAGGATCCTTTACCTCTTTCAGACTATCCCCTTAAACGTTCCCAAATCTTTCTTTATAAGACTTAAAGGGGAATTCCCATGTCCAAGATCTTATCTCAATATGTAGTAGGTGCAGTAGTAATAATAATAATTATAGCAATCACCTCCAATTAGAAATGTAGTAGAACTTTTGGATCAATTGAAGACAACTCTGAAGGCCAAAAGGTGCGGCAAGCTGTCCAAAGGAATCTTGTTCCTGCAAGACAACACCTCCGTTCACACTGCACAAGCGACCACTGCAAAACTGGCAAAAACTGGGCTTCCAGCTAGTTGACCACCCACCTTATTCACCAGATCTAGCTCCCTCTGACTATCATCTGTTTCCAAACCTGAAGAAACACCTCAAGGGTACCAAATTTCACACCATTAATGCAATGGCTGGTATGGATGACTGGTTTGGGGCATAACTGAAATCCTAGGCTTACAGAACTTGGAATACCGATGTAAGAAGTGTGTTGACATCAGTGAAGAATATGTGGAATAAATGTAAAGTTTCATCATCCTATCTTGTTTCTTTCTGGGTAAAGCCAAAAACCTATCAGCAGCCTCTCGTATATATATTCCTTTCTCCAGACGTATAGACTAGTGATGAGCGAGCATGCTTGTCACTACTCGGTACTCGCACGAGTATCACTGTACTCGGGCTGCTCGGCGGGGACCGAGTAATCTCGCGATACTCGTGCTTTACTCGTGGTCTTCATTTCTGCATGTTGGCGCTCTTTTGAGAGCCAGCCCTCATGCAGGGATTGGCTGGCAGACCACTGCAATGCCACAGCCCTGTTAGTTGTGGAATTGCAGTGATTGGCCGGCCTGCACAGCGTCACCGAGCCTTTATATAGGCCGGCGCGCTGTGCTCTGCTCACAGCTATTCTGACAGTGAGTGTAGGGAGAGTGTCGCTGATTCAGGGAAAGCTTTGCGGCCCTTTATAGCTTTTTCAGTTGCAGGGCTGCAAACAGTGTGACCAAAAGTCCTTCTCAGGACTATTCTAGTTGTATACAGGCAGGCAGGGTATAGCCAGGTCGGCGTACAGTAGCAGAGTCCTTCTCAGGACTATTGTTGCTATATACAGGCAGGGTATAGCCAGGTCTGAATACAGGCTAGTGACCAAAAGAGTCCTTGTCAGGACTATTGTAGCAGTATACAGGCAGGCAGGCAGGCAGGGTAGTGGTGACCGTATACCAGCCTTCATATCTGGGGCTGGTGTACACAGTGTAAAACAGTCCAGATAGTGTCTGACTTGTCTGTACTGTAATTGTCGCTCCCCAAAAAAACCTGTTAGGTTATTATTGCGTCCGTGCTTGGTTTTTAAAACCACACGTGTGTGCCTGTTGGTGGCAGCGTACAGGTGCACTGGTGTGCGTTTTTACCAAACTATTATATAACGCACAAGTGTAGTGTATAATACACGTCAGTCAGCAGTGGCTGATAGTGTCAGAGTTCTTAATTTTTGCTCCTAAAACCTGTGTTAGGTTATTATTGCGTCCGTGCTTGGTTTTTAAAACCGCACGTGTGTGCCTGTTGGTGGCAGCGTACAGGTGCACTGGTGTGCGTTTTTACCAAACTATTATGTGAAGCCCCACAGGTGTTGTGTCGGTGTCGGTGCATTACCTTCAGGGACTCCACGTTGCTGGATCTCCGTCACTGGTAGGAAATCTTCGGTTTTGATCGTGACGCCACTCTCAGTATTGCGGTCAGTGGGGACCGCCACTGCAGGTTAGGGGACGCCTGGGGCCGATGGTGTGTGCAGTTAGTTGGAATCGCCTCCTGAGAGTGAGGCAAGCCCCAGGGCCCGGTGTAAGTTTGTAGTACCACAAGTCGCAGAATGACCACACAGGCAGGATGTCTTTCAGGGTTTTTACTCACTTCAGGTGGCAGGGTGAGTAACCCGGGCGTAGCTGAGATGAACCAGGTAGGAACCAGGTATCCTTCAGGCTGACTTTATGAGGGTGACTACTGACTCGCCTTCCTTAGCCCTTGGTGGTTTGGGGTGACCCCGACTTTGAGTCCCTATGGGGGTCGCCCAGGGAAGATGCTGCAGCCTCTCTCCCCTTCGTTCGCCGTATGCTTGTTCCCCGGACCAGGCCACTCCAGCCTCTTGCCTCCTATGACCTATGGGCCCTCACTGCGGTTACGTGGCTGCGGCTTTTGTGGTGTTGTGGTGTGGGCTTTAAGGGCCCCACACCGGCAGGTTTAGCAGAAGAAAGTTGAATCTATCTCCGCTTCGGGATCTGCCGCCCGGTTGGGCCTGGTGCTCTCTAGCAGTCTCCTTACTTCCCACTCCGTGCACTCTCTAGCTGAAGCTGGCTTTCAGGCAGCACTCCTAGTTGACCGTTCTCCCCCGTCAATAGCCACTGCGCGGACGCTGTCAGATTGCACAGCTCCAGGGATCAGCTCCTCACTCGAGCTCCCTGGACTCTACACTGAACTGGCTCACTGCTCCTCCTCTCCTGTTCTTGCCTACGTCACCTAGCAACCAGATTCTCTTACCACACCCCTTGAGAGGAGATGGAGGCTCTACCCCCTCCACTATTCCAGTGAAGGTGAAGGCTTGCCCCCTCCTGGGATCCCCAGGGGTCCTCTCATGGGTACATGTGTGAGACCTGATCACTATGCGCCTGTGTTCCACACCCCTGTCAGCCATCTGGATTACCTGTATTGTACTGTTCCCAGCATGGGTGCAGTACTCAGTGGTGCCTGACCAGGTCAGGGGCGCCACAATTATATAACGCACAAGTGTAGTGTATAATACACGTCAGTCAGCAGTGGCTGATAGTGTCAGAGTTCTTAATTTTTGCTCCTAAAACCTGTGTTAGGTTATTATTGCGTCCGTGCTTGGTTTTTAAAACCGCACGTGTGTGCCTGTTGGTGGCAGCGTACAGGTGCACTGGTGTGCGTTTTTACCAAACTATTATATAACGCACAAGTGTAGTGTATAATACACGTCAGTCAGCAGTGGCTGATAGTGTCAGAGTTCTTAATTTTTGCTCCTAAAACCTGTGTTAGGTTATTATTGCGTCCGTGCTTGGTTTTTAAAACCGCACGTGTGTGCCTGTTGGTGGCAGCGTACAGGTGCACTGGTGTGCGTTTTTACCAAACTATTATATAACGCACAAGTGTAGTGTATAATACACGTCAGTCAGCAGTGGCTGATAGTGTCAGAGTTCTTAATTTTTGCTCCTAAAACCTGTGTTAGGTTATTATTGCGTCCGTGCTTGGTTTTTAAAACCGCACGTGTGTGCCTGTTGGTGGCAGCGTACAGGTGCACTGGTGTGCGTTTTTACCAAACTATTATATAACGCACAAGTGTAGTGTATAATACACGTCAGTCAGCAGTGGCTGATAGTGTCAGAGTTCTTAATTTTTGCTCCTAAAACCTGTGTTAGGTTATTATTGCGTCCGTGCTTGGTTTTTAAAACCGCACGTGTGTGCCTGTTGGTGGCAGCGTACAGGTGCACTGGTGTGCGTTTTTACCAAACTATTATATAACGCACAAGTGTAGTGTATAATACACGTCAGTCAGCAGTGGCTGATAGTGTCAGAGTTCTTAATTTTTGCTCCTAAAACCTGTGTTAGGTTATTATTGCGTCCGTGCTTGGTTTTTAAAACCGCACGTGTGTGCCTGTTGGTGGCAGCGTACAGGTGCACTGGTGTGCGTTTTTACCAAACTATTATATAACGCACAAGTGTAGTGTATAATACACGTCAGTCAGCAGTGGCTGATAGTGTCAGAGTTCTTAATTTTTGCTCCTAAAACCTGTGTTAGGTTATTATTGCGTCCGTGCTTGGTTTTTAAAACCGCACGTGTGTGCCTGTTGGTGGCAGCGTACAGGTGCACTGGTGTGCGTTTTTACCAAACTATTATATAACGCACAAGTGTAGTGTATAATACACGTCAGTCAGCAGTGGCTGATAGTGTCAGAGTTCTTAATTTTTGCTCCTAAAACCTGTGTTAGGTTATTATTGCGTCCGTGCTTGGTTTTTAAAACCGCACGTGTGTGCCTGTTGGTGGCAGCGTACAGGTGCACTGGTGTGCGTTTTTACCAAACTATTATATAACGCACAAGTGTAGTGTATAATACACGTCAGTCAGCAGTGGCTGATAGTGTCAGAGTTCTTAATTTTTGCTCCTAAAACCTGTGTTAGGTTATTATTGCGTCCGTGCTTGGTTTTTAAAACCGCACGTGTGTGCCTGTTGGTGGCAGCGTACAGGTGCACTGGTGTGCGTTTTTACCAAACTATTATATAACGCACAAGTGTAGTGTATAATACACGTCAGTCAGCAGTGGCTGATAGTGTCAGAGTTCTTAATTTTTGCTCCTAAAACCTGTGTTAGGTTCTTAGTGCGTCCGTGCTTGCATTTAAAAACCGCACGTGTGTGCCTGTCGGTGGCAGCGTACAGGTGCACTTGTGTGCAATTTCCAGAAACTTTGATATAACGCACAAGTAGTGAATATACACGTCAGCAGTGCACAGCATTGCAAAATGCGCAAGGGCATTGGCAAGGAACAAGGAAGTGGACGTGATGGTGGTGCAGGCAGAGGCCGAGGTCGTGGGCAAGCTCTAATTTCGCCACAACAAAGGGCCACATCTAGTCGCTCGCACGTCCTGTCCCAAATTCTTGGGGACCGCAGCAGTACACCGCTCTTGAACCAAGACCAGTGTCAACAGGTTGTTAGTTGGATAGCGGATAATGCTTCCAGTCAGATTGGCACCACCACAAACACTCTGTCTTCCACACGGTCAAGTGTCAGTAGCCGTGATACTGCACCGCACATTTCTGAACCTGATCCTCCTTCCTACCACCAGGCTGAGTACACGTCCTCCTCGGACATTAATGATCCCACACTTGGACACTCGGAAGAGCTGTTCACGTTTCCATTCACACATTCTGGCCTCTCGCCAGCTCATATTGAAGTGGGTCATGAGGAGATCGTCTGTACAGATGGCCAAATATTTGAGCAGCCACGTTCTCACGAAGTTGGCAACGTGTCTCAACAAGTGGTGGACGATGATGAGACACAATTGTCAGCAAGTCAGGAGGAGGAGCAGGGTGCGGAAGAGGAAGACGACGTGGTGGATGATCCAGTAACTGACCCAACCTGGCAGGAGGATATGCAGAGCGAGGACAGCAGTGCACAGGGGGAGGGAGGCGTAGCATCACAACAGGCAGTAAGAAGCAGGGTGGTGGCCCCAGGCAGAAGTCAGGCAACCGTTCCCCGGAACAACACGACGACACAAGGTGCCTGTACAAATGTTAGGTCTTCACGAGTCTGGCAGTTTTTTAAGTTGGATCCAGATGATTCAAAAAAGGCCATTTGCAACACCTGCCGTGCCAGCATCAGCAGGGGTACCAAAACTAGCAGCCTGACCACCACCAGCATGATCAGGCACATGTCAGCCAAGCACCCGACTTTGTGGGAAGTACAACAGAGTCGAGGAGCAGTGCTTGCTGATGTCACTGCTACGTCTTCGCTGGTTGTGCATGCGAGCCAATCCTCTGTCCATGCTGCCTGCGAACAAGCCTCCTCCACTCCTGCACCTGCAGTTGCCTACGCAGAAAGAACACCATCATCAAGCACGTCCTTGTCCCAGCGCAGCGTTCAGTTATCCATTCAGCAAACCTTTGAACGCAGGCGCAAATACACTGCCAACACCCCACATGCCACAGTTCTAAATGCTAACATTTCGCGACTGCTTGCGCTGGAAATGTTGCCTTTTAGGCTGGTGGAGACAGAAGCATTCCGTGACCTGATGGCGGCAGCTGTCCCACGTTACTCGGTCCCCAGCCGCCACTATTTCTCCCGGTGTGCCGTCCCCGCGTTGCATAACCACGTGTCACAAAACATCACACGTGCCCTGAACAACGCTGTTTCACCCAAGGTCCACCTAACCACAGACACGTGGACAAGTGCTTGTGGGCAAGGCCGCTACATCTCGTTGACGGCACACTGGGTTAATATTGTGGAAGCTGGGACCCAGTCTGAGCGAGGGACGGAACACGTCCTTCCCACACCAAGGTTTGCAGGCCCTACCTCAGTCAGTGTTTCACCCACACTCTACAGCTCCGGAATGTCATGCTCTTCAGCCTCCTCCTCCTCCTGCGCATCCTCATCCACTGTGCCCTCCACACCAGTCACAAGCTGGAAGCACTGCAGCACTGCCTCGGCGAAGCGGCAACAGGCTGTGCTGAAGCTAATCTGCATAGGTGACAAACCCCACAATGCAGAAGAGCTGTGGACAGCTCTGAAACAGCAGGCAGATCACTGGCTCACACCTCTGAACCTAAAGCCAGGAAAGGTCGTTTGTGACAATGGCCGGAACCTGGTGGCGGCTTTGAGGCGAGGCCAGCTGACACATGTTCCATGCGTGGCCCATGTGCTCAACCTCGTGGTTCAGCGGTTTATAAAGTCATACCCAGAGCTGTCTGATCTGCTGGTAAAAGTTCGCCGCCTGTCTGCACATTTTCGAAAGTCACCTACTGCTTCAGCCGGCCTTGCCGGCTTTCAGCGCCGTTTGCATCTTCCGGCTCACAGACTGGTGTGTGATGTCCCCACGCGTTGGAATTCAACTCTGCACATGTTGGTCAGGATATGTGAGCAGAAGAGGGCAGTTGTTGAGTACCTGCATCACCTAAGCCGTCGGGAAATGGGTCAAACTCCACACATAACACCTGAGGAGTGGAGATGGATGTCAGACCTATGTACCATCCTCCAAAACTTTGAGGACTCCACCAAGATGGTGAGTGGTGATGACGCCATTATTAGCGTCACCATACCGCTACTCTGCCTTCTAAAACGGTCCCTGCTGAAAAACAAACATGATGCATTGCAGGCGGAGCGCGATGAGTTGCAGCAAGAAACAGTAGTGGGTGTGGGTGATAACACACAGCCCAGCCTCGTCTCATCACAACGTGCAGTGGAGGACTATGACGAGGAGGAGGATGAAGACATGGAGCAACTCTCCGGCCAAATTGAGGATATGACATGCACACCAGTCATATCCTCGATTCAGCGTGGCTGGCCAGAGGACAGGGTAGATGAGGAGGAGGAGGAGGAGGAGGAGGAGGAGGAGGAGGAGGACAGCATGTTCAGTCATCTTGTTGGTCAGGCTACTGAAGTCCTGGCTGTTAAGAGTCTGGCGCACATGGCTGACTTTATGGTAAGCTGCCTGTCTCGTGACCCTCGCGTTAAGAACATCTTGGCCGACAATCATTACTGGTTTGTAACACTGTTAGACCCACGCTACAAGGAGAACTTTTTGTCTCTTATTCCCGTGGAGGAGAGGTCAACCAAAATGCAGCAGTTTCGGAAGGCCATACTCACGGAAGTAGGCAAAGCATTCCCCTCACAAAACGCTAGCGGCATAGGTCAGGAATCAGTGGACAACCGAGGCGTACAGCCGAGAGAGGCACAAGTCCAATCCGCCAGAGGTAGGGGAACAGTCTTTAAGATGTGGGACAGTTTTCTCAGCCCCTCACGTACCACAGCCCCTGAGGTGCGGGGTAGTGCCACAAGAAATCCTAAGTTTGCCCAGATGCTGAAGGAGTACCTTGCAGATCGAACAACTGTACTCCGACATTCCTCTGTGCCTTACAATTATTGGGTATCCAAGCTGGACACGTGGCATGAATTGGCTCTCTACGCCTTGGAAGTCCTGGCCTGCCCTGCTGCTAGCGTTTTGTCAGAGCGTGTTTTTAGTGCCGCAGGTGGAATCATTACAGATAAACGCACCCGCCTGTCAACTGAAAATGCTGACAGGCTGACTCTGATAAAGATGAACAAGGGTTGGATTGGGCCAGACTTCACCACACCACCAGCAAATGAGAGCGGAATTTAAAGTTTGCCATGTACCTCCACTCACCCATGGGTACACTTCTCGACTTTGGATAATCGCTGGACTGCTCCTCCTTCTCCTCATGCGCCATCATGATGACCGTTACAATAGTTAGGTCTTTGTTTCAGGTATACCCCCAGTGGTAAATTTTTTCGCCCATTCTTTGCAGAATGGACATTACAACGACAGGAGACCCGCTCCTTTGCAATGGGAACAATGTTTTGAGGCCCTCATGCACGTCTCTACCCAGGGACAACGTGGAGCCTCCCAATTTTTGGCTGCCCTGCCTAAGGGCTATACTGAAATACACCCACTTCCTTAAAATGGACACTTAATGTTTTGAGGCCCTCATGCACGTCTCTACCCAGGGACAATGTGGAGCCTCCCAATTTTTGGCTGCCCTGCCTAAGGGCTATACTGAAATACACCCACTTCCTTAAAATGGACACTTAATGTTTTGAGGCCATCATGCACGTCTCTACCCAGGGACAATGTGGAGCCTCCCAATTTTTGGCTGCCCTGGCAAAGGGCTATACTGAAATACACCCACTTCCTTAAAATGGACACTTAATGTTTTGAGGCCCTCATGCACGTCTCTACCCAGGGACAATGTGGAGCCTCCCAATTTTTGGCTGCCCTGCCTAAGGGCTATACTGAAATACACCCACTTCCTTAAAATGGACACTTAATGTTTTGAGGCCATCATGCACGTCTCTACCCAGGGACAACGTGGAGCCTCCCAATTTTTGGCTGCCCTGGCAAAGGGCTATACTGAAATAGACCCACTTCCTTACAATGGGCACTTCAGGTTTACAGGCCATAATGCACGGCTCTATCCAGGGACAATGTGGAGCCTCCCAATTTTTGGCTGCCCTGCCTAAGGGCTATACTGAAATACACCCACTTCCTTAAAATGGACACTTAATGTTTTGAGGCCATCATGCACGTCTCTACCCAGGGACAATGTGGAGCCTCCCAATTTTTGGCTGCCCTGGCAAAGGGCTATACTGAAATACACCCACTTCCTTAAAATGGACACTTAATGTTTTGAGGCCCTCATGCACGTCTCTACCCAGGGACAATGTGGAGCCTCCCAATTTTTGGCTGCCCTGCCTAAGGGCTATACTGAAATACACCCACTTCCTTAAAATGGACACTTAATGTTTTGAGGCCATCATGCACGTCTCTACCCAGGGACAATGTGGAGCCTCCCAATTTTTGGCTGCCCTGGCAAAGGGCTATACTGAAATACACCCACTTCCTTAAAATGGACACTTAATGTTTTGAGGCCCTCATGCACGTCTCTACCCAGGGACAATGTGGAGCCTCCCAATTTTTGGCTGCCCTGCCTAAGGGCTATACTGAAATACACCCACTTCCTTAAAATGGACACTTAATGTTTTGAGGCCATCATGCACGTCTCTACCCAGGGACAACGTGGAGCCTCCCAATTTTTGGCTGCCCTGGCAAAGGGCTATACTGAAATAGACCCACTTCCTTACAATGGGCACTTCAGGTTTACAGGCCATAATGCACGGCTCTATCCAGGGACAATGTGGAGCCTCCCAATTTTTGGCTGCCCTGCCTAAGGGCTATACTGAAATACACCCACTTCCTTAAAATGGACACTTAATGTTTTGAGGCCATCATGCACGTCTCTACCCAGGGACAATGTGGAGCCTCCCAATTTTTGGCTGCCCTGGCAAAGGGCTATACTGAAATACACCCACTTCCTTAAAATGGACACTTAATGTTTTGAGGCCCTCATGCACGTCTCTACCCAGGGACAATGTGGAGCCTCCCAATTTTTGGCTGCCCTGCCTAAGGGCTATACTGAAATACACCCACTTCCTTAAAATGGACACTTAATGTTTTGAGGCCATCATGCACGTCTCTACCCAGGGACAACGTGGAGCCTCCCAATTTTTGGCTGCCCTGGCAAAGGGCTATACTGAAATAGACCCACTTCCTTACAATGGGCACTTCAGGTTTACAGGCCATAATGCACGGCTCTATCCAGGGACAATGTGGAGCCTCCCAATTTTTGGCTGCCCTGGCAAAGGGCTATACTGAAATAGACCCACTTCCTTACAATGGGCACTTCAGGTTTACAGGCCATAATGCACGGCTCTATCCAGGGACAATGTGGAGCCTCCCAATTTTTGGCTGCCCTGGCAAAGGGCTATACTGAAATAGACCCACTTCCTTACAATGGGCACTTCAGGTTTAAAGGCCATCATGCACGTCTCTATCCAGGGACAATGTGGAGCCTCCCAATTTTTGGCTGCCCTGCCTAAGGGCTATACTATAATACACCCACTTCCTGACAATGGACACTTAATGTTTTGAGGCCCTCATGCACGTCTGTATGCAGGGGCATTGGTGAACCTCACAATTTTGGACTGCCCTGGCAAAGGAAAATACTACAAAGACTCACTTCCTCAAAATGGGCACATTAGACTCAAGAGGCCTTCATGTACGTCTCTTCTCAGGGACATCGGAGTGCCACACAATGTTTTCACGTAAAATCTTTCATGTATTAATCTCAAAAAGTAACATACACCAGATCTATCTCACTATTGGGTATGTGCCCTTAACATTTCCGCCATGAAAAATCATTTTGGGGTCATTTTGGAAGGTTTTCTGGTGAGTCCGTAAAAATGGCGTAAAACGCGGACAAAATTGTTCACAGCTGTGACTTTTGAGTGATAAATGCTTCAAGGGGTCTTCCCCATGCTGTTGCCATGTCATTTGAGCACTCTTCTGAGACTTTTGTGCCATTTTTAGGGTTTCTCCATGCTGCCGGGAGGTCATTTCACAAAAATACTCGGGTCTCCCATAGGATAACATTGGGCTCGTTGCTCGGGCCGAGTACACGAGTATCTTGGGAGGCTCGGCCCGAGCTTCGAGCACCCGAGCTTTTTAGTACTCGCTCATCACTAGTATAGACCTATTAGCTCTATTAACACAATTCAGTAGATGATGGTGGATTAGGTTGCTTCCAGTGAGAGGCTATAGTTTTCCTTGGTATATAGAGGATTCTGGCCATACATACTAATCGGCAGAGGATCTTCCTCAGGAATGTCTGGTATGAGACCCAATATGCAAAGTTTGGGATCTGGTTTCATGTGTATACTATAAACCTTATTTATTATATCTAGGACATCATTCCATAATGGGCCGAGTTCATTATATTCCCAAAACATATTCATAAGATGGGCATCGGGCAACCCGGACAGCTGGAAACAATCCTTACAGCAATCCCATGTAAAAATGCCAGCGTCCTATATTTCCTAAGAATCAGGTAGAGCTGAGATACCCTTTGGGCTTCAGATAGAGAAAGGAGAGGCACTGAGCTTAGAAAAAAGCCCCATTGATCTTCTAATCACATCTCAACATTAGATTCCCATTTGGTTTTAACGCTAAGGGGGAATTTTTCTAGGTACACATTAAGAAAACGTTTTATACTGGTTAGAAATAAGAACTTTCCTAGAACCCTCCACCACTATCCACTCAATCAAGGGATTAGGATTTATATTAAGGTCTTTAGATTTTAGCTGTGCTACATAGGCATGATGGAGCTGCAAAAATCTATAGAACTGTCAATGGAGTATCTCAAATTCACTCTGCAACTGCTCAGATTGTTTTAGAGTATTAACATTCTGGATATGAGCTAGTATATACACACCTCTCTCCTCACATTCAGAGCAGCCTTCTAATTTAATAAATTCTGGCAGCCGAGGATTATACCATAGTGGTGTGTGTATATAGTACAGCCTGACCCGCCTACCAGAGTTTTCCTCTGTCCCACACTTTGTAAATCATGGCTAACGTTGGAACCTGAGCTATCATATTTCCTTCCCCTCCTGCTTCCACCAAATACATGGGGATCCACCAAGGCCTCGTCTGTACCGCCAATTGACCACTCTTCACATTTCCCTGGTCCAATCCTTTCAGTTGCTGGATTTGTGCAGCCAGATAGTAGATCTATGTATTCGAAATGGCTAACCCCCCATTCATTTTATCTCTTTGAAGGTACCCCTGATGAATTCTGGCCTGTTGTTTGTTCCACAGTAACAGTCTGAAAAGACTATGAGCGTTCTGAAAATAAAATACTGGGATCCACACTGGAGAATTATGCAGTAAATATAGTAATTGGGGCATTAACACCATTTCTATCAAGTTACCTTTTCCAATGATCAATAGAGGTAGGCGGCACCACGCGTTGATCTTGCTTACAAACTTATTCAACAGCGGGGTCAAATTAAGAGCTATATAGTCTTAAGGGGGCTTTACATGCTGCGACATCGCTAATGCGGAGTCGTTGGGGTCACGGAATTTGTGACGCACATCCGGCCGCATTAGCGATGCCGTTGCGTGTGACACCGATAAGCGATTTTGCATCGTTGCAAAAACGTGCAAAATCGCTCATCGGTGACATGGGGGTCCATTCTTAAAAATCGTTACTGCAGCAGTAACGAAGTTGTTCCTCGTTCCTGCGGCAGCACACATCGCTGCGTGTGACGCCGCAGGAACGAGGAAGCTCCACTTACCTGCCTCCCGGCTGCTATGCAGAAGGAAGGAGGTGGGCGGGATGTTACGTCCCGCTCATCTCCGCCCCTCCGCTGCTATTGGGCGGCGGTTCAGTGACGTTTCAGTGACGTCGCTGTGACGCCGCACGGACCGCCCCTTAGAAAGGAGGCGGTTCGCCGGTCACAGCGACGTCGCCGGACAGGTAAGTATGTGTGACGGCTCTGGGCGATGTTGTGCGGCACGGGCAGCGATATGCCCGTGTCGCGCAACAGATGGGGGCAGGTACCCACACTAGGGACCGATATCGCAGTGTGTAAAGTAGCCTTTAGGGTCTAGCCATCACTATGATCCCAAGATACTTAAATTCTGTCACCATTTTAATATCTGTAGGGTCCAACCACAACTGGGTCTAGGAGCATAATACCGGATTTATTCCAATTTATGAGAAGGCCAGACCATATGCCAAAGTTCTTCAGAATGGACATTACCTGTTGAATAGAAGAAGTAGCATCTCTAAGGAATCACAGGATGTCATCCACATAAAGAGTGATGCGTTCTTCCAACCTTCCAACTTTGGATGCTAACACTTTTAGATTCTTGGGATCTGTTGAAAATGTAATCTCCCAGATGAGACGTTAACTCAGCACTGGGCTTGCAGCCTATTGAGAACCTAATATCACCCGGTCGCTCTAAAGCCTGCTTTACACGTTGCAATTTCGCATACGATGCGATTTGCAACGCCCCCATCGTATATGCAGCACGTTCAATTTGTTGAACGTGCCGCACATACGATTAACCCCCATCACACATACTTACCTACCATACGACCTCGATGTGGGTGGCGAACGTCCACTTCCTGGAGTGGGAGGGACGTTTGGCGTCATATCGACGTCACGCGGCAGCCGGCCAATAGAAGCGGAGGGGGGGAGCTGAGCGGGACGTAAACATCCCGCCCACCTCCTTCCTTCCGCATCGTGGGCCGGGAGCTGCAGGAGGCAGGTGAGATCTGTTCATCGTTCCCGGGGTGTCACACACTGCAATGTGCGCTACCCCGGGTACGATGAACAATCTGACGTTCAATTCGTCAGGAATGAACGACGTGCATGCGATGAACGGTTTTTCGTTCAATCGCAATTGTACATTGCTGTCACACGCTACAACATACCTTACGATGCCGTATGTGCGTCACTTACGACGTGACCCCGCCGACACATCGTAAGATATCTTGTAGCGTGTAAAGCAGGCTTTACAGTGGCCTGGATGGAGTACGGTCACATATTTAGTCTCTTCCATTCAATCCCTCGTTGAGAGGTTTGGATGATACTCTTAACGGACCTTGAAAAGCTTTGCATGAAAGAAGAAGTTTCTTGTCATTATGTTTCTTTGCTGTGTGAGTTGTTGAAGGAGACAGAAAGCTTAAATCCCCTGGCTCCATTTTAGGGATCATCAGATATCCCCCCAGAGCAGGGCACACCCATGACATTATCAAAGAATATCTGGGTACATAAATTAAAATAAAAGTATGGTTAAAGAATTCACAAATAAAGTAATAATGTTTAAAGGAAATAACAAAAAGGAAAACAAAGCTGTATATAAATATGTGTATGTATATATATACGGTGTATATATATATATATATATATATATATATATATATATATATATACACACACACACACACACAGTACAGACCAAAAGTTTGGACACACCTTCTCATCTCTTGAACAACTGTTAAGAGGAGACTTTGTGCAGCAGGCCTTCATGGTAAAATAGCTGCTAGGAAACCACTGCTAAGGACAGGCAACAAGCAGAAGAGACTTGTTTGGGCTAAAGAACACAAGGAATGGACATTAGACAAGTGGAAATCTGTGCTTTGGTCTGATGAGTCCAAATTTGAGATCTTTGGATCCAACCACCGTGTCTTTATAGAAAAGGTGAACGGATGGACTCTACATGCCTGGTTCCCACCGTGAAGCATGGAGGAGGAGGTGTGATGGTGTGGGGGTCCTTTGCTGGTGACACTGTTGGGGATTTGTTCAAAATTGAAGGCATACAGAACCAGCATGGCTACCACAGCATCTTGCAGAGGCATGCTATTCCATCCGGTTTGCGTTTAGTTGGACCATCATTTATTTTTCAACAGAACAATGACCCCAAACACACCTCCAGGCTGTGTAAGGGCTATTTGACTAAGAAGGAGAGTGATGGGGTGCTACGACAGATGACCTGGTCTCCACAGTCACCAGACCTCAACCCAATTGAGATGGTTTGGGGTGAGCTGAACCGCAGAGTGAAGGCAAAAGGGCCAACAAGTGCTAAGCATCTCTAGGAACTCCTTCAAGACTGTGGGAAGACCATTTCCGGTGACTACCTCTTGAAGCTCATCAAGAGAATGCTAAGAGTGTGCAAAGTAGTAATGAAAGCAAAAGGTGGCTACTTTGAAGAACCTAGAATATAAGACATATTTTCAGTTGTTTCACACTTTTTTAAGTATTTAATTCCACATGTTTTAATTCATAGTTTTGATGCCTTCAATGTGAATCTACAATTTTCAGTCTTGACAATAAAGAAAACTCTTTGAATGAGAAGGTGTGTCCACACTTTTGGTCTGTACTGTGTATATATATATATATATATATATATATATATATATATGTATAATATATATTTATATTGGCACTTAGCTGAACATATTGGTAGAGACAATAAAATGACTTGAGCATCTATAATATTCTCTACAAATATTTTCAACTACATGCAGTTATATGCAGTTATATGTACATACTTTGTATTCCTTTTTGTTATTTGATTTACACATTAATACATTATTTATGGTGAGTTTTTTGTCAATGTATTTTTATTTTCATTTGTCTACCCAGATGTACCTTGATAAAGGATCTCTAGAGCCGAAACGTTGGTTTTCTGTCTTCACGAGTCGGCTTCAATACTAAAAAGTTCACAATATTTGCAAGACAATATTCCTCCATTTTTTCATTCTTATTTGTGTGTTGAAGTTTATTGCTATTATTGGACCACATTGAACCCCCAGGTGCTTCACAGAATTTTATAATGTTGAGCCGTGAAAATAAAAAATCACATTTTTCCAACAAAAATGTTTCTTTAGATAAAAATATTTTTTTATTTTCACAATGGTAACAGGAGAAAATGTTACACTTGAAGAGACCCTGACAAGCCAAAACAGCAATAACCTCCACGTGACCCCATTAGGAAACTATACATCATCTAGAATTCATATAGGGTATTAGTTAGCATTTTTAACCCTCATGTGAGTCACAAAATTGTATAACATTAGGCTGAGTAAATGAAAATTGCCATATTTTTTCTACTAAAAATGTTGCATTGGCCTTAAAATCTAATTTTCAAAAGGAGTCATGGGAGAAAATGAATGCCACAATTTCTTACGCAATTTCTCCTGCGTCCATGAATACCCCATATGTGGTTGAAAACTACTTTGAGGCACAGTGAAACGCTTAGACGGGAAAGAGCACCATATTATAGTGTAGATTTTTCTGGAATGGTTGGAGGGTGCCATGTCACATTGGCAAAGCCCCTAAGGTACCAGAACAGTAGAATCCCCCATAAGTGACCTCATCTTACAAACCTCACCCCTCAATTAATCAATCTAGGGGTGCACTGTGCACGGTGAAGAAAACATAATTACATTTTTACCACAAAAAGTTTGTTTTAGCCCCAGATTTTACATTTTCACAAAGGAAAATGTGTAAAAATAACACCAAAATTTGTCACATAATTTCTGCTCAACGTGGCAATACTCCACATGTGGCAGTACTACTTAGCCACAGGGCCAGATTCAGTAGAAAAGAAGCTTTATTTGATTCTTGGAGTACAAATTTTAGTACAATAGTTTGCGGACTTCATATACCGAGCCCCTAAGTGCCAGAAGAGCAGAATCTCCCCTCAATTGACCGCATTTTGGAAAGTTTTCCCACTCTAGGAAATGTATCTACAGATGTAGCAACGATTTTGACTCCATGGGTGTTTTCCAGAAACAAGTTGCAATAGATGTTGCTAAGTAAAAATTGCAAATCTGCCATTGTAGTGCCCAGTACATTGTAGTGCCCAGTACATTGTGCCCAGCTCGTATTTCTGGAGACACGCACCCCGTAAATTAAACAAGCTTTCTCACTACAGAAGTGGCAAACATGTGGATGATAAATATGGTTTAGGCGCACTATGGGGCTCAGAATGGCATGGGATTTTGGAGTGCAAATTGTATTGAAGTTGTTTTTTTTGGGGGGAAAACTATAGTGCTTTTTCAGAGCATTTGTGCTACCAATAACTTGGAAGCCTCCAATATTTTACAGATGATGGACCTGAGTGAGGACTTGAGGTTTTTTTCGGTGGTTTGAGTTGAAGCTTTTATTAAGCACATTTTAGATAAAATTTTGGATCACATTTATCCCATGTTGTACACTGAGCACTTACATCAGGGTTTCCATCTAAATCTTCAAATGACATGTTTGGGATGTAAATGGGATTCATTTACTATAATGAGGCACCAGAGTAAAGGGCCCGTTACACGCTACGATATATCTAACGATATGTCCTTGGGGTCACGACGTTAGTGGCGCACATGCGGCATCGCTTGACATATTGTAGCGTGTGACAGCTACGAGCGACTGTGAATGAGCAAAAATACTCACCTTATCGTTGCTCGTTGACACGTCGCTGATTTTCAAAAAAATCGATCATCCTTCTGCGCTCCGGTTGTTCATCGTTCCCGAGGCAGCACACATCACACCGTGTGACACCCCGGGAACGATGAACACAGCTTACCTGCGTCCCGCCGGCAATGCGGAAGGAAGGAGGTGGGCGGGATGTTATGTCCCGTTCATCTCCGCCCCTCCACTTCTATTGGCCGGCTGCCACGTGACGTCGCTGTGACGCCGAACGTCCCTCCCCCTTCAGGAAGAGGAAGTTCGCCACCCACAGCGAGGTCGTTCGGGAGGTAAGTACGTGTGACGGGGGTTACCGACTTTGTGCGCCAAGGGCAACAAATTGCCCGTAACGCACAAACGATGGGGGCGAGTGCGATCGCACATGCGAACGCACGATAAATCGTCCCGTGTAAAGTGGCCTTTACACTGGCCTCTGACTATCCTCTGTTCAGTGGTGTCCTTTTCAGAAATGCACAAAACTGTGGTTGATCACGCGTTTATGCACACTTAAAAAGATGGACACCACTGACTCATAGGACAGACTGAGTCCAAGGTGACTCCTTCTGCTTCATTATAGGGAATTTTCCATTGGAGGTTCTATCTGAATTAGGTTTTTCAGAAATATACATAGAAACCCGATATAAGCGCTCAGCGTAGCGCACAGGATAAATATAAGCCGCGCCTTACCGTGATAATTGGGAGGAAAAATGAATAAATCAACAACAGGTTAATAATTAGTTTTATTTATTTTTTATGCCATTCAGCATGCGGTATAAGTGATTTGACAGCCTTATTCTTTGATTTGGTGCGAGTACAGTGACACCAGATTTATAGTTTTTTTTAGATTTTGCTACTATTTATTTTTTATGCCATTCAGAATGCGGTATAAGTGATTTGACAGCCTTATTCTTTGATTTGATGCGAGTACAGTGACACAAGATTTATAGTTTTTTTTAGATTTTGCTACTATCACACACTAAAAAACTCTATCTTACAAAGTTTTTGCATCAACATATTTCGAAAACTATAATTTTTCTGTATATCTGCCTATAAAGTCATGTGAGGGCTTGATTTTGCGGGATGAGTTGATGTACCATATTCGGGCACATAACTTATTTTGATCGCTTTCTATTCCGGTTTTTGGGAGGCAGAAAGAACATAAAACAGCAATTCAGGAATTATTTTTATTTTTTTATTCACAGTGTGTTAAATAAGACAGCTTTATTTTTCAGGTTGATACGATTACAGCGATACCACATTTATGTAATTTTTAAAAATGTTTTTTTACACTATAAGACAATTTTATAGAAAAAAGCATTGTTTTTGCTTTGGTATATTCTGAGAGCTGTAGCTTTTATTTCACTGGACCGAGGCGAGTGGGAGCTTATTTTTGGAGGGACAAGATGATGTTTTCTGCTATACAATTGTTATTTACATTAAACTTTTTGATTGAGTTTTATTCCACTTTTTTTTTTGTTGTATGATGAAACATCATTTTTGCCATGTCTTTTATTTTTTATGAAAGGGTTAACTAATGTCACAGTTTGAACAAACAGGTAGTTCTGAATAGTTCTCAATACCAAATATGTGTACTTTTTTAATTTATTTTTATTTTACATAAACATACATATTTATAGATATAATATATTTCTATTATTTCTATTATTTTTTGTTCTTTATTTTGTGATTTGTTTAAATATTTATAAAAGTTGTTTTTTTTAACACTTCTTAACTTCTTTTACCTAATCCCAGGATGGGACATTAACATTTCTTGGTCTGATTGCTGATCTAATGCTCTGCATGTTTTTGCATTGCAGGGCAATAGATCAGTGACTGGCATACAGGCCACCACACCTGGGTGACCCCACAGCCATTATTCAGTCCGGGGTCACCATAGAGCTCATCAGCATAATGTGATCGCAATCACCTTCTGCCGATTAGAGGAAAGAGGAAGCCCCCTCTCTTTGTTATGTATGTCAATGCCGCTGTTGCTATTGACAGAGGTATCACAGGAGTTAAACTCCTACAAATGGTGATAACACCGACAGTTAGCATTACTGCTGGATGTCAGCTATGAAACATAGCTCACATCCATTAATTATTTCTTCTGGCTTTGCTCGTGAGTGATCGTAGCGCCGTACAAGTATGGAGCTCACTTCCCGCAGCATCGTACATGTTCGGCGGTTGTTGTGAAGAGGCTAAAGGGGATCTGTCAGTAAGATAAACCTTCCTAAGCCATTTATATGGGCATATAGGTCATAGGAAGCTGAATAAAATGATACCTTCATATCTTTGATCTGACCTCTTATCCAAGAGACATTGGCGTAAATATGCTTGTTGTGTTTGTAATCAGACAAGGTTCAACTGTGTTGGTTATATTTCGGCACACTTCTGCAGCAAAGCTGTCAGCACTATGAGATGACAAGCGCTGCTGCCAAAGTTTTGTAATGAGACAAAGTTTACTTTTCCTGTACTGTGTTAGTGTGGATCTCACTGCAGTGCTGTGTGTGATTATAAGAGCAGACTGTTAGTCATTATGTAATGGGGGGCTGCGGTTACCTGCATTACCCTGTTTTATAGATTGTTGAATATTATAAAATGTATAAGTTTGTATCAACGGCTGCCATCTAGCGGCAAGTCAATCTTAGATTAGATGTTAGATAAGATAGGGTTAATTTGGTGGGAGGAGTGGCAGGTGGCAGGAAAGAAAACGGGAGGGAAAGCCCGAGAGTGGACCAGTAGAGAATAGGGTTCAAGTGTGAGAAGACATGGTCTCAGTGCTAGGGCCAGTCAAGAAACCCTGAGGTAACCTCGAGAGGTCTGGAGCCTATGGCTCACCTCGACGGTTTAGAGAGTTGTCTGGCTAGAAAGCCATCGGAGCCCAGAATCGGACAAAGGTGAATAGAATTAGGGGAAAGGAGACACGGACCCAGGAACCTGAGGACGAGGATCAGTACCGCACACGGTGAGGAAGGAATGAAAGGAAGGCCATGTCTGTCATAACGGTGTGAAGAATAAAAGTGAACTATCCTGGTTGGTTAAGCAAACTATGGGGTTGCAAGGGTTACTGACTGTCCACAACGGTGACTGCCAGCAGGGTGATTAACACCAGGCTGAAAAAAAACATTACGTGTCATGCACCCCACCCAAAGTCATATCTGCACACAGAGTCTCCTTGGTGAAGGAATGCGGCACCCACGCGGCCTGGGGCCAACACCTTCCTTCAAGTGGTGCAACAAGCATGGTCATTTTCCACACAACCTGACAAAGAAGGCTGCAGGGAAGACACTTAAGAGTTATGGACTACTGGCCATGAAAACAAAGATGACAGGACATGGCCTGGGACAGGAAACAAGCTCCAACCATTGTGAGTGATGAAGGGGAAAAAGAGTGCTCAGTTGGTTCCTGTGTGTTCGAAGGCTGGGGATTAAAAAGTTCCTCATGTTCAGTGGTGCCCGCCTCTAATGGGTTACAGAAGTCCCCTGTCACAGAAAGCTGATGGGGAACAGGTGGCCCTGAAGAAATAAGCTGAGGAGGCAGAAGAGGCCCCACCCTGGTGAAAAAATAGGCAGAAAGAGGGATTCTCCCAGGCCGGTGCTATTGTTGGTGAGCAAAAAGACAGCAATGAAGCAGCATGAAAGTAATGGTCATGTGAGTAAAGGGCATGAGGCCTAGAAAAAGACTGAGAGTAAAGGGCATGTGCCCTGGAAAAAGTGGCTACAGAAGCAAGAAGTGATGCTGCAGCCAGGAGGTCCTCTAAAGAGATCGGGACTCAATACCTGGATCGGCGATCGCAACGGCCATTCCCAAAGGGCCAAAGTCCTGTGGCTGGGACAAGCGTTCAAAGTCTGCAGCAACCATGAGAACATGGTGTCACCCCAAAAAGTGTCAACAGTGCAGGCCCCTATATCACTGAAGCCATCTGTGCATATTCGGTAGAATAGCGGAGAGAGCAATTCCAGTGCCATGACCTCTGCCATTGACACCAGAGTCTGGGGCATGCCAGTGTGAGCTAATGCCCCGGCAGTGGTCAACATGGCCCAGGGTGCCCGTCTTGGCTGTGTATGTGTAGATGGCCAAGTCCAAAGCTACCTGGGTGTGAGGTGTGGCCTCAGAAAGATCATTGCAGTGACTGTGACTAGGACCTGGCTCCGCAGTGCCCCCCCCCCAGTCGGGCTAGTTGCACAAAGTCTATTGGAACTGTTCTGCATCCTGAAAAGGGTGGGCCACGGGTCAGGAGATTGGCCCCCCCTGAAGCCCTGAGCAGCCGAAGTTTAATTTATTTCCCCTCTCTCCCAGTTGTTTTGTGCCCATTGCTGCCCTTCTGCTGTATTGCGGAACTCTGAGCAGCAGGAGAGCTACATATCTACCATCATAGATTCTGTCCCGGCTACTAAATTCTCGTATTGGCAAGTGTTGGGCAAAAGAATGGACTGTCATCCACAAAGAGTGGAGGAGGGGGAATGGAAGACCCAAGGTAAGGTATTGGCTGGGTCGATGACTTGTGCATGATTCCTGCTGTGGATGGGCAGGTGTATGGACTCTGGCCTAAAGGCCACAAGGTGAATGGACTTTTACTTGTTTTATGTTTTATAGCTAGTTCTGTTCAGGGACGACCAGATTTTAGTGGGGAGGTATGTAGGAGGTTGGCAGAGCCCCCTGCAATGTAAAATGTATGGCTATGCAAATGTGTTAACAATGTGTATTAGTCGGATATGCTTTAAATTAGGTTTTAACAGATATAACAGAGTGGACAATGTTAAGTAGGATGTAGTGTGAGGTAAAGGTTTAGGATTTAATTTATAGGAATTCATGTAAAGTATAGGAATGTTATGTAGATGGACTTTGTTAGCAATAGAAATAGTTAATGTTAGGTTCAGCTCAATAAGGGCAGGGTGATAGACTTGCTGGTTGCAAGAGAGAAGGTGTTCAGGTAAGGTTCTGCCTAGCAGCAGAAAGGGCTAGGTGCTGGGATCATCCCTGAAAACCTGATGCCAATCTCAGAAGATCTAGAGCATAAGGCTCATCCTGGCAGGCTTTGTGAAGCGCCAGGGCATGATGCATAGAGTAGTTGGTTTGAGGAAGACAGAATGATCCTAAGTTGCCGTAGACCCATATGAAACACTCTGAGGGTATTGACGGAGTAAAGAGGGCTGCTACTGCATTCATATGGTAGTTCTACAGGGAAGGCATACCCCAGTGGACCCAGAAATAGTGATGGGCGAACCTGAACTGTAAACTTCGGGGTCCGTACCGAATACATAGTGTTCATGCACACAATCCCAAACACAAGCTTTCTGGGAAGCTCGTGTTACAGTTTGGGTCCAGTTCAGGTCCAGGGGCAGTAAGAAAAGCACAATAGTAAAAAACATTATGATTATACTTACCGCTCCCGCGACGTGTCCTGCAGACTCTGTCTCCCCGACACTTCTGCTTCTGGGTCTGATCATTAACTTCCTGGGGTATTCCCGCACTGCTTGTCACTCAGCAGTCTTCGGCTGTTTTCAGCCCTGTTCGCGGTGATGTCAGGGTTCACTCGAGTCCATGAGCCATGGACTCGATTGAACGTTGACTGTCACTGTGCGAGTTTCGGATCGGTATCACCCGGAACAGCACACACTCTCCCGACAGGTGCGGGTCGGCTTCATGTATTTCCATGCAGCTGAGGTGTTCATGTCAGGAGAGTGTGTGCCGTGCTGGGTGATACCGATGCGAGACTTGCAAGATTCATACACACTGTCAGCCTGCTTCTGGCTCTATAGAGACGCTTGTCTGCACAGAGCGATGAAACAGAGCTGACATTGCTCTCCCTGTAGACTATGTCAGACTAAGGATTTTTTTTATAATAAAGATGGAGTCTCTAAGTTTGTTTTGTTTTATTTCTAATGAAAAAAATTCTGTGTTGTGGTTTTTTTTTACTGTTTACTAGAAATTTTGGTGGCCATGCCTAGTTTGGTGTGATACAATGAATTTCAGGCTTAGTACCAGCTGAGAATACAAAGCTAGTATTAACCCTTTTATTACCCAGTGTGCCACCGCCATCAGGGCCGCTGGACAAGCTAGGTAAAGCACCTGGAAATGGAAACAATATACCATTTCCAGGGGCGGCTGCGGGATGCGGAGAATCCCAGCCCCCAGCTGCCTGGTTTTACCTGACTGGTGATTAAAATACGGCGGGAGCCCACACATTTTTATTTAATTATTTTTTTTAAATAATTAAACAAAACCACATTAATGGGCTTCCCTTTATTTTGATTGGCAGCCAAGGTAAAGCCAGGCAGATGGGGATGGCAGCCCGAAGCCGTCCTCTTTATCTGCACTGAGAATCAAAAATACTGCAAAGCGCTACGTTATTTTTTTAATGATTTATTTATTTTTACAATACTGTGATGTCAGGCAATCACAGACCCGGCACAGAGAATGGGCGTCTGTGATTTCCACACGCCACATGACATGACAAGTTACGTCATACCTGTCAGGAGCCCGTACATTCTAGCATCTACCTAAGCTTCATGGCTGTGTGCAGTTCCTGCCACATATGAATGTACGAGCTGCATTCAGTTTACTCCAACAGGAAATCACAGATGCCCATTCGCTTACCGGGAGGTGGTACAGAAGGGTCGCAGGAGGCAGGGGCAATGCTGCAGGCCACTGGGCTGTGGGCAGCTGTGCTGGTGCTCGCTTCAGGTGGTGAAGCAAGGGCCATCCTGAAAATGTCAGCAGTGCGGTGTTCAAATAATGGTGCCCGGAATCAGTGCATGCACAGATGGAGCTCTTGGCTCAAGACCTCATCTGGGCACTTGACACCCCTGGCCCTTTGATCTCCCAGCAGCAGACTTAAGGAAAATGGCGTCTGGAGTTGGCACATGCGCAGATGAGATCTCAGCTTGTCACTGAGCCGGTAGCTCAATCTGAGCACTTGCTGACTCCAGGCACCATTTCTTTGAAGTCCACAACACCGACAGTTTTTGGATGTTGCCTGCCTCACAGCTCCTGCAGCGCACATCTGGGACACCCGCTGCACCGCTCGCAGCATCGCCCTACTCGTCCACCGCCTCTGCCTTCTGTGACCCTGTTCCACCATCGCTGCTCCCCCTCCCCGGTAAGACACTACCAGATCATAAGACGGACCCCTTTTTTTCTCTAAATTTGAGGTGCGTCAATTCGGTGCGTCTTATAAAGCGAAAAATATGGTAATTGTTACCATGACTGTTCATCCTCATACAGTTTACATTATTATTGTTGGCAAAACATCCCAGTTTACGAGAAAGAATGTGCTGACAACAACTCATGATTTCTGTGTTAACATAAAATATGCTATCAGCTAACAAAAAGTAATTTTCTTGATTGTTGGCTGATTGCAGGGCATATTTTCATTCAATTTAATGTTTTGGCTCAGGTATTATGGGTAAAAAAAATATGTTTTTTGTTCCAGCTTATCCCTACTCGATGTAGCTCCAGTCCAAAGGTGATTTACACCGGTGTATCAATTAGGCTTGTAATGCTTCAAGCATCGTACCAGTAAGTCTTATATTCAGCATTCATTAAAGTCATTTGTATAATAAAAATTAAAACAACGGTTACGCTTTAAAGTTACATTAAAAATACAGCAAAAAAAAAAGTGTCATATGATTAGTTTTCTGTCAAAGCAACTCTTTGTCATAGATAAGTAAAAATCCTTAAACTACCATTTAAAAACAGTGAATAATCACTTGGACTAACATCACATGTACATATTAATCTGATAGGTCTGAGAGCTCTATTGGAATCACATTATTGTGTATCGTGTGAAAAATACTAATGAATTAGCAGACATATAACTGTTGAATGCATCAGTCGGTGCACACAATATACAGTATGTTAATAGTTCAACTAGTCCAGTGCTAGCAAAGTGTTTTTAAATTGTAGCTTATGGATTCTTACTCATCTATGACTAAAGCCTGGTTTACACGCTTCAATAGATCTTTCAATCCGTCGTCGGGGTCAAGTTGTAAGTGACGCACATCCGGCATCGTTCGTGACGTATTTGCGTGTGAAACCTACGTGCAATCAAGATTGAACGAAAATACGGTGATCGCATACACGTCGTTTATTCCTCATACATTGGACGTTTTGTTGTATGAACCTAGTGAATTGTAACGTGTGACATCCCTCATACGATTTTGATATCTGATGCTATGTGCGCAGGTGTGCGCTCTGCACCGCAGCTTAAAAAAGGTCTGCTTCAGAGCGCAGCTGAAAAGCTGCGTTCTGAAGCGCCTCACAATGTCTGTCATTCACTAATCTCTGTCAGTCGGTCACTATCTCTGTCCCTCACTCTCTGTCCATGTCAGTCTATCCCCCTCTCTCATATACTCACCGATCCCCGATCCCCGGCGCTGCACGGCATTCACACTGCTCCGGCGGCTTTTACTGTTTTGAAAAAGCCGGCCGCCCATTAAACAATCTCGTATTCCCTGCTTTCCCCGCCCACCGGCGCCTATGATTGGTTACAGTGAGACACGCCCCCACGCTGAGTGACAGGTGTCACACTGCACCCAATCACAGCAGCCGGTGGGCGTGTCTATACTGTGCAGTGAAATAAATAATTAAATAATTAAAAAAAACGGCGTGCGGTCCCCCCCAATTTTAATACCAGCCAGATAAAGCCATACGGCTGAAGGCTGGTATTCTCAGGATGGGGAGCTCCACGTTATGGGGAGCCCCCCAGCCTAACAATAACAGCCAACAGCCGCCCAGAATTGCCGCATACATTAGATGCGACAGTTCTGGGACTGTACCCGGCTCTTCCCGATTTGCCCTGGTGCGTTGGCAAATCGGGGTAATAAGGAGTTATTGGCAGCCCATAGCTGCCAATAAATCCTAGATTAATCATGTCAGGCGTCTATGAGACACCCTCCATGATTAATCTGTAAGTTACAGTAAATAAACACACACACCCGAAAAATCCTTTATTAGAAATAAAAAACACACATATACCCTGGTTCACCACTTTAATCAGCCCCAAAAAGCCCTCCATGTCCGGCGTACTCCAGGATGGTCCAGCGTCGTATCCAGCGCTGCTGCATGGAGGTGACCGGAGCTGCAGCAGACACAGCCGCTCCGGTCACCTCCACGCAGCTAATGAAGACAGCTGCGCGATCAGCTGAACTGTCAGTGAGGTTACCCGCTGTCACTGGATCCAGCGGTGGATGCAGCGGTGGCCGCGGGTAACCTCAGTGACAGCTCAGCTGATCGCGCTACTCACCTCAGTTGCTGCGTAGAGGTGAGAGGAGCAGCGGTGAGTAGCGCGATCAGCTGAGCTGTCACTGAGGTTACCCGCAGCCACCGCTGCATCCACCGCTGGATCCAGTGACAGCGGGTAACCTCACTGACAGCTCAGCTGATCGCACGGCTGTCTTCATTTGCTGTATGGAGGTGACCGGAGCGGCTGTGTCTGCTGCAGCTCCGGTCACCTCCATGCAGCAGCGCTGGATGCGACGCTGGATCATCCTGGATTACGCCGGATATGGAGGGCTTTTTGGGGCTGATTAAAGTGGTGAACCAGGGAATGTGTTTGTGTTTTTTATTTCTAATAAATGATTTTTCGGGTGTGTGTGTTTAATCATGGAGGGTGTCTCATAGACGCCTGACATGATTAATCTAGGATTTATTGGCAGCTATGGGCTGCCAATAACTCCTTATTACCCCGATTTGCCAACGCACCAGGGCAAATCGGGAAGAGCCGGGTACAGTCCCAGAACTGTCGCATCTAATGTATGCGGCAATTCTGGGCGGCTGTTGGCTGATATTGTTAGGCTGGGGGTCTCCCCATAACGTGGAGCTCCCCATCCTGAGAATACCAGCCTTCAGCCGTATGGCTTTATCTGGCTGGTTTTAAAATTGGGGGGGACCGCACGCCGTTTTTTTAAATTATTTAATTATTTATTTCACTACACAGTATAGACACGCCCACCGGCTGCTGTGATTGGGTGCAGTGTGACACCTGTCACTCAGCGTGGGGGCGTGTCTCACTGTAACCAATAATAGGCGCCGGTGGGCGGGGAAAGCAGGGAATATGAGATTGTTTAATGGGCGGCCGGCTTTTTCAAAATAGTAAAAGCCGTCGGAGCAGTGTGAACGCCGTGCAGCGCCGGGGATCGGTGAGTATATGAGAGAGGGCTGCTCAATTCAGTTACTCAGGAGATTAGCGGTCACCGGTGAGTCCTTCACAGGTGACCGCTAATCAGGGCGCGACACAGACAGAGCCGCAGCATGACAATGAAGTCGGGTGAGGTTCACCCGAGTTCATTCTGACAGTGCGGCTCTTTCTGTGTCTGCTGTCAACTACCATTCACCGCTGCTACATGGCTGTCTGTGTCTGCTGTCAGCGGCCATGTAGCAGAGCTGAATGGCAGATGACATAGTAAGAACGCATCTCTACATTACACACGCTTGGCAAGTCAGTAAATAAAAAAAAAAAAAGGTGCCCAATGCATACGTCACAGAACACATGATTTAAAGGATCGCACACAAAATTGATCAATTTAACATAGACTACTAACGCTCGTGTGACAGCAAATGAACGACCTACGTGCAATCTCATAAGATCGCATATGCGACCTGGGCGTGTCACATCGCATACGAGATCGCACACCTAATTGTAAGGTGTAAAGCTGGCTTAAGAGTCACATTGACTCAAAATGTGTCAGAAAATCACATATGTTGTTTGCTGTATTTTTAATGCAATCTTAATAAAAAAATTGTTATTTTTTTAAACCTATGGTGGATCTGAAACTTGCCTGTTACGACTTTATCAGGTAAGAGAGGTTTTTGGGGTAAGTGAACGTTGGGGACTTTGATGCACTTTGGCCCCCAGTTCAACAGAGTGAAATCTGGCATAAAATACTTTGAAAAGTTATTAACTTATAGATGACATCTCAGAAAGAGAATGACTCCAATCATTCTCCATCTTGTCCAGATGCCATAATGACTTTTTTACATTCACAGCTCTCCTCTGCAGACTTCCATCTTCTCCAGTCTTCTGCAGCATGATAGCCTTAAAAATAGCAGAGTGATTATAATGCTCCTGAATAAAACTATCTGCCCTACACTGTGAACCTGAATAATTGAGCCTCATCATGTTCCTTGCACAAAATATGACAGACACACTGTCCTGTCCCTCTTATGGTACCTGCCCTCCACACTGCCTACTCTTTTCCATATTGGGCCTCCTCTTCACACTTTCCTCTCACACTCCTCCCCTATGCTGCCTAGTCTCTATATTGTGCTCCCTCATCACACTCCCTCTTCTTGGCATACTGTCCCATTGTAATGCTGGTGTCCCTGCACTGCCCCGCCTCTCCCTCCTGGCAGGGATGCCAACACACTCGCTGCCACTGCCACACACATGTCTGTTTAGTGCTCCATTTCCCACCGCGGTCCCCAGCTCTCTGGGCATGCACCCATCGTGCAGGTCTCCTGGCCGCACGCTTAGGGCACATGCACGTACTCTCCACTTCTTAATGGGGCAGCATGAGCGAGCACTCCATAAGTGTACCCAGTTTGAGAGGCACCAGATATTTAAGGCACTCTCCCTTAAAGGGTGGTGACTGAGCGATGTTAGTTCTTAGTCTAGTCTAATCTTAGTCCTGTGTATGCTAGTTACTTTGTTAGGTACCTCTTGCTGTGTCTCAGTACCTGTCACCCTGCCTGTACCAGAACCTGAATTTGTCCTGTGTACCTGTAGCTGTGCTGTGACCCGGAACCCATCCTTCATACTTGAACCCAGACTCTGGCCTGTGGCCCCGACTCCATCTTCTCTGTTTCCAGTCCAGACTCCTGCCTGTGGCTCTGACTTCGTCTCGCCTGTTGCCAGTCCACAATCTGGCCTGTGGCTCCATCTCTTTCTTGCCTGTTGCCAGTGAAAACTCCAGACCATGGCTCCGACTCCATCTTGCCAGCACACTGAATCCTGTGGCTCTGACTCTGTCTTTCCTGCTGCCAGTCCTGTCTCTAGCCTATATTCTCGATTCAGCCCTGTCTGCCATTGTTTGGGTCAGCTGATGCAGACTAGGGGACTGCCTTGGAGAGGTACCTGGTGGCTACCTATAGCAAAAGCCTAACATCATCACCAGAATCTCTACGAAAGATCAGGTAGTCACACTCCTTCAGAGTCAGTGTGGCGCCCCTGCGGTTTTCAGGCGCCACAGGGTACTGCACCCCCATTACGGTGTAGTACTCATCCTGGGTCCGAGGAAGGTTGAGGTCGGTTTACACATACACAAACCTACAGTCACAGGGTTGCCCTCACCAATGGGGACCGGGCCAGGACTGGATCACAGTAGGGGGTCATTTCAGTGGTGGGTTTACAGGACGCCACCGCACCAGGGCTCCCCAGATCCACTGGACTAGGGACTCAGGATCAGGGAGAAGCATCCACCAGGGGGAGTTAGGAGCACAGTGGGAAGAGCACGTTGACCTAGTGAGAATAGTGAATCGGCTGGTGGCAGTGGCTAGGGGCAATAGCTCAGATCATACAACACCACTACAACCTACAACAGAGAGTTCAGCTCCAGACACAGAGCAGAGTGGACATGCCGCGCTCAGCTATGTGGGCCAAGGCGTTCAACACGGCCGCTGGGGAGAAGCAAGCGGTTGCTTCCACAGGACTGGCACTGTAGGGATACAGAATCCTAGGGCAGAGAAAAAAAAAGATTTTTCCAGCATCCACATCCAAGTAATATAAAAGATATTCTTTATTGGATATGCATTAAAAAGGTGATGGAAAACTCACATCCCATACTTAAAAATCCCCATGGAGATGAGGGGTATAGAAGATGGTACGCGTTTCAAGCATCCTAGGGCAGACACACTTCAAGTGGTCTACCAACTCTGTAAGGATCGCAGGGAATGGCTACGGAAAGTCACCGGACCCATCCCATGAGTCTGCAGCAAATAGCACATAGGATCCGGGGTTGAGACCGGCCCCATAATGGAACCGCGCTATCAGCATACAGAACGGGACACACTTTACTGACACCGGGATCCTCAAGTGCTTCAAGCCACGGAGGTCCGATATTTGGTGCATCAAAGAAGGAGAGGGCTCACTCACAGGCGGACACCCACACTGCACTCAACCTTTCACGGATCCGGGATCGGTTGGAGCTCATCATGGCAGAGAACGGTACCCTGGGCAGCGCTTGAAAGACTTGTGAGTAAAAACACCTGGAACCGCAGTCCCTGTCTCTGCCTCTCCTTTACCAGCGCTGTTGTCCAGCGCTGCGGCGCCAGCGGGGACTACCACTACGACCCCCGCCATCCTCTCAGGGTAATCCCACTCCGCCTGTGGGAAGCGACACCATCCCGGCTGCACCTGACCTTTGCCCCGGTGAGGGACCCTGCAGCGGCGGCCCCCATCCCTGGCCGCATACCACAGGTGGCGTCACGATCCTAATAGATTTCCTAAACCCCTGACTACTACCTCCATCCTCCTTGCCACCCTCCAATCCTCCTTCCTGTACGCCTCAGGGCAACGGAACCGGGTCTGGACACCCCGTGACGATGCAGAAGAATCTGCACCCCGGCCGGTGACGAGTAGGTTAAACACCTGCCCTGTGGGGCGCTACATAAGCCTAGGCTCCGTGGTCATCTAGAAAAAAAGGAAGAAAAAAAAGAAAAAAAGGAGCCAGCACGATCTGAAATTGGCATGCATCATATAAAAAGTGAAAATTCACAGATTTGATCCAACTGTACTATAATAAAAAAATGAGATTTTTAGCAAATAATTGATCAATTTTTTGAGCCACCCCTGCCAACGTCACGGCAAATCTCAATAGGGGGGTCCTAACCTATATTATGTATTTCATGTGCCATGCGGCCTCCTAGATAAAGTTAAAAGCAGAACCATAATGGAGCACACATACCTGTAACCTGTATATAACCACTTCTATGTTGCAAAAAAGGCACTTGTGGATAGAGACCAGCCCAGGTCCCAGCATGTGGAGCAAGCTCTACACATACCAGGACTATATCAGAACTGATCCTCCCAGTGCCAAACAGCAACCATTGATAAAGGCGGACCAGATCCAAGATGGTGCTTAATTAACATTGCCTGTGGAAAGGGGTGAGGTAACTGAATCTGAACAGCCACCAACAGGAGGAATACATAGCAAACCAAAATCAGGCGTGCATGGCATGGTGTTTGGTCAGTCACCAGAATTGTAGCATAACTACGGTCAAAACAAAGAAAAAAAGGAGCCAGCACGATCTGAAATTGGCATGCATCATATAAAAAGTGAAAATTCACAGATTTATTCCAACTGTACTATAATAAAAA